>NW_017731525.1:1536773-1538596 GCF_001890085.2 Hipposideros armiger | reverse complement strand
TGAACAAATATTGATAGATAATAAAATAACTTTGATTTTTTTTTTGCATTTTTAGTAAAAGATTAAGCAATTGGCTTCTCCAAATATAGTTCTTCTTACACGTTGCGTCCACTCCCACCAGAGGCCAAACATTTACAAAAGTGGACTGGAAGCAGAACAGTGTTAGTGTAAAGAAAACAACTCTTTTCCTCTCTACCCCCCATCCACTCAGCTTGGTTAACTTGTTGTACATACTTTCCTTCAGGAGAAAGGCTGTCAGCACCATTCTGTGATGATTAAGAGCTCTCAACAGTTCTGCTGAACAAATTCTACTCCTGTCCGCGGATCTTTTTCCACAAGACCTGGAAGTTGGGCTTCCATTCCACGATGCTCTTCCGGCAGCTCTTGTGTTTTTATGTTATGGAATTATTTTTGCGATGCTTTGAAGGCAGTCCTTGTCTCCTCTTCTCAATTTTAAAATCTACATGAAATAAACTGTTTCACTCTGTACCTGAAGAAAGAAAGCAGTAAAGGAAGGAAGGCAAGAAAGGCAAGCACAGAGCTGTTTGTAGGGAGACAGGACTGCCATCCTGGGTTCTGTTGCTAAAAATCTTTTTGCCTTCATCACAAACCAAGAGGAGAAGCTAAGTTTCCTTGATCCTAATGAGTCCCACTGCCTGGGAACTCAAAGTGTGGTCTCTGGGACAGCAGCAGTGTCAATATGTGGGAGCTTGTTAGCAATCCAGAATCTCTGGCCCCGCCTAGACCTACCGGTTTAGTGTTGGCAGTTTCCAACATTCCCAGGTGATTTGTGGATACATTCATTTAACAGGCACTATCCTTATCCATCATTCCCGTACCAGGCTGAGTACCTGAAGAGTCATCCAGGGTCCCAGAGTTGCAAACCCCTGCCTTCTCAGCATGAGGTTCTAGAACATGTGTATAGATTTTAAAGTTCCTCAAGTAATTCTGATGCAGCTAGTCCAGCACCAGAGCAGACCTTTGGTACAGCCTACAGAGGCCAGCCTCCTGGGGCACAGAGCAGCGTGAGGAGGGAANAAAAATCTGTCAACTGATTATGGCCTGAGGGCTGCCAGTGTGAGGAGCTGGAGGCAGTGGGGGATTGTGGACCATTCCCATGCTCAGTACCTTGCAGAAAACCTGCCATGTGCAAGGTACTGACACATGTTTGCCGAGGAACGAACGAATGAATAAGTACATTCTGCTACGGGAAGTTACTAAAATTGGGTTTGATTTTATGCATCAAAACCAGTGAAGATCAGAAAACTAGGCCCTGGATTGTGCTGGAAAAAAAAAATCTGCCTTGGGTTATTCACAACAACTTACAGAGACTTAGCAGGAATAAAAATGTGTGAAGAAAACCCTTAAAACCAAAGTTTGTGAAGTAGGTCAGGCTACCTCAGTGAAGCTGTCACTAATCAGAAATTCAAAGGGGATTTTGTGGTCTCTTGATAGAATTCAGTATTATTTTATTTTTAACTTATTTTTCCTGTTTGAAACATATTGTGTTAAGAAGCAACCTTTCAAAAAAGAAGAAAGAAGGAAGGAAAGAAAGAAAGAAAGAAAGAAAGAAAGAAAGAAAGAAAGAAAGAAAGAAAGAAAGAGAGAGAGAGAGAGAAAGAGAGAAAGAAAGAAAGAAAGAAAGAAAGGAAGAAGGAAAGGAAGAAAGAAGGAAAGGAAGAAAGGAAGAAACAGCTTTACAAAAACTGTGTTTTGTCATTTTTTTTTTCCCTTGGGGGAACCAAATATACCTCACTGCCAATTGTTTTTTATCTCCATCATTGGCCTTTGGTTCCTAGATGGAAGAAGTCTGGTCAGAATCT
>NW_017731525.1:1533834-1534859 GCF_001890085.2 Hipposideros armiger | reverse complement strand
GAGGGAAGGGAGATGTTGGGGGCGAGGTGATTGGAGTAGGGATGAAATAGATGTCTAGGAGAGAGGGGGCGCATATGGACCAGGGAAATGTAATACGATTGCTGGTTACTATTAAAGCCCAACTGAGGTTAGTGGTCATGAATTTGAAAATGAGACCAATCAGCATGGTTGTGTATTTTTCTCTAGCTTAGTTAGTTGCAGTATACCAGTGGAGAACACATGGAAAGACAGACCTGACCTCCTGGAGATTATGTTTTAGAAGGGAAGAGGGCATCAGACCAGTGATTCCTTATTTAAAAACAATGTGATGATTGCCATCTTGGAAACCACAGAGGGCCAGCAAGCATCTAACAGGGATGCCTGGTCTAACGTGAGTGCCTGAAGTGAATCCTGTATATATGGAATGAGGTCCTGGAAAAGACCTGAATTCTTCCCTTCTTTTTTGTTTGAATTATAAGGAATGTGATGCAATAGCAGAGTAGTAGCAAGTTATGCATAATTTTGTGTTTCTTAGTGACCTGCTTTGACTCACTCTAATTGTCATAAGCTGTAAATCAACCAGGAAAAGTATTAATAGCATTTGCCCAGGGATTTAGAGTCATCGAAGTGGAAGCAGGAAGGATGCCTGAGGAAGATGGGCAGTACATGTAAAATGCAAGAAATACATCTTCTCTCTCTCTCGTTCCATTTCTTTCCTGCTGAATCTTCTTAGAAGATGGGGGCAGTTGCTGAAAGACTCATACCAGGGGAGAAGGACATGTCTTCCTGCAGCCCATGTGCAGCACAGTAGAAGGTGGCTTAGTGGAAGGAGGTGCTGTTGCAAAAAGGGGCTGCTGGTTATTGTAAATATAATAGAATTCAGAAGATTTTAATAGCAAAGAGAAACCCTGTGCTTCTCAGCCTGCCGTCTCCAAGACCCTGTGAAATATTCTACTTTTGAGAGAATTGTTGAAAAGGTACTCAGGAGGAAATTGCCTCAGAATCTTGAACTTGGTAAACCCAAACCTTTAAAAGGAAGATGTAAG
>NW_017731525.1:1480407-1526479 GCF_001890085.2 Hipposideros armiger | reverse complement strand
CTTTGTTATAGTAGCTGTCTTAGTGGGTGTGAGGTGGTCAGACACATGCTTTTTATCAGATCCTCTTCTCCAGCCCAGGGCTTTGCATCTGTTGGTCCTTTGCTGGAATCTTGCCTCCTCCTCATCCTTTAGGGGTTAGCTTAATTCTCACTTCCTCTACAAAGTCTTCTCTGGTCCTGTGAACTAAATTATTCCCCCATTTAATCTCTCTTATATTATTCTGTTCATTTCCTCTACAGCACTTACCATACTTTATAATTATATAGTAAGAAATCTTCTTTTCAAACTCCTATTTGAAAACTCCTCTTTTCTAACATGGAGGGAAAGGGCCATGTTTGTGTGGTCCCCTTGTGAACCTGGTTCTGAGCTCAGTGCCTGGTCCACAGTAGGACCTCAGTGAACTGTCTCATGAAGCCTTGACTGGCCTGGTGCTCATGTTTAGGACAAGTTGCTTCAGGATCTCTCACGAGGCAGCAATGTGTTGACCAGGGCTGTGCTCTTACCTGACGGCTCAACCAGGAAAGGACCTGCCTTCCTACTCACTGATGCTGCTGCAGGCAGGACCCGGTTTCTTGAGGATGGTTGGACTGAGGACCCCATTTCCTTCCTGACTGTTGTCTGGAGGCCACCCTCAGTTCCTTGCCCCGTGGGCCTTCCCAACGTGCAGCCCACTTCATCAAAGCCAACTTGAGAATCGACTAGCAAAACAGAAGTCATAATCTTTTCTAATCTAAACATGGAAATGACATGCCCTCGATATTGCTATATTCTTTTGGTTAGAAGCAAATTATTCAAGGGGAGGAGACTATACAAGGCCATGTGTACCAAGAGGCAGGGAGTGTTGGGGCCCTCTTGGAGGCTGTGCACCAAAACTGTTCTGCAACCCTCCTGTGAGTGCTGTAGGGCACTCAATAGTTTTATAATACATTTCTGTTTGGCTTGAGCTAACCAGACTTGGTGACTGTTGTTTGCCTTCAGACGAATATACAGATGCTCATAGGCTTAACAATGGGGTTACTTCCTGATAAATCCATCGTAAGTGGAAAATATCATAAGTTGGGCTAGCCGGGTGGCTCAGTGGGTTAGAGTGCGAGCTCTGAGCAACAGGATCACCGGTTCAATTCCTACATGGGCCAGTGAGCTGTGCCCGAGCTGAGCTGCCACTGAGAACTGCCACTGGGTGGCCGGATGGCTCAGCTGGTGAGAGCACATGCTCTTAATGACAAGGTTGCCGGTTTGACTCCATATGTGATGGTGGGCTGTCCCTTCCCCTTCCCCCGCAACTAAGATTGAACTCGACACCTTGAGCTGAGCAGCTGCGAGCTACCAATGGGTGGCCGAATGGCTCAGCTGGTTAGAGCGCACGCTCTTAACAACAAGGTTGCTGGTTTGATTCCCGCATGGGATGGTGGTCTGCACCCCCTCCCCCCACCCTCCACAACTTATAGATCGAAAGCAGCGACTGGACTTGGAGCTGAGCTGCACCCTCCACAACTAAGATTCAAGGACAACAACTTGACTTGGAGCTGATGGGTCCGGAAAAAAAACAATGTTCCCTTCCCCAATTCCCCAATAAAATCTTAAAAAAAAAAAAGAAAGAAAAGAAAATATCATAAGTTAAAAATGTATTTAATAGGGCTGGCCGAGTGGCTCAGTTGGTTAAGAGCTCGCTCAAGAGTTTGAGCTCTGAGCAACAGAGGTTCAAGTCCAGCCCGAGCTGAGCAGCCGCTGAACTGCCAACAGGTAGCAGGATGGCTCAGCTAAAAAAAAAAAAAAATGTATTTAATATGCCTAACCTACCACAAACATCATATCTTAGTCTAGCCTACCTTAAACCTGTTGGGAGCACTTACATTAGCCTACAGTTTCTTCTCAAGGGTAATTGCCTTCCTCTTCTAATCACCAGAAGCAGGAGACACAGATGGGCATTTTGTAGACATGATGAAACACAAAAAACACACACACCAAAAAAATATCCAAAAACCGCTGGCAACACAGTACACTGTATTGATTGTTTACCCTCGTAATCCCGCGACTGACTGGGAGCTGCGTCCTGAGAGACCGTCTTACCGCAGATCTCTAGCCTGGGAAAAAATCAAAATTCAAAATTTGAAGTACTGTTTCTACTGAATACATGTTGCTTTTGCACTATCATAAAGTCTAAAAATCATAAGTTGAACCATTGTTAGTTGGGGACCATCGACTTGTTTACTGTTCTGCAATATTGTGAATCATGGTTTCTATTGATGTAGCTCCTTTCTGTGTGAGTAATTAACACTGCTAATTACTCCCCCTTTTTTTTTTTTCAAAGTTATCACTTCTGTGTCTGAATACTTGACTACCTCGGAGCCAGCCAGCCAGCATCCATCAAAAACTAGTTTGGATATTAATCTCCACAAAGTTGATAGAAGAGAGGTTAAGAATCTCTTAAATTAGCCTTATCAAAATAAGAAAACTGAGTTCTGTTTCCATAAAACTCATATCCTGCCCAGGGTTTTTGCAGTTTATCCTCATTTGGGCGATGATGAGAAGGTTGCTTTCTTTCCTAGAGGTTCTGCAGAATTTCAGTATCAGAAATCCCATGCAAACTAGTTTAAGCAAGAAAAGGGAATTTGTTGTTTCCCATAACTAGGAAAAATACTGGGAGGCTCACAGGATCAAAGAAGAACTATAGAGCCTGCAACCAGCGGCTCAGTGCAGGCAGCTCTCTCTCAAGCTCTAGTTGACATCTCTATGATCTTTGTGTCTCCCTTTCTCGGCCCCCACTCTTTACTATTGCAATCATGCCTTGGTATGTGACCTTTAGTCTTTCAGCCAGAAGGGAGAGAAGGGTTGGGCCATGCCTTTATTCCCAGTGCCTTTATATTCCCAAGGATACTATGTTAGGCCAGGCCTGGGCCCACATGGCCACATTCCTGTTGCCAGAGGAAAAGCCACGAAAAACTACTGCCCAGTACAGGCTCTGACTCGAGCCCATTGTCAGCGCCCCTTCCCCTCAGGCATGGACAGATCAACCATGTAAGTGACCCCCGAAGTATTCGAGATCCCAGAAAGGACAAGACAGTGCCATAGTCTGTGTTAAGGCCCTGCTTGGGAACTGTGGATTGGTGAGTGTTTTTCATGGAGTCTTAGAATTTGTTGCATTGCACACAAGGTCCAGTGTCTTAGCCCTTGGCAAAATAGAGTCACACTGAATTTTTCTGATATAGAGTTCACTTGTTCCCTAACTACCTGACAGTTGGGAAAAATTATTGTAGACACGTGAAGGCCAGGGATGACATGGGAAATAACTGTCCATTTCATGGACTCATGACCAGAGTTAAATTACATTAACGAAAGAGGCCAGAGCTTTTTATTTACTGCCACTTTCTGTGATTTATGGAGAGATTTTGTTTTGTTTTTAACCTTTCAAGTAAGGAATGATTTGTCAAGTTCATGAAAATCACATGTATTCAGACTCATTAATCTTAGTGCCAAGGGTGAGTCTTGTTTTTAGATCCATGAGATCTTGGATTGAGCTCAAGATCCGTCAGACTTGGTTCTTGGAAGATGTAATATTATGCTTCCTTTAAATATGTATATTGTCACTGAAGTTACCCTAGTAATTCTCCCAAGGAAGTACTACAGGAAGTACTAAGAACTCACCCCAGTCTGGGACCATTCACAATTGCTCAGGGATGTACTCACAGCTGATCACTTGTTCTTTGGCCGTTCTTTATGGAGGCTCTGCCTGTGCTAAGTGCTAGAAGGAATTATGTAGGGTGATCTGCCTGATCCTACCTACTGATAGCCTGGTTTAGGGCTCTACCCCCAATTAAAGAAGCCACTCACTTTTACATATAGATTGGATACACTATTAAGGATGACAGTGGGGTGTAGATAAGTGTAGATAAAATTTACCTGATGTCTCCCAGAAGCAAAGGGGCATGTAGAGGGCGGGAACTCGGTTCTTGGTTCAGACAGACTTGGGTTTGACTCTTAGCAAAGACACCTCCCAGCTTTATGACGCTGGGAAATAGTTTACTGCTTTAAGCCTCTGTTTTCTCATTTGTAAAATGGGGCTAATAATAATACAAACCTAAAGGGATTGTTTGATGTGTTGTAATAAGATAATCCAAGTAAGATATGTAGCATTATGTGGGCACTTTGCTTTTAAACCACTATGGTAGTTGTAATAATCTCTGGAATAGTGATTTTATTTTGTTCCCTGTGTGTCCCCTTTCCACCATGCACTTATAACCTCTCCCAAGTCTCCATACACAGAATAAACAACCGCTGCCACCTGGGGGTGGCATGAGGCCTCCGGCAGAGAGTTTAGAACCAGGCCGACTTGGGCTTAAGTGCACAGGATTCAGCTCTCAGAGATCGAGTTCCTCATTTGTGAAATGAGACAGTAACACATGTTGTGAGGGGTAGAAATAATATATTTAAATATGTGGCAGATAATAAGATCCACTGTACGTTGGCTTTTGAAAAATTCCTCATCGGGGCAGCCAGTTAGCTCAGGTGGTTAGAGCACATGCTCATAACACCAAGGTTGCCGGTTCAATTCCCACATGGGCCAAGGAATTGTGCCCTCCACAACTAGATTGAAGACAAACACTTGACTTGGAGCTGATGGGTCCTAGAAAAACACACTGTTCCCCAATAAAATTTCTTTAAAAAAAAGAAAAAAATTCCTCATTGGGCATCTTTGACAGCCCAGGTCATAATGATGGTGTAAGTGAAGATCTCTAGAAGACACATCATAGCTGTCCCTGATGTCTGATTTATTGGCCCCGAGCCAGACTTCATTGCTTTTAAGTCTGGCCTGATTTCCTTTCAACCAAGGTCTATGGAGCCATGATAACTGCCACTTAGAAATCTGCTCTTCACATAGTTCATCCTGACATAGGTGTCAATTAAGAGTCTCATGCTCTACCAACTGAGCTAGGTGGGCGTGCTATAGGTGTCAATTAAGAGGCAGCATAGAGGCCAACCTCAGCTCCACCGAGAGTGGACGTGTAAGTCCAAATTATGAATGCACACTAATACGGTTGTGACTTTGCATCAAGACTGGCAAGAAACACTAGCAAATAAAAGATTTGTTTGATATAGAAAAAAATGATGTTCAATGGTCAAAAGTTTCTTGAGGAAAATTCTCTCCACTTCTGCCTGGTACTGGAAAGCTACAAGTTAATAAACAGCCTGTATTTTCCCAAGTTACTGATTCTTCACATTGCAGATTCTTCCCCTGACACCATTTCACATGGGTCCCTATTCAGGAGAGCAAACAAGCATGGGGGATGTTTAAAAGCTCAGGGACATCTGCTGACATTCTCCCTGCTTCTGTCTTGCAGCCTACTTCTGCTTCCTCCTGACGGCTCTGGGTGTGACCGCCGGTGCCCATCGCTTGTGGAGCCACAGGTCCTACAAAGCCAAGCTGCCTCTGAGGATATTTCTGGCTGCTGCCAACTCCATGGCTTTCCAGGTGGGGATGGATGGTCTTCTCTGCCTTAGGTGACACTGTGGGTGGAGGCACAGACATGCTCCCTGTGGAGTGGACATTCCTCTACAGCCATTCTAGTCTCAGTGCTCAGGCCCCAAGCACTCCCTGCCTGTCCCAAGTTTTATCTCCTCGTAGCTTTCCATGATGTAAAATGTCACCTCGGGACTTTGTGGCTCAAGACATGCTGACCTACAGAGGAGGAAAGGAAATTCCTCCCTCCAGAGTACATGCCCTCAACGTGTCCTGAAACCCTCAACATTCTTCTGGCTGTAATGACAGCCAAGTTCTGTGCTGAGCACGCTATATGCATATTGCATTTGATCCTCACCGTAACCCCATGTGCTATATGTTATGTGTGTCCCCATTTTACAGATGAGGAAAGTGAGGCTGAATGACGTTAAAGAACTTACTCCAATTATATGACTAAAAAAGGGAACATCTAGGGCAGGCAAATGCAGGTCTGTTACAAAACCATTGCTCCTACAAAACATATTCCTAACGTCACCCTTTAAGTTTGTGGTGGAAAGTCTATTCGCTATGGAGTCAGAAGACACGATTTGAGTCTTACTCTGATGGTTGATAGCTGTGAATCACTTACTCATCTCCAGTTTCTTCATCTTTAAAAATGTGAATGTAATTTTACTCCAGAGTTGTTATGAAATCATTGAAAATTGCAAAGAGCTATAAAAAT
The DNA here is from genome assembly GCF_001890085.2 of Hipposideros armiger. Taxonomy (NCBI): domain Eukaryota; kingdom Metazoa; phylum Chordata; class Mammalia; order Chiroptera; family Hipposideridae; genus Hipposideros; species Hipposideros armiger. Next base: position 1,520,300 of record NW_017731525.1, on the reverse strand, counting down.
GTGAGGCAGAATCATCACTGCACTAGGATTGGGCCTATAGGATACCCTTTAGGACTGTGCCAGCCCTAGATCATTTCCCGACACTTTGGCTGCTTTCTGAGCTGCCAGAATTTTGGTTTGATCGTGGGTCTCTATTTTCCCAATTCCTCATCTGATCCAGGCAGGGTAAGTGCGACCAACTTGTTTTCAAAGTTTCTGCCCATATATGAGTGCAGATGACTCCAGGCCCTGTGTGTTTTCATCCCTTGGGAAGAAATGGCAATTCCCAAAACTGCTTTAGGGTCCAGGGAAACAAGTGACCCAAGAGCCTCTCTGTGACCTTCAGACGTGCAAGTCATGTGGCCACCTCTGCAATGGGTCTTCTATCCCTGCAAGAGAGCCTGACCCAAGCATTTCTCTAAGTTGCTTTTGTGTCTTAAGAATTCAAATCCCAGGCCAGCCAACTGGCTCATTGGTTAAGAGTTGGCTTGGGAGCATGAGCTCTGAGCAGCAGGGCTGCTGGTTCAGATCCCACATGGGCCAGTGATGCTGTGCCCTCTACAGCTAAGATGGTGAACAACAACTTGATCTGGAGCTGGGCTGCCGTGAGTTGCCGGCGACAGCATAGGCTGCAGTGGAGCTGGCGGACAGCGGGCATGAGCTTTCATGAGCTGCCGTGAGCGGCCGTCCCATGGCTTTTGACCCATCTGCCTCAGCCAGGAAGAGCACAATGATCACAATACCAACATGGGACAGTGAAGCGACGTCCTCCACAACTAGACTGAAAAACAAAAGGACAGCAACTTGTCTATGCCCCTTCTCTGATTCCCCAATGCTGTTCCCCTCCCTCAATTCCCCAATAAAATCTTAAAAAAAAAATTCAAATCCCTATTTCAGACTTCCCTCCTACAGTCTAAACATTCATAAAGCAAATAGGATCTCACACAATAGATCACTTCGGGAACACAGTTCATATCCTGAATACCTACTGGTTATGATTCAAGCACTGTCGGGAATTAGTGCCAGCACCTAGGGCAAAAGCTATTGTGCACAGAGGAGTAGTGGGCAGCTTCTTGATTTCATGGTTTGTTCACCCCTGGCAAAGTGAATTCTGCTGCACTTTATTTTGACTTCAACCATCTTTGTTCAATGTTGTGCTTTGTTTATCATAACAACCAGTTTTGATAATGATAATTTAGAAACTCATTGACTTAGGTCTTAGATGCTATTTAGGACTTAACTCAGTAATTTCCATTTGTTTTGTTCAAGCAGTTTATTATTTCTAGCTGCCACTTACACACTCATGTAGTTTTAAAGCACCTCTATTATTGGAATTTTTTTCTAATGTAAATAACTTGGAATTGAGAGGCTAAACCTCTTTTTCCAGTGAAACTGCTTGTTTATAACTCAGTTTTTGAGGACCTGTTTCCTTGACAAAACATCACTAACAGAACACTGTGATTTTTAAATTTATTTTGGGGAGAAAGTACATTGTAGACCCAGGGCCTGGAATAAATTCTTGGCTTTGCCATTTGCTAGACATGGGCCTTTGTGCAAGTCACTGTTTCTTTATCTGCAAAGGAGGGCAGGTAGTGATACTTAACTCACAGAGTTGTTGGGAAGATGAAGTAATGAATAAAAAGTGCTAAGTTTATAGTAGCACTCAGTGAATACCATCCTCCCGCTTCTTTTTTTAAAAAAGATTTTATTGGGGAATTGGGGGAGGGGAACAGCGCTGGGGAATTGGGGGAAGGGGAACAGACAAGTTGTTGTCGTTTTATTCTTCAGTCTAGTTTTGGAGGACGTTGCTTCACTGGTCCAAGTTGGCACCATCATCGCGCTCTTCCTGGGCGAGGCAGATCAGTCGCCGGCTTCTGGACGGCCGCTCACTGCGGCTGCTGGCTGCTCATGCTGGCTGCTGGCTACACACAGTAGCCCATGGCAACCCACTGCCACAGGGGCTGCAGCCTACGCCGTCACTGGCGACTCACGGCAGCCCAGCTCCAGGTTGAGCTGTTGTTCAGCATCTTAGCTGTAGAGGGCAGTGTCACTGGCCCTCATATGTGAGATCCGAACCAGGGCCCTCTGGCGTCCCAAGCCAGTTCTTAACCATTGCGCCGCTCGGCCGGCCCCTTCCCTCTTCTTTATGAGAATTGGCGCGCCATCTCATTCATTTGTGCATTTTAGTGCCTATTATGTAGAAAGCACTCAGTGATTGTTAAATGAATTAATAGTTTTCAAAAGTATTTTTAGAAATCATTCACTTTGAACTGTGCCCCCTTCTTCCAGGCCAGCATTTGTGGTGATTTTTTTTTTCATTCATCCAACAAATACTTATTGAGCACCTACTATGAGGTAGGCACTGAGCTAAGTAAGCACAGTGGGTTTAGTGATTAGCAAACACAGTCTCAATCCTTGCTTTATGGAGCCTTCCATTTGTGGGATATTAGAATTCCCACAAGTTCCCACTGGAAATGTCAGTGCTGCGTGGGTCTGGGGTTTTATAACAAGGTCACTTAGGCCTAGGTGAGAGGTATGTGTAAGATCAGCATAGGGCCGGCTTCCCTACAATGCATAACTGTGTCAGAAGGAGCGAATGCAGTCGATCCAAACCACTTAAAGCTCCGAAGAGAACCACCTGGGAAAGAAAGTGAAAACTGTGCTATGATCTGCCAGTCTAAGGTACCGACAGCCCTGACTTAATGCAGTGTCATTGATTTAGTTTCCCTTTAATGTTCGCCTAGGTTTTTTTTTTTAAAGATTTTTTATTGGGGAATTGGGGGGATGGGAACAGACAAGTTGCTGTCATTTTGTTCTTCAGTCTGGTTGTGGAGGACGTTGCTTCACTGGCCCAAGTTGGCACCATCATCGTGCTCTTCCCGTGTGAGGCAGATTGGTCGCCGGCTTCTGGAGGGCCGCTCACAGAGGCTGCTGGCTACACACGGTAGCCCATGGCAACCCACTGCAGCAGGGGCTGCAGCCTCCGCCATTGCCTGCGACTCAGGGCAGCCCAGCTCCAGGTTGAGCTGTTGTTCCACATCTTAGCTGTAGAGGGCAGTGTCACTGGCCCTCATATGTGGGATCTGAACTGGGGCCCTCTGGTGTCCCAAGCCAGTTCTTAACGATCGCGCCACTCAGCTGGCCCCCCTCCCCCCCCTAGGTTTTTAAATATAGTTTCAAGAGTTCTCTTCTGCTGTCTTCCATCGGAACGGTCATGCCTTTGTCCAAAATGGACAAGTCATGCCATGGTTATCTTTGTTTGAAGATCAGCAGGTATTTTGCTAGATGTTGCAAACAAGATCTGGACCATCAAAAACAATTTCTTCATGTGAATAATGGCTCACCTCTTCAGTGAGCCAGGAAGTTCTGGATGGAAGGCCTGAGAGAAAGGGGAAGTGGAGGCAGCCTTTTGAAAGAGATTGTCTAATATCCTCCTCTTTTTTCTTTGTCCTTCAGAGAATATAACTAGCCGTATTAAGATCAGCATGATTGCTATGGGCTGAATTGTGTCTCCCCTACACTCGTATGGTATGCTCAAGTCCTAACCCCCAGTATCTCGGAATGTGACTGTCTTTAGAAACAGGGCCTAAAAGAGGTAATCAAAGTAAAATACAGTCATTAAGGTGGGCTGTGTTCCCAACTGAAGAAGAGATTAGATCACAGAGAAGCAGACAGGGAAGTTTACTATTTGTCAATTATACATCAATAAAACAGTTTTGAGAAAACCCCAAAAACAAGCTTCTTAAAATTGGGACTTAAACATTTGAAACTCCCTTTTCTCTTTCTTCTGCGGGGGGTGTATGGACTGGGCAGGGGGCGATAGTGGGAAAGGTGGAGGTACTTTATGTCTGAAAAGATGTCCCTGTGCTCTTGTCTTTGGGTTTTGCCAGAGATCTCTTCTTAAATAGGGTTTAAGGCTTTCAGTTCTTTCAGTTGTAATCTCGTTATTACACAGGAGCCCTATTGACATGGAGATATATGGTCCTGTGATTAGAGGTCAGTCTTTTGGTGAGCCTGAGCTGAGTATTTATCTCCCCGTAGGTAAATCAGGCTTTGGTAAAACCCAGTTGATTAGGCTCTGGTCAGGCAGTTTCTCTTGAGGACAGACCTTGCTAAGGAGAACAGAGAGCTCTGCGGCTACCTCGCTGCTTTTCCTGCTGGAAGAGCAAGGGGATTTTTCTCAGATATTCATGGCGAGAACCTGGTAGGGCCCTGGAGGTAAAATTCTTGAAAGTGTGGAGCCCCCTAGGACTGGGCCCACTAGGAGTTTTTAATTTTCAGGCTTGTCCACACTAAGCCTCCAGCAAATCCTCATTGACAGCTCCAAGTGTTGCTACTTATCCTGGTGCCAGCTGCAGGAATTGGCTCCTGGGCCTCTGCATCCAGTAGGGTGTGATTCTCTGTAACTGCCTGTTTGTCTCTCTAGTTTTCAGGGCAGCAGTTTGCCCGTGACCTCAATTCTCTGATGGATCTAAGAAGAGTTGTTGATTTTCAGTTCGTTTCGCTTTTTTTTTCTTGTTGCAAGGATAGCAGTTGACGACTTCCAAGTTCTTTACATGTCAGGCCAGAAAGTGGAAGTTGCAATGTGATGTGTAAATGTCACGTGGTCATGGGCCATGAACTTTGGCAGGTATACAACAACAAAAACAGCAGCAATTTTTGAGTGCTCACTACATATCAGCACTTCGTTAAGTACGCTGCCATCTGACAATACCCCTGTAAAGTAGATACTGTTATTTTCCTCATTTGATAGGTGAGAAAATTAAAAGAAAGAAGCTATGTAACCTGGCCAAGGACATACAGATTTAAGTGACAGAAAGGAGACTCAAGTGCAGGCGGCTAGACTCCATAGGTCACCCTCTCACTGATGCTCTAATGCCTCTCTCAGGATCAAAGTGTATATCTATCCTTTCATTTTGCAAATACGTGTGTTAAGCATTGTTCCCAGCACTGGAGAACAAGAGAGACGAGACAAGGTCCCTATCCTCATAACATGTATATTATAGCAGGAGAGAAAACAAATAAATAAGTACACAAAAGTATGAAGAATTTAAACACAGCGATGTGATAAAGAGTGTTCGGGAGGCAGCTTCTGTAGAGAGGATGGTCAGAGAAGACCTTGCCAAGGAGGTGGTGTGATTGCTGAGACCCGAGAGTGAGAACAGGTAGGGGAAGAACATTCCATACAGAAGCCAAAACCAAGTGGGAGCAAGTCTGATATGTTCAAGGAAGAGAAGGATGGCCGGTAGGGCTGGTCCCCATGAGTGTGGGAGATGGTTGTAGAAGAGGCCAGAGAGGGGGACAGGGGCCACACCAGTGCAGGACTCTGTCAGACATAGCAAGGAGTTCGGGTGTTGTCCTGAAAGCCATCGGAAGGCATTGTAAGATTGTAGGCAAGGGAACGACATGGCTTCATACATTTCAATGGCACAAGGAAACCTCAGAGCACAGTCATGAGACCCCAGAGATTCTGTGCCAGATTCAGGATCATGGACCAACCCACAGGCCTGCCTGAGTCTCTGTGGATGTGCGCATTGAGGAGGGAGACTTGGACATGGGCAGTGCCCTCGAGGATGGCTCAGGGTGTTAGCAGCAGCATGTGGTGGCACTTGGTTAGAAGGAGAGCCAAACACCAGCCCACTGCTGCAGGCTCGGGAATCCTGAACCCCGCAGGGCTCTCTGTGCAGGCTGTAACTCTCCTGCAGACATCCTGCTTCAGTGTTGGCCACCTCTCCTAACCACAAGCCTAAGCTGCAGATGTCCGGCCTTTCTTCCGCACGCCAGAAACAGGTTTGCCTTCCTCTTTTTAGGATGGGTGGATGTGGTGGGTTTCCTCCTCTTGTGTAAACAGGCAGCTGCAGAAGTGATCCTGACCCTGATGCCCCGAGAAACCTTCCCAGTGTGGTTTTGGAAGGTAGCTTGCATGCCGTGCCTCACACTGTCTCCTGCCACAGCATGTTGCCCTACTGGCACAACTAGAAGTCAAGTGGAAAGGACAAATGGCTTGGCCGCCTTTGAACAACTTCTCTGCTCACGATGATGGTGACTTATGGAGTCATTAAAGCATTATTGTTATATACGTACAGCTTTGTAACTGGCAGTATTGGCAGGATATTCTGACAGATGACAGGGCAGAGGTCAGTGGTATGTGTGTGTGTGTGTGTGTGTGTGTGTGTGTGTGTGTGTGTGTGTGTGTGAGCGAGAGCGAGAGAGAGGAAACTCCCCTGAGGCTGCTGTATTTTCCATATGTACTTACCTGGCAGGAATACACTTCCTACCAATAAAAACGTACCTTTTAAGGTAGAGATTTAAATGACTCCACCACCCTAAGATGCCTCACTTCCTTCTTTGTTGTGGATCTAGGTCAGTGAAAGCAGGTGAGATGAGTGAAATCACTTCAAAAGAATGAAAGGTGATAGCCTGAAATAGTGTGAGAAAAAAGTAACTCTATAGATGGACACGCCAACCGTTAGAGCTAGTCTGTCTCTCATGCTACCCTCCACAAATATAGCAGAAACATGCAGATGTTATATTCTTTGTACAACAGATGTGTTCCTTAGTATTTCAAAGTGGTTACATTTTTATAAACAAAAAAATGTATACTTTAAAGTCACACAGAGAGTTTTTATTTTAAGAAATACTTGGTAAAGTAGAGGGTATGTCTGTAAACAGGTAGCTACTAGATTTTATGTGTTAATTTGGCTCCATATTTATGTTGGGAAAAAAAGATGCACTTGCTTAAGATGAATTCCACATACAGTCCTATCAATTTGGAAGCTATTCTGAAACATGTTTTCAAGGTAAATGTTTTATTCTGCCTTCTTTTCATAAACCTTTAGAAGTGCTCAGACAGGACACCTTGTTAACTGTGCTCTCTCCTTTGCCAATCTCTTCCTTTCCTAGAACCACAGAAGGTTAGAGCTGGGAGACCTTAGGAGCCAAATCTGATTACTTTTCTAACAACTGAAGAAACTAAGGCCCAAATGCCTGAGCTTATTTCTGTTTATTTTTCCACATTGTCTCCAAAAATGTTCATGGGTGTTGAAGGAGACTGTGTTACAATGCAATTCCTTGGCAAGCTATTTCTTCCTGCCACCAATTTGTACCTGCCACCAATCATTTGGGCTGAGATAGCATGTTGTCACTGCTCATTTTTTATTCCATTGCTCTCCTGCCAGACACTCTTATGTTGCTGCTTTCTAGGTTTCCCAACCCACTGATTCTTTTGAGTTTTGGATGTTTTCTCTCCCAGCTACCTTCATTTGCATTTTTCCTAAATCAGACCACATTGTGATAATTTCTATTCATATTTCTAACCTTTTTAGATCCATCTGTGTTATTTCTGTTCTCAAAGATGTCTGCAGCACCTAATTTGGTGCCAACCGACAATGTTATTAACAAAATATGTATGCCTTGTTTCCAGTCATTAATGAAGATGCTAAATAAAACTACTGGATCCTACAGATGCATTGGAGTCTTCCATTAGCTGCCTTCCCCCGACCCCGACCCCTTGTTAGATATTGAGCTGTTTTTCATCTCTGGTCCTTGTTTATCAAAGTTCAGGCTTTTCCCGATGGAGCTGGCCAGACTTATGTGCAATGAAAAGGGACTCTAACAAGACAATGTGGAGTTAAATTGCTCAAAAGCTTCATAGTGCCTCTTAAGGCTGCAGAAATATGAATGTGGACTAGGGTATTAGGGTAAATCCTAATGCAGAAGGGGAGTTTTGAGCTGAACTTTGAAAGGCGAAAAGGGTTTGCATAGACAAGGAAGAAGGGGAGAAGACAGGGGAAACACTTGAGCAAAGGTGAGAGAGAGGAGTGATCATGACATATTGTATGGTGTCTCTGCCTGGGTCAGCCTGATTGAAGAAGGATACTGATGGAGTGTAGTGTGTTGCAAATCCAGGGACCTGCGTGACATCTCTCACTTGATGTCTCATGCATCTCAAAATCAATGTGCCCAAAACCAAAGTTGTGACTCTATCCTCCCTCCCAAAACTATTTTTCTTCTCATTTTCCCCACCCAAAATCTGTTTTCTCCGTTTCCCTAATCATTTTGGGAATGATTCTCCATTTCTTGTCACTTAGGAAATTTCAGTGCTTTGAAGTTCTGTCAGGAAACACCAGGCACAAAGACCAGACATATTCTTGATTATACCATAATACCGCTCAGACTTCATCTTACACCACTCTTGCCCTAGCTCCATGCACCCAACACACTGGACTTCTCTTAGTTCCTGGACTGTGCCAAGTCCATCCGTCTACCTGAGACAGTTCTCTCTGTCTCCCTCACTCCCACCCAACTCTTCTTAACCTGAGGATTACCGGATGTAAAAATCTTTGTCTTGCTCAATGCCCCCTTTGTTTTTCCACATACTTATTGTCTTCATATCCCCAATTTAAGTCTGAAGTGGTGTTGACTTCATTTACTTTATGTTTGTCTCCTCCATAAAATATAAATTCCTTGAGGACATAACCTCTTGACTGTCCTGTTTCTTCTTTATCTCCTAGCACATACCAACAGTCAGTAAATATTTGTTAAATTAAAAAATAAAGCGGGAAAGATAAGAATAATTAGGCCAGTTGAAGCTCTTTGATTGCCAAGAAGAAGTGTTTAGACTTGATGAGAAAAGTAACATGGAAAAGTTGTCAGATAATAAGGAAGGGAATGATAGGTATTTGGGGAGTATGAATGTGGGGAGTATGGTCCCAGTGTCCCAAAAGTATTGCAGAAGGGGAAAGGACTAGAGACAGCAGGCTTTAGAAGGCTATTACAGGAATCCAGTAAAAAAGCCTGAGTGGGGTAAAAATGGAGTGGAAGGGGAAAAGCTGAGATTTTTAAAGAAAGATGCCATTGACTTTCTTCTTTTTAGTTTTAAGTTTTTATTTTTAAATAATTTCAAACTTGCAAAAATACCATGAAGAACTGTATACCTTTACCCAGATTCACTAGTTATTAACATATTACCTCATTTCCTTCTTTATTCTTTTTCTCTCCGTATGTGTATATATACATTCTTCTATGTTATTTTTTTTCTAAATCATTTGATAGTAAGTTATAAACATCATGCCTCTTCACCCCTAAATACTTCAGTGTGTATTTCCTAATAAAGACCTTTCACATGAACACAGTGCATGTACCAAAATCAGAAAAATTAATGTTAATATAGTACTATATCAAGGATCCTAGCTCAGGAACCATTTTGGGATCCTGCACTACAATGAGCTGTAATACCTCTTTAGTCTCCTTTCATCTGGAATAGTTCCTCAGTCTTTCTTTGATTTTTATGATGTTGACATTGTTGAAATGTACAGACCAGTTATTTTGTAGAATGCTCCTCATTTTTGGTTTGCTCACATTTCCTCACAACTATACTCAGATTGTGCATTTTTGGCAGGAATTCTACATTAATGATCTTGTGTCCTGAGCATCAAACAAGAGGAACATGATATCACTTTGTCATCTTATTGGTGGTATGAACTTTGGTCACTTGGTTCAGGGGATGCGTACCCTGGTTTCCTCACTGTAAGATTACTATTTTTCATTTTCTAATTAAGGAGTAATTTATGCTGAGATACTATGATCTATGAAAAATTTTTTTCATCAGCCTTTTGCACAGTAGTTTTAGCATACATATTGGTGATTCTTGCTTGAATCCCACACTTCTAATTGTGCCAGGAAGACAAAATGCTGTGAGAGGATTCAAGCAAGGATGTATTGCCATGAAACCCACAAAAATGATGATTTTCTAATTCCATAATTTCTTCTATATTTGTTGGCTTATTTATTTATTTATTTATTTATTTAGTTATTATGGGCTCATGGATTCTTATTTTATTAAATGGATTTTAGTCCATTACTGTTATTATTCATCTTAACCCTACCAGATTGCTGTACCGATTTTTCGGTAATTTCTAATCATATCTTATCTAATCATATCTGTGTTGTGTGCATGGAAAAGCACTTCTATTTTCTACAATGTCTCCAAGTTCCATCTTATTCTAACCACTTGTTTGCATGTAACTAACATTTTTCTATATCATGTTGGTTTTTTCTCTTTAATGCTCAGGAGTCCAGGTATAGGGGACAGTTAGGTTCAGGGCCTCAGGTCTGGTAGGGTTAATGCCCCAAATTATTAATCAAATTACCCCATTTTGCTCACTGGAAAGCAATACAAATGGACTTTTATGTCTTGGTTGACATGTTGCCATCATTTTAAGAGCAATCCCTTACTTTCTGGCACAACAAAATATACCAAGTTCCTCTTGTGTTTTTTCCTGCACTAGTTCTGGCATCAGTCTTTTCACCAGAGTCCTGACTCCTTTTAGTGGGAAATAGTCTTTAAAAACCAAGATCTGGGAGTGAGGTGGGTCCATTGCTACTGGGCGCTCATTGTTTCCTAGGCCCTTTCTTCCCTGAAATTTTGATTCATTGAATAAAGGAGATGTGGCTTAGGAGACAACAATGATCACATCACTGACCAAAAAACCCTCCAAAACTCAAATTGGGGAGATTCACAGAAGGCCAACTTGTCTATCAAGAGGACAATCCAAGCCATTTAAAAAATGTGTGTTAAAAATGTGTTTTATAAAAGTGTAAGTCTTATTCAAATACATTCTTATTGTAAGAGATTTACACAGTTGAGTAATAAGAGAAAATATGAAATACCCCTTTCCTTCTTTGCAATTTTCAACTGTTGTCAAACACTTTTTAAACCACTAAAGTTGGCTTTTCAACCCTTGCACAGCTTCTAAAATCTCCCAAGGCCAAGGGCCACATGAAGGCTAGGCAGCAGGTGGGGACATGCTCTCCCGAAACTTTCAGTTTGCCAGGTGGTATAGACTGCTGCCAGGCCTTTTGGGGGGACTTTCTGGGCTTTTCTTACAGATTGCCAGTGTTATCTGGGGGTAATCAGTGCTGACCCAGTACCAACCCAATGGGGAAAGCACCGAATGTTTTTTACTGTTTAAGTAAAAAAGTACAATGTTGGCATCTGAACTGGAGTAGATTATATTCAGACACCAGAGACTGTGAGAAAGTCTATTTAAAATGAACCTCAGGGTCCCTACAGACTGGAGGCAGCAGCATCTTTCTCTCTTTGACCCCCTTGGTGGAATGACTCTTGTCCCAGACAGGATGCCGTTCACTCACAAGACACACATGTTCCACTCTAAAACCTACCTATTCAAGCTGACATGTCGTTTCTGCTCCTAGTTTCTTTTTCACTATTGACTGGAAACAAAGATGTATTATGAATACAAGTGGAATTCCCTTTGGCTATGTTTTGAGGCCACCTGGTAAATTTCCCCTTTTGGAACCGTAAGCAGCCAGCCACACAACCGAGTTAGGGGAGAGAACAAGCACACTGGTGTTTGGTCAAAACCAAGCATCTGTTTGTAGCGAGGCTGGAAGAAAGCCCATCAATGGTTCTGGCCTCACAGCTGTTGAATGGGACAAGCTAAATGCTGTTTACATTTCGCTTTTATTTTGCTAACTAATGGAAATTATGTGGGCCTTACAAGACAGTTTCCCCTATGGCCATGTAGAGGACTAGACTTGAATTTCTTTGGAACAGACAAGGAAGTGGGGGCGAAGCACTGACAGAGTGGGTGGTTTCATAATCTCCTTCAGTGGAGTTTTTGAGATTGATTACCTTTGCTCAAGTCCCAGATAATGCTCAAAGGCTGTGCTTGTGGACAAAAATCACCACATGATCAATTTCAATTCTATAGTCTCAGCAGGGACCCTGTGTAGGGATATTATCTATGATGGAGAGTGAAGTAATAAAGGTATAAGACACAGGGTGGGTTTGAGCAAGGGCATTGTCACATAGGTTGAAGTGTGCTTGATTTGTGCTGAGAAGAACAAAGATGGAAGAAGGGTGACGTAAAGCTCTATAACTGACTGGATTTCTAGATGAATCTACTATTTCATAGAGTTTTTCCCTAATGTGGGGCTGATGGCAGAAGCTGGGTTGTTTTGATTCAGGAATATAGAAACGTAAAAGTCCCCCCCCCCATATTACAAAAGAAAAACTTGTTTATTATAAAAATTTACAAAATACAAACTAGCAGAAAAAAATTTAAAAATCACCCACCATCTCGCTTCCTTCAGAGAACCACTGTAAACAGGTTGACATATACTTCCTTTATTTTTCCTATGCCCAAATACACATTTTTTATTAAAAATGGGTTCATACTTTACCTATATTTTGAAAACTATGTTTCACTTAACTACTTTCCCTTTCCTCTCTCCATGTCAATACTGCAATACCCTTTTTTGTTAATTAGTCTTTTTAATACAAAACTAATAGATGCTCTTGTTGAAAATATCAGTGTATAACACAAAACTAAAAGTATTTCTCCTCATCTCCTACCTCCTAGTCTCACTCCCCTGAAGTAACCTTAAGAGTTTTTTTCTTAATATTTCTCTCCAGAAGCTTCACACACACACACACACACACACACACACACACACACACACACACACAATTGAAGTAATATATTACACAGTACTTGGTCAAATCCTGTAATGTGAAAATTCAGGGGGTTTCCACATTTTCACTGCAGTGACCATTTTTATGGTTAAATTTTTACACACAACAATTTTTATTTCCTTAAGATAAATTCATTTTATCTTAAGGCAAATTTCCTTAAAATAAAGAAAATGAATTGTTAGATTTTAGATATGCACAATTTTAACCCTTTTTGATATGTGCAGCCCATTTGCCGTTCACATGGTTTGTGCCAATTTCACACTCTCATCGGTATGCAACATGGAATTTTTAAAAACTTACAAAAGTACAACATACATATAAAAAAATGTACAAGCCATGAGTTAGACCTGCACTGTCCAATACGGTAACCATTAGCCACATGTGACTACTGAGCACTTGAAATGTGGCTGGTCAAATTAAAGTGTGCTAGAAATGTAAAATACACACCCAGTTTCAAAGAATTGGTACAGAAAAAAATAATGTAAAATATTTCATTAATAGTTTATGCTAATAATATATTGAGATGATATTTTGAATATATTATGTTAAGTAAAATATATTATTAAAATTAATTTTACTTGTTTCTTTTCACTTTTTTATTGTGGCTACTAGAAAAACAATTTTTAAAGAATTTTATTAAAATATAGCTACATAAAATATATTAGTTTTACATGTCCACCATAGTTATTCAACATTTGTATACCTAAAGAAGTGATCACCGTAAGTTCAGCAATCATCTGACACCATCCGATGTTATCACAATATTATTGACTATATTCTCTATGCTGTACATTACATCCCCATGACTTATTTATTTTATACCTGGAAATTTGGACCTCTTATTCCGCTTCACCTTCCCCCCACCTTTTTAATTTTCAGTTGCAGTTGACATTCAATATTATTTTATATTAATTTCAGGTGTAAAGTGTATAGTGGTTACACATCTCTATAATTTACAAAGTGATCCCCTGACTAGTCTAGTACCTACGTGGCACCATACATAGTTATTACCATATTATTGACTATATTCCTTATGCTGTATTTTACCTCCCCATGACTATTTTGTAACTACCAATTTTACTTCTTAATCCCTTCATGTTTTTCACTCTGTCCCCCAAACTCCCTCACATCCATCACCTGGATAAATCTAGTACCCATCTGAGACCATACATAGTTATTACAACATTATTCATGGTAGTCCTTATGCTATACCCTACATCCCCATGACTACTTTGTAACAACCAATTTCTACTTCTTAATCCCTTCCCCTTTTTCACCCACTCCCATCCCCCCTCCCATCTGGCAATCATCAAAATGTTTCCTGTATCTATGAGTTTGTTTCTGTTTTGTTTCTTTGTTTATTTTGTTCTTTAGAATCCACATATAAGTGAAATCACACTGCATCAGTCTTTCTCTATCTAGCATACTTCATGCAGCATAATACTCTCCAGGTCCATCCATGCCACCACAGATGGCAAGACCCCATTCCCTTCCATGGCCAAGCAATATTCCATTGTATATACGTACACTTACTCTTTATCCATTCATACCTCAACAGACACCCAGGCTGCCTCCACATCTTGGTCATTGTTGATAATGCTGCAATGAACATATGGATGCACATGTCCCCTCAAAGCAGCATTTTGGGTTTTATCAGATAAATGCCCAGAAGTGGGATTACTGGGTACTTCTTTGTCTCTTGTTATGGCCTTTGTTTTAAAGCCTATTTTGTCTGGTATAAGTATTGCTATGCCAGCTTTTTTTTTCATTTCCATTTTCATGAAATATGGTTTTCCCATCCCTTTATTTTCAGTCTGTACATGTCTTTTGATCTGATGTGAGTCTCTTGTAGGCAACATATGTAAGGGTCATGTTTTCTTATCCATTCATCCACCCTTTTTTTTTTTTAATATTGGGGAGTTGGGGGAGGGGAACAGTGTTGGGGAATTGGGGAGGGGAACCAGCCAAGTTGTTGTTCTTCAATCTTAGTTGTGGAGGGCACCAGTCGCCATCTGACTGGCCTTCGGCAGCTCATGGCCTCTAAGCTCAAGGTGCTGTGTTACAATCTTAGTTGCGGGTGGGCTTATCCACCATGCCATGCGGGAGTCGAACCCGGCAGCCTTGTTGTTAAGAGTGCGTACTCTATCCACTGAGCCATCCAGGCGGCAGCTCAGATTAAGGTGCCGAGCCCAGTCATAGTTGTGGGTGGGCGTAGCCCACCATCGAACAGGCAGTCTTGTTGTTAGGAGCACGTGCTCTCACCAGCTGAGCCATCCTGCCACCTGTTGGCAGCTTAGCGGCAGCTCAGCTCAAGCGCAGCGTCACTGGCCCATGTGAGAATCAAACCAGTGGCCCTGTTGCTCAGAGTTCGCACTCTTAAGCTAACTCTTAAACAGCTGAGCCACTTGGCCGGCCCCAGCCACCCTTTCTTTTGATTGGAGCATTTAATCCATTTACATTTAAAGTAATTGTTAATAGATATGTAGTTGTTGCCATTTTATTATTCATATTTTTAATCTTTTTTTTCATCTTAAAAAAGTTCCTCTAAGATTCCTTGCAATACTAATTTAGTGGTGATGAGCTCCTTTAGCTTTTTCTTGTGTGGGAAGCTCTTTATCTGTCCTTTGATTCTAAATGATAGCTTTGCTGGACAGAGTAATTTCAGTTATAAATCCTAGCTTTTCATCACTTTGAATATTTCATGGCAATTCCTTCTGACCTGCAAAGTTTCTATTGAGAAATCAGCTGACAGTCTTATGGGAGCTCCCTTGTAGGTAACTAACTGCTTTTCTTTTGTTGCTTTTCAGATTTCTTTGTCTTTAACATTTGGCATTTTAATTTTGATGTCTTGGTGTGGGCCTCTTTGGGTTCATCTTGTTTGGGACTCTCTGTACTTCCTGGGCTTGTGTCTCTATTTCCTTCACCAGGTTAGGGAGGTTTTCTGTCATTATTTCTTCAAATAAGTTTTCAATTTCTTGCTCCCTCTCTTTTCTTTCTGGTACCCCTATAATGCATACTTGACATTGTCCCAGAGGTCCAGTTTAACTGTCCTCATTTTTTTGGATTCTTTTTGTTTTTGCTGTTTTGATTGGGTGTTTTCTACCACCTTTACTTCTAAATAGCTGATTCGAACCTCTGCTCCATCTACTATATTGTTGATTACCTGTAATGTATTCTCTATTTCAGTTACTGTATTCTTTATTTCTGACTGGTTTGTTTTTGTTTTCTGTCTCCACTTTCATGTTTCCTATCTCTTTGTTGAAGTTCTCCTGAGATCACTGAGCATTCTTATAACCACTGTTTGGAACTCAGCATCTGGTTTAGTTTTGTTTTTGTTTTTGTTTTTGCCTAGAGCTTTGTTCTGTTCTTTCATTTGGGACATGTATCTTTGTCTTCCCATTTTGGCTGCCTCTCTGTGTTTGTTTCTATGTATTAGGTAGGGCTGCTATGTCTCCTGGTCTTAGTAGAGTGGCCTTATGTAGTAGGTGTGCTGTGGGGCCCAGTGGCTCAGTCTCCCTGGTCAACTGAACTGGGTGCTCCAGGTGTATCCCTTGTGTGGGTCAGGTGTGCCCTCCTGTTGTAATTGAGCCTTGGTTGCTGTTTGCATGTCAGTGGGAGGGATTGACCCTTGGGCTGATTGGTTGTAAGGACTGGCCATGACTACAGTGAAGAAGATATTGTTCAGGGGCTGACCCTACAGAGCAGGATTTGCTTTAGCAGGGCTCTTGTGCCTGCCCAGTCTGCCCTGTGGGCATGTCATACTTGGAGGTGGTCAGGTGATGCTCTGGCTTGGTCCGAAACTGGCCACCAGGTGTGCCAGCCCCAAAGCCTCCTGGGAGGGGCCCCACCACAGGCCAGGTTCAGCTGCAGCCTGTCCCCTGCCCAGGGCTACCTGGCATGAGCCACAAGGCAATCCACAGATGGCTTCCACCTGCACTGGGCTTGGATATGCCTCGAAGGTCTAAGCTGTGAAATGAGGCTGGCTGTTACTAGTGCCAGGCTTGGGGCTACTCAGGAAGATGTACAGTACATGCTGAAGCCAGATGCTATTTGCTTGGGTTTTGTGAGCCTTTGAGAGATTTTAGGAAAGTCCACTGCATGAGCCAAGACAGGGCATGCATATGAAAAAGCCACTGGAAACTGCTTGGGTGTGCCCAAAAGTTGGGTAGGTGGGATCTAAGGGAATCATCAGTGTCTGGTGAATGATCAGGTATTAGCCAGGTTGATGAAAACTCAGATATGGTGGTCACTTACATCTGCATGCCTGGCAGGTGGGAGGGGTTAACAAAGAAACAATGGATTCTGACAGCACTTCTGTCTGGGAGAAAGCTGCCTCTCCAGCCTTTTCCCTGAAGCCAGACAATTCAGTACCCCCTATCTCCCCACCCCGCCATATGTCCCTGGCACCTTTCAAGCTTCTGCCCCAGTGCTGGAGCTCAGAGCAAGTGAGTCTGTCAGTGAGTACGTTGGAGCACAGTCCCTTTAAAAGGATCACCTGGGCCCCTAGCCACCCTCCAGCTCAACCACAATCTGTGCTGGTTTTCACAGCCAGAAGTTATGAGGAATTTTAACCTCACCTTGGAATTCTGGGCTGGGATCCCTTGCTTCTCTGGGGGCCACCTCTGCAGCTGAGATAACCCTCCAGATTTTTAATTGTCACACATGGTATGGGAGCAGCCCATTCCACATCTCCACCCCTCTTACCAGTCTTGAGGTGGCTTCTTCTGTATGTCCTTAGTGGTAGGACTTCAGTTCAGCTAGACTTTGGGTGATTCTCAATGATGCTTGTTTTGTACTTTAGTTGTATTTTTGATGTGGTCATGAAAGGAAGGAAGCATAGTGTTTACCTATTCCACCATCTTGACCAGAAAGTCCTAGAAGAATTTAATTACATATGAGGTTTGTATTATTATATTTCTCTTGGACAGCACAGAGTAGGACCTGGTATGACTCCTCAGATATTAAACCTACCACCTGAGGTACACTCCTGATCTGCCCTCTCCCTCTTCTTCCTCTACCTGAATGATCAATAAACATGTGGTGAGTGTCCACATTTGAAGGTAATGGGGTTGCATATTAAGACTATGATCTGCCAGAACCAACCATTAAGTACAAACTCTAAGTTGCAAATTGAATTATTTGTTACTTGATTTATTAGAATGTGTAAGTCTTTAAGCTTCAGGAGTTGCTGCTGAATTCAACATCATGACCACTATCAAAATGTGCACACAGGACATGAACAGATAGAGCACACATACTTGAGAGTCAGCTCATTGTTGGAAATTCACCATCTCTCTCTGCCTCATTTTTTTTTCCATTTCTGTGAAACAAGGATGATTGAGTGGTGCAAATAGTTCCAGATAAGAGTAGTCAGTACTATGTACACACAGGGAGGAAGAGAGATTACCAGTATGTTGCTGGGGCTATGGCAGTGGCTGCAGGCTGTTTTCTCTCACTCCCCACCTCTGCAGAGAGGTTTGCCTGGCCATCTCTCCCTCCTCATCAGCCCTTAGCTTTCCCTTTTATACATGTTGACTGCACCAAACACACCCTAGGTACACACAGCTATTCATCAAACACAAATGCTATTCACAGGTTGACTCCCACTCCCAATCACTGTAAGATAAAAGCAAAATACAGAGAAGTAGAAAGAAAGAGACCCCTGGGTGAGCATATGAATCTTGCTCTCTTTCTGCCCTATTGTTGGCGTACATCTTGTCCTTTGAGTCACTTTTTTGCTGGACTCAGCTTTAGAGTTAAAAACAAAACAATAGCAAAGGATGGAAAGAAATACATCTTAAAGTATTTTTGGCTCAATTGTGTGCTCAATCATTTGGAATGTGGCCAAAATCCTTGCTTCAATCCACTGTTGCAGTCAAAGTGGCTTTTGTTGGGAAGGTATCCAGGTAAGAGGAATTAAAATAAATAAATATCTCTGTTCCAACTTGTCTTCATCATCATTCTTTTGTTGTTGTATTATGCTTAATTTTGTGAGAATAATGTTTCTAGCCCTTGGAACTCTCCACTTAAAGTTTTTACAAAATTGTACTGTGATAAATTAAGGAATTAATCTTCTAACAAGAAACATGAGAGTTCTCTATATAAGACACCCCCCCCCCAAAAAAAATTAGGAGAATAAGGTAACTATCTCATTGAAAAGAGTGTGGTCTAAGAACAAAAGTGGAGCCATCTTTGTTCTATTACTGTTTTGACTTAGATGAACTTGAGTAAATGTCTTCTAAGCTTTAATTTTGCCCTCTGTGAACTGGTGAAACAGGCTTCCCCTTTCTTCCTGTGTTCAGATGGGCATTGCAATAAAAGCAGTAAACTAATGTGAAAGGAATAAATTATTCTAGCCATCAATGGTCTTGACTAACATTTGAAATTTCTTCCCAACTCAAGATTCTGTGATTACAAATAATAAATGTTTTTTACTTTTTCCAACTACTGTGTTTAAATACACTGGTAAAATCTAAAGACCTCTTTCTTATCATGGTAAGCCAGGCTATAATGTTTGCCTTACACAGACTGCTAAGCACCCCCTTTCTCTCTTTATATTCAAGCTGAGCATATACTTCTTAGGGTCTTCCTCCCTCCCCCACTCCCTGTTCCATTACCCAGGAGTTAAGCAAATTTTGAAAGTTTTCAGTGGTGCTTTGTAGATGAACAAGGTTGAGTAGCCTTTCAGTAGCACTGGGTGAGCCAGAGAAACCAAAAACTCAATGAACCCTTTTTTTATTAAAAGAACTATTAGAACTTTGATAACAAAACAGTTCCCTCTCTTCTCATCAGCAGGATAAAGCCAGTATCTGTGAAATGGCAGATTCCTAATGAAAACATGACTAAGTACTGAGTAGTATGGTGTAAAAAACTATTACCACTTTTTTTTTAAAAAAAAAGGGCTTATACACTATGTGAATTTATTTTTATTTTCAAGTTAATTTTCTCATCCAAAGCATTACTTCAGACCTAACTTGCCTTCTCAAGGTTTTAAAAACATTATCAGATAAAAAAAACTGAGCATAAATTGAAAGTCTATAGATGTCACTGGCCCATGGGTATAGATAAGGCTTCATTAATAATACCAGCCCAAATGCCATTGGTCCATGCCTCCTGATAGCTCATCCAGGATCTCCAGCCCCCTGACACCCTCCCATGTCTCCCATCATGAGAGGGTCAACAAGGTGTGTTCCTCATGTGTGCCTGAGCCCTGCCCTTTCTGTGGGTTTGGCAGAATCTGCTGGACTCTGATGCTTCTCCTTCCTTGGGTAAAAGGGTCTCTCTTGGTATCCAGCAAGTATGGCCTGCCGTTCAGGCATTGCTGCTTCTTCACTTGATGATATGGCCAAGTACCTCAGATTCCCCAAGAAGCCAAAGTCGTCTCCACTCCCTTTCTGTGACACACCGTTAGAGCAGTCCTCAAATATTGATATTATTTGTGCCTTCATATTTTGCAGAGGTTTGATGAAGTAGCTCTTTGGGTTTGTACTTACTGGCTTCCTCTTCTCCATCAGATGGACATGAAGGACATTGGACAGGGGGAGGAAGTGCAGGGAGACCCGGGCTAGAAACCAGCCCTCTTTCATACTCAGGGTTGCCCCCCTCCTCTGACAACCAAGACTTGTCCTGAGACTGGATCTCTCCTTTTGCGACATGAGTGATCTCCCGGGAGACTTTAATAGCCTCCACCAGACCTTTCTCTCAGGTTTCCCGACCAGTTGACTCAACAAGCCTGAACCTCCTGCAGTGGGCACATCCCAAACACGAGCTAAAATCTCTACTAAGGGAGGATTGACTTTTGTTTAGTTGCAGTTCACCCCAGATCAACCCCAAGAATTAAACTGGAGATTGAAAGATTGCTAGTTGAGGATGGGAGCAAAGTGGAAGTCAGTGGTCCGAATGGGGTTGGGGGCAGGGGAAGGCTGAGAAGCTTTCAAGAAGGCGCCAGGGGGCTTTGTCGCTTCACTCAGGGTCTGCATTCTCTCTGCAGAATGACATCTTCGAGTGGGCCAGAGACCACCGCGTCCACCACAAGTACTCGGAGACTGACGCTGACCCCCACAACGCCCGCCGGGGCTTCTTTTTTGCCCACATCGGGTGGCTGTTTGTTCGCAAGCATCGAGATGTCATTGAGAAGGGGAGAAAGCTTGACTTCACTGACCTGCTGGAAGATCCTGTGGTCCGGTTCCAGAGAAAGTAAGTGAAGGGACACCACAGAGTTGTCCCTCAGGGAATGGGACCAAGAGACAAAGAGGGCATGGGACACAGTAATATCCCCAAGTAGTTCTCACAGCACTTACTCTGATGACTTGGTCTTCTTGTTAGGATTTCTCTCTGTTTATTCATTTCCTCCTGCTCATGAAGTTTTCCCTGTTCACACATTTGGTTTTCATTTTAATTTGAAATGGATTTCCTTTAAGCCCAATGTCATTTCCTTCAGACCAATCTGCACGACTAATTTCATGAAATCTGTTTCTGTAGTTCCCTCCACTCCCCCTTTGTGTTTCCCTGGGGTGACGAGGTGGGCAGGGAGGATTGGCTGTATGTTAGTGAAACACCTGACTCCAGCAGGTATCCTCTACCTGGACTCTCTCCAGGTATCCTGCTCTGTTCTCCTGGAAATCTCTTGTGGTGAAGTCGCCCCTCCCTTCACTCCTAGAGATGTTACACTAGTAGGTTTCTGTGCAGAGAAAATGTGACTGTGTAACAGAGAACCTCAAAGTGCCTATGTGCGCTAATGGTGTCAGTGGGGCGTATTCAGTCATTTGCAGGGTGAATCTACTTTCAACAAGCATGTGGAGAAAGATTGCCTATAATTGTGCTGGGAAGTAGAGAGCAACCATTGTTCACTTTTTAACAAAGCATTAAGCAGGCATGAACTGTATCCATGTTGGTCTAGGTCTGCAAAGTTGGCCACCATAACAGCATTTATAAGTGAGCTTGTTGCCCCAAAGCAATGGACTTACATTTTATATTCAAAACTCAGCATGTTGTCCCAAAGAGGGACAATTTATGGATCACCCTCTGGTTAGACATGAGATAATATGGTGAACAAGTGGTTACTAGAAACCATTTCCACTGACAAGCAGGGCTCATTTGAGGACTTATCCAAATAGAATCTCCTAAAAATGGAAATGGCAGCTATGCCTTTGTCTGATACAAGAGATCACTGTATGAAAAAAGCATGGCTTAGAAATATGTTCATTTCCCCCTCAGCCTCTCCTTTTACGTTGGAGGGGACAGTAGAGCATAGTGAGCAAATGGCGGACCATGGAGACAGACTGACCAGGATCCAACTCTGTGGCTCCTCCACGTACTAGCAAAAGAACTGGCCACTCTAAGGCTCAGTTTCAACTATAAATTGGGAGTAATAGTAGTACCTGTAGGTACTACGATACCTATAGTATAGTAGGTATACTATACTATTGTGAGGATGTAATGAAAAAAAAGTGGCAACTGCCTAGCACATAGTAAGAGCTTAGATCAGTGATTATTATTATTACACAGGTAGTTGCTACTCCAGAGGTTTCCATCCCCTGCTTCTATTGATGGTATGACAGGGTCTTCTCTCTGGTCTTCAATACAGCTCTTTCAGGTGGACACACCCAGTATCAATAGCCAAAGTTTTATAGCAGAAAATAACAAGATGTTTTCAGTTAACAATTAAATGATTTGTTTATTTTGATTTTTCACCATGAGAATTAAATATTAAAGGTCATTAAAGAAAATTTGCAAAATTCAGAAATATAGAAAATCATTCACAGTCCTCACATGTAAACAGAACCACTATTAATATTCTGTAGTATATATTTCTATATTATATGCATATATTTGATATATTTTATATGATGGCAGTCATACTGCATATGTAATTTATGTCTCACCTTTTACCTTCAGAGGCACATTATCAAAAGCTGTATGAGTTCACCAGTTGAGTGTCATAGTTTATTTAACCATCACTTTGTGACTGGATATGTATGTCATTTTCAATTTTGAGATATAAATGATGTTGCTAAACAATAATGCTTTGGGACAGTCAGACCTTCGATTAATTTGAAGAGCTCAGACGAGAAGGTCAAGGACCTTCTATTTTATTAATAAGAACTGAGCTGAGTATAATAGTCTGGGTTTCTCTGACCATAAAACTGGAAGCTTTTTTCATCTTTCCCTTAAAAAATGTGGTAATCTGATTCCTTAGGTGTGTGCTCATGGTACATATGTCCAAAAACTATTTCTAAACGCAGGCAAAAGAACAAAGACTATTTCAGCATGTTCCCTAAGAACATCTTTCATCACCAGTCCAGTGACCAAAAGGGGTTGTAACTATCAGAAACCATCCACTCATATTATCGAAATTATTTCATATATGTCATTGAGCTCCTGCTAGGAATTGATGCTGAGGATATAACCTTAAAGATTGGTCTCTATTCCCCCAGAATTTGCAGACTAACAGGGAACCCACAGATTAATTTACAGACAATTACACTCTAGTAAAAGGAGTGCTATAAGGGTAGCCCAGGGCACCATGGGAACACAGAGAGGGGTCTCCTCGCCCACACTGCAGGCTGGGGAGGGTGAGAGAAGGCCTATGGAAGGAGCTAACTTCTAAGCCAAGACCTAAAAGATGAGAAGTTAGATGAGGGTTGGGGAAAGGATATTTAACATGTCTGTTATTTCATAGTATTATATAAAGCCATTGAACTTCAGAGCTAGGAGGGACCTTACAAATCTTTTAGCCCATGCCTTCCATTTTTTCCTATAAGAAAACTAATAAACAAATATAGATAGAAAGTTGGGAATAGAAGTAGTACTTTCTTAGTCTGTTTGGGCTGCTGTAACAAAAATAGCATTGATGGGGTGGCTTACACAACGGATATTTATTTCTCACAGTTTTGGAGTCTGGGAAGTCCAAGATCAAAATGCCAGTATATTTGGGGTCTTGTGAGAGCTCTCTTCCTAGTTCATAGACCATCTTCTTGCTGTGTCCTCATGTGACAGAAGGGGCAAGGGAGCTCTCTGGAGTCTCTTTTATAAGGTCACTAATCCCTTTCATGAGGCCTCTACCCTCAGACCTAATCACCTCCCAAAAGCCCCACCTTCTAATTCCGTTGCACTGGGGATTAGGTTTCAGCATATGAATTTGGGGGGAGGAGGGGACACAAACATTCAGTCTGTATCAAGTCCCTACATCTCAGATTATTTGATCAGTGTTCTTTTTATTATGTATGCTTTGCTGTTCAAAAGGGCTACACCAGTTCTCTGAAGTGGGGTGAGCACTCATGTCCTTTGGTAATTATCCAGCCTAGAGAACATAGAAATCCCTAAGCCAAAATAAGGCTTAGAATCACTGAGCTAAAGGAAAAGAGCTTCCAAGATACACAAAGAAGGTGCAACAGTTTGGGTATTTTCATATTCGTGAAACCAGCTTTACCAGTCCTGCCAGGCCGGCCATGTACAGGAAACAGTTTCTCAAGGAATGGGTCTTTGCCCTTAGGAGCATGAGCTGGAGGGTGCATCTGTCATCAGTGGCACTGCCACATCATGTCTCAGTCCTTGCTACCTTAGGCTGAGTAGGGGGCTTCCTGGGTAACAGAGAAAGGTACCCAGCTTGTTTGGGGCTCAGTCCTGGGTCATTTCATTGGCATACCTTGTAGAGTTCCTCTCCTGGGCAGAATTGCCCCCTGCTCCCCTATGATTCTCTAAGGGCAACAGTCCCTGTTCCAGTTTTGGTGGCTGAGGTGTGCCACTTCCTTCCCAGGTGCGGTGTTTTTATAAACAGTTCCAACTAAATGCCAGTTGGAGAGTTTCCTCAAAGAGGCAAATGTGTAAATGACAAGAGACCCAGGATGTAGAGCCTCCTCCTTCGTTCAGTACACCAGCATTAATATTGCAGTTGATCAATAAACTTGCTTAGCCATCCCAATGACAGTTCACCAAAGAAAAGCTTGCCAGAGAGTCAGACTTGATCAATGTCTCATTATACAGCCTCACAAAGAGAGAAGATAGTGTCATTAAGGATAACAGGAAAACAACACAGTTCAAGCTATAGTTCCAGGCTTTTCCTCTAAGAGATAATCTTACGAAAGCTGTTTTAACAAGTAGTTAACGGGACTACTTTAAGTTTTGCTCTACCATCAGATTGGGATTGAAGAAAAGGCAGGGATTAGAAAGTGAGAGGGAGAGAAGCCAGCGGTATTGCCTTTAGACCCTGCCCTGGGTCCTATGTCATCAAAGGCCATGCTTCTCCACAGAGAGACCATAGGGCAAAGGAACATGCCATCTGGAACCTTCCCCCACTTCTAGACCATGCCTTGGGGTCCTAGGACCCTGGAATCCCCTGCCCAAATAGCTCTGAGCCCATCTTCAGGGCTTACACCAGCCTGTCCTGGGCTCTGTCCTCCTGGTGTACTGTGTGTACCCTAGGCCTGAAGAGTGGGTAAGGAGCAGTGTTAGCCTGTGGATGAGCTTACAAGTGTGAGCGGGGATGTCCGCACAAAGCAGACAGAGCTAGGGGTGGAAAGAGAAGGGAGCGGGCGGGCCACAATACAGAGGCCGCCACCTCTGCTCTTGGCCTGGGTCCTGCCAATGTTGGGGGGAAGCCCAAAAGGGAGCAACTCAGAAGATTGACAATGGGTCTACCAGTTAGAAATTGTGTTTGGCTTAAGCAACATGAAAAGTTGATTTCTCACCAATATAAAAGAACTGTGGGGGTCTGGGGCATGGCAGCAGCACATGGTCAATAGAGAAAAGTATTCTTTCATCTTTTTGCTCTACCATCCTTAGCTTGTTGTTTCATTCTTTCATTTTATGGTTCAAGGTGACCACTAGTGCTCCAACCAGAAGGAAGGTGGGAGTGGGGATGGGATGTTGCCACTCAGTTGAGTCAGTCATCTCCAGGAAGCTTTCCCAGAAGACACACATGCCCTGTCCGTTGGCCCCTCCATTGACCATATTTGCACTCAAGGGAAAGGGGAAATGTAGTCTTCTTGGTTAAAATATTTACCCTTGAATAAAACCCTGGTTTTGTTTCTATTGAAGGAAGGGTGAATAGATATGGGGTAAGCACTTAGCAGCCTCTGCCATAGTTCATTAGTTGTTCTGTCTTGAGCAAAACGATAGCCATCACATGTTACTCATTCTTAAAACATTTTTGTGAAGCAAGGGATTAGCCTCTCTGCCTCCGTTTAGTGAGTAGAAACCGGAATCTCAAATCCTTTTTCTGAGAAGAGAGAATGAGGATCAGATCCAGAGGCTGTTTCTCCTAATGCTTTGCTTATCCCAATCGATCCCCATCTTAGATAAGAAATTCCTTTAGAAGTAGTATGCAGACGCTGCTTGTGCATTTTTGAAGTAATTGAGGACGATGCTAGTCTAGTGCAGACATGTGAAAACAAGGTCCTGGCCTCATCGCCATGGTGATGGGATAAACTAAGAGAAAATAGATGAAATAATTCAGAAGAGTATAGTGTTTCTGTTTTGGTGCCCTGGGAAGAGATGAAAATGTAGAAATCTTGCCATTCTAGAAAGGCACTTGAATCTTTCTGAGGCCTGTTTTATCTCAATTTGCCCCCTTATCTGTTAGCATTAGTCTTTTCTTTTTCTTTTAAGTGAGCATGACATCTCTCAGTGATGCCCTCATTTTTATGACTTTGTGTCATTCTTTTCTGTCTAAGCCCTAGGTGACCACCATTTCTCTGTTGGTGACCACCACATAGCCAGAGCTGAGCAGTCAGATAATTGACTCATCTTCATTTCTCTACACGCCACCCCCAGTTTCATCTTCCACTTGGGAGATCCCCTAGGAAGTGGGATGAGTCATCTGAAGATTCACAATCAGCCTGACTCCATCTCCCTTGACCGAATCTCTTTGATCAGCCTTCTATGTTGGGTTCTTGGGGTGTCTATGATGAGTCCATTTTCCTTGGGACCTTACCCTACGTGTTGCTAAGTTCACAGAACAATTCTTATCTAGATATTAGTGACTTTGAATGTCTGAGCTCATGACAGGCCTTGGTGGGTTAGTTGTAGTTTATGGAAAACTCTGTAGAAACAATCCCGAAAGGAGAGGCCCTAGATGAGACATTCAAATATCTAAACATGTGAGTGAGATTTGGAGACAGACATGGAGGTTTGGAACCTTTCAAGCATGACCACCCTCTGCCACTCCTTTGCTCATAAGTTACTGTTTGTCTGACCACTGCCTGTTTCACTTGGGTCCTTGATGGTCCTGCAACAGCAAAACCAAACTGGCCCCAAGGTGAGCATCACTCAGCTGTGCTGTAAGCAGAGCCCATCTCTTTAGTACCTTCTCTGCCAGCTCATACCTGAATAATGGAAGCCATGCGTGAGGCACATGGCATTTCTTAGGGGATTTAGCTTCCCTCTCTTTTTTGCACGTATCACTTTTCATTCAACACCTGTGGTTTGAGCACCCACTATATACCAGGCATTGTTCTAGGTACTGGGGATTGGACATTGAATAAGAGAACCAGATTCTAGAGGTTCTTGCTGTTTCTTTCTGGAGCTCCAGTTTGGGTTTGGGAATGTGAGGAAGGAAGCCCCACCACTCCTCTGTCCCCTGCCTGACGGGGCCTCTCCCTACAGACACCTTTGCTGCTCCCCATCCCGTCTCTCCTGTTATTCAGTCCCTGTCTCACGAATCTGATTTTGGTTCACTCCCTCTTGTCAATTTGCCTCTTTCTGTCCCCACCCTCTGTTCTCCTGCCAAAGGGCTTTGTTCCTCCCTTTGTGCTCTTCTCTGCATGGGGACATTTTCCTTCATCGGTCACACCGTGTTTTCAATGCCATGATATTCTTCCTGTTGCCTAGCTTTATTAGAGAACAAAAGCCATTTAGCCTATTGCTCTGGCAGACTCTTGTATGTATGTATGTATGTATGTATGTATGTATTTATGAATGTATGTATGTATGTATGTATGTATGAATGTATGTATTTAGACTGGGAGATGAAGGGTTATTTCGTCTTGTATTCTCTCCTCACTTCATCGTCTTGCTCTGATTTGCTTTTTCATAAGTTCCTCATGTGTGTAAATATTCCCTCTCCCTGAATCTTATCTTGCACCTTTGAGGGGCAGTCTACCTTTGGCTAACAGATTGAGCCCTGGAATCTTCTCTTGCATTCTGCCCTTACCTCAAACTTTTGCATTTTAGCCTGGTTCCATAATAATTCTGAGAATAAAATACTTTTTTTCTTTGAATAATTTCCCCTGCATCCAGTTGCCATTGTCAGAAACTGTGAATTTAAAAGTGTGAATTTCTAAGTTCCCCAGACATGATAAAACTTAACTAAAGAGGTGTGAGCTATGTTTAATAAGATCCCTTTTGTTAAAAGTCAATGGAAGCTCAACCTGAAGCTGGGCTGCTGTGAGTTGCGAGGGACGGCATAGGCTGCAGCCCCTGTGGCAGTGGGTTGCCATGGGTTGTCATGGGCTACCGTATGTAGCCAGCAGCCAGCGTGAGCAGCCAGCAGCCGCAGTGAGCGGCTGTCCAGAAGCGGGTGACTGATCTGCCTCGCCCGGGAAGAGCACAGTGATGGTGCCAACTTGGGCCAGTGAAGCAACGTCCTCCACAACTAGACTGAAGAACAAAACGACAGCAACTTATCTGTTCCCTTTCCCCCAATTCCCCAGCACTGTTACCATCCCCCCAATTCCCCAATTAAAAAAAAAAGTCAATGGAAGAGGTAAAAACATCCATTAACTACTCATATTAAACATTTGGCCTTTCTAAAGAGACTCTAATTGCTGTAGCCAAACAGTTGAATTATGCTCTTGAATTCAGGACAGAGGTGATTCAATATTGAGGTTATAGCATCAAGACCCAAATTTCCCTCCATTAGTGGTTTAAAATGTAGGGCAGGGGAGAAACCAGTGTGGGACAAAATTCAACAGCTTATTTTGACTTTTTAAAAATTTCCAAGTCAAAATGTCATTTATTTGTGTCTGTATGTGGTACTCTTCCTAGTAGCACTTTGAGACAATTTGTCTGTCTGTCTCTCTCTCTCTCTGTAAAATACACCAGCTGCATTAGCAGTAATTTTCTTTCCCCACATTGACCATCCCTTTGTATGTACGAAATTCCCCTGGCAGGATGAAGAGACAGTTTCTCAAATGTCTGGAACTTGAATACTTCACTCACTAGCCTATTAGACATATTAATCAGCAGGTCAATGGATTCTGAAACTGCTGTTTGTAAAGTGTTGTCTTCGCTTCATTGTTGATGGCAATAAAGGCATCTTCATGCATCTCTGATACACTTCAGTAGCCAGTGATAGCTGCCATTTATTAA
The DNA here is from genome assembly GCF_001890085.2 of Hipposideros armiger. Lineage (NCBI taxonomy): Eukaryota > Metazoa > Chordata > Mammalia > Chiroptera > Hipposideridae > Hipposideros > Hipposideros armiger. Next base: position 1,491,514 of record NW_017731525.1, on the reverse strand, counting down.
CTGCCTGTTATCTACTTCCACTGTGTCTTTGCACACTTTATCTCTGATCCTTTCAATAACTCTGTCATGTATCGGTGGGACCTGGATTCTGGACTTGAATCTAAATATTCTGACTCCCCATGACCTCCATTAACCAGGTCAAAAAAGAACAGCATATATTTGCACTAAATTATTCTTTCTCTATTAAAATTTTACTTTACTACCAAAGTTGAGATAAAATCTTAGCTGGTTTTAATGTAAATTTTAAATAATATATAGAAGTCAAAGCAAGATTAGATTTTATAAAAGACATGTTGGTACAAGTATATATCATTATCACTAATATTTAGATATGATCAACTCCTGGCTCTCTTTCTAGACCATGTAGAGCTTCTAATATTTTCTTGGAATAAACAGTCCTTCAAGACATGTATATGGCTCTAGCTCCAAGGCTTCAGCCAATAGAGAGAGCATCGACAACCCTTACAGGAGGCTTCCGTTTAACCCTTATTTATTCTCAAAAAGTTGCCATTGGCTTATGCATCAGAGAAAAGGGCACTTACTTTTTGTCATTTCATTGTCTCTTCTTTATCACGTAGTAGGGCAAAGAAAGTGGAGAAAGCTTTTCATAACGGAGAATTAATTTTCTGTTATCACTTCTTCCAACAATTACCTTATAAAATTTCTCTAACCTCAGAGCTCTTGAAATCTGCACATTATCTATTAAAAATATTTAAGCAGAGCATAAGAATAAAATTCTATTTTTAGTACAAAATGTAATAAATGCAGAAAATTTAGAAAATGCAAATAAACTTTATAAAGAGTAAAGTAAAATAATTTGTAGTCTTTTCATGAGAAAAAAATCAGTTAAAATTTCACTAGAAAAAAATCAGTTAAAATTTCACTGATTCCTTGCAAGTTTTTTTAAAAATAAATCCTGTTATGCTTTCTTTTTACAAAAATAATGTATTTGTATGCTATATACTATTTAAGTGTGATTAAAATAAGAAAAATACATTTAATATTTACCTTCATCATTTTATTTCCAGCTTCTTCATTTTGAGTGTGTGTGTGTGTGTGTGTGTGTGTGTGTGTGTGTGTGTGTGTGTATCCTAATTTCCATTTGATATCATCCTCCTGCCTGAAAAAATTTTGTTAACATTTCTTGTAGCACAGGTCTATTGCCAATAAATTCTCAGCTTTGTATGTCTAAAGGTCTTTATTTTACCTTCATGTTTGAAAGCTATTTTTTACTGGACATAAAATTCTAGATTGACAGGTATTTTCCTTTCAGTATTATAAGGTGTCAATCCCTTGTCTTATGCCTTGCATAGTTTCTGAGATGTCTGCTCTGGTTCTTATCATTATTCCTCTGCATATGTTTCTTTTTTCTCACTGCCTTCAAGATTTTTTCTTTATCTTTGGTTTTCAGCAGTTTGACTTTGATGTGTCTAGGTTTGTTTTTTTGATGGGTAGGAGTTATGCTGCTTGAGATTCTTTAGCGTTCTTGGATCTGTGACTTGTCTTTCCTGAATTTTGGAAAATTCTTGGTCATTAGGCCTTCAAATTATTTTTGGCCTTTTTTTTCTTTCTCTCTTCTTCTGTGATTCTAATGACGTGCATTATACCATTTAATATTGTATTACAGCTCTTGGAGGTGCTATTCTGTTTAATTCACTCCTTTTTAGTTTATATTTCAGTTTGAATAATTTCTATTGACATCTCTTCAAGTTTACTAATTCTTTCTCAGCTATGTCTAGTCTGCTGATGAGCCCATCAAAGGAATTTGTCATCTCTGATACTGTTTTTTATGTATAGCATTTGCATTTGACACTTTTATCCTCCCTCTCTCTCTCTCCCTCCTCCCCCTGATTCTCTCCCCCCCACACACACCTCCTGAAATCTCCCATCTGTTTATGCATATTGCTCACCTTTCCTTTTAACATGTTAATTATATTGGGCTGTCGGGCAAGTTATGACATATTTTTCTGTTTTTCAATGCAAAAATGTGTCATGCCTTTCCTGACAACCCAATAGTTAAAGTTCCTGATAGTTGCAACATCTGGGTCATCTTTGAGTCTATTAACTACTTTATCTCTTGACAATTTCTTTCTTGCATTTTTGTGATTCATAATTTTTCATTATTTGCTGAACTTGTCTAGAAGAACAGAGAGATTAAGGCAAATATCATTTATGCTTGAGAATGGGCACATCTTTCAGACCATTAGTGTGTGTCAGTGAGTGGCAGAGGGTAGAGGCTGAGTCAGTGAGTCAGGATTTGAGGTGGGTTTGGTGCACCATAGACTTCAATGGATGGCTGCTGTTACCATGTGCTTAAAATGGAGCCTGGGGTGCCAAAGGGGATATCTGAGTATTAATGTTTTACCCTCAGTTTTAAGCTGTCCCTGCACACCTGCACCATACAGTAGATTTCTCTCTATGCTCACAAGGTGGGGGCGGGGAGCTTCTATTGCTTGTTATAATGTTGTAAGGGTTTGGGTTTTTTTTGTTGTTGTCCTGGTCCTGTATTCATCTCAGGAAAACCCTATGTACCTGAACCTTGGAGTAAGGCTTTCTGAGTCTTCCTGCGTCGCCCCCAGAAATAGGAGACCTCTGCTTTGGAACACTGCAGGATCCTGAGCACAAGCCACGCTGTGGGGGAGGAGGCTTTTGCTTCCACCCTTTCCTCAGCAGCAGTGGCTCATTACCTGTGTCTGGAAGTGAGAATTCTCTACCCCTCCTTCAGATACAAGTAGGTTTTACTTCTAGTCTTCTCCCAGAAGCAATGGACTTTTGCCTGGTTTTAGAGGCAAAAGTTTTTCTGCCTTCCCCCAGCAGCTTAAAACTTTTGCTTTGCAAGAAACGTCTCTGGGGAAGAAGGCAAGACACTGTGCTTATTTCCCAGCAGTAGCTGATTGTCTCCTACATGTCTATGAAGTGAAGGGGGGGGAGGTTCTCTAGTTTCTTACTTTGCCTCTAACCTTTCTTGTGAAGACCAAGATCTGTTAAAGAGATCTGTTAAAAAGGATGCATGCAAATTCACTTGTGTCTGAGGCTCTAAGCTATTCCATATTTACACACTAGCCCATACTTGGCCTTCAAGGATTTGTTGAATTTATTCTTATCTATTTTTATGGTGGCCACCTCTTTCTCTTGGGCTTTGCCAAAAGTTCACAAGATGAGCTAAGCGGTCTTTGGAATTCAATTTACTTAGTTGCCTTGTGACCTCAACTCTCTGACGGGCTCAAGAAAAGTTAGTATTTTGTACAGGGTCGTCGGGAAAGTCATGACATATTTTTCTATGTTTTTCAATGCAAAAATGCATCATGACTTTCCCGACAACCCAATGTATTATCCAGCTTTTTCTCATTGTTCAGTTGAGAACAATATTCTCTTATGGCTTTCTACATCCCAAGTAGAAGCAGAATATTTTATCATATTTTATAAACTGCTGTTTTCACTTAACAGAGTACTGTGAAATCTATCCAGTTTTAATGCCTGCTTAATATTTCATTGTGAGGTTGTATCATAATTATTTCTGATGAACATGGGAGGATTTTCACCCCTTTTAAAAAAATCATTATAACAATGCTATGATGAACAACTTTGTACATACATCTTTGGTTATAGATATGATACTTTCTTTTGGCTAAAGTCAGAATTGCTGAGTCAAATAATATGTAAAACTCTCAGCTTTTGACACTCATTGTAATAATGAACTTACAAATCTTTGGTTCCTAGCAAGGCTAAACATGTGTTCATGTTTTTGGTCATTTGCCTTTTAAAGAAGACATACAGTTATTGTCCTCACAACTCCAAATCTATCATGGGACAAGGACAAAGATACCATTTCTTCATCTCTTCTTGTTAGGTTGAAGAGAAAAATCTGACACAGTGAGATAACAAAGCTTACTTTCCTACTCAGAGTCCTCTTGCTGCTCATGGAACAAGAATATGGAACAGTAACAAATGAATCTGATGTATAAACAGGCAAATTAAGGCATGATGCATTTTACGTATTTTTTGTTCTTACTCTCCCCCGTGCTCTAAGCTGGGACATATTGCTCCATAGGTAATAATGGTCATTTTAATGCTGGTTTGCTTCAGGCGAGACTCTCCAGCTCCTACTCCAATGACTCGCTATATTTATCCAGCTACTATAAGAGTAAACTAGAAAAAGATTAATATAGGAGAAATTGTTTAAACAAGAGGAGTCTGAAGCCACAAATGCATATATTTAAAGTAAGAAGTAGATGGGCCGGCTGAATGGCGCATTGGTTAAGAGCTGGCTTGGGACGCCAGAGGGCTCCGGTTCGGATCCCACATATGAGGGCCACTGACACTGCCCTCTACAGCTAAGATGCTGAACAACAGCTCAACCTGGAGCTGGGTTGCCGTGAGTCGACGGCAGGTGGGTTGCCATGGGCTATGGTGTGTAGCCAGCAACCAGCGTGAGCGGCCAGCAGCTGCCGTGAGCGGCTGTCCAGAAGCCGGCGACTGATCTGCCTCGTCCAGAAAGAGCTCAATGATGGTGCCAATTTGAGCCAGTGAAGCAACATCCTCCACAACTAGACTGAAGAACAAAAGGATAGCAACTTGTCTGTTCCCCTTCCCCCAATTCCCCAGCGCTGTTCCCATCCCCCAATTCCCCAATGAAAATCTTAAAAAAAAAAAAAAAAAGATAAAGTAAGAAGTAAATTGGCTGACTGGAAACAGATCCATTACTTACTATCCAACATGTAGCTCTTGCCGTGAAATGATTTGCGAAGTTAATGTCCTTGTGACAGCTATTTTGTGAAAATTTTGAATGAGGCTGTGTCCCTTTTCAAAATGGAAAGATTGTGATTCATACATATTTGTGAAATTCAAGTACATTTTCTCTTTTACTAATGCAAACTGCTGATGGCAATGTATTATGGAGACCCCTTGTCAGTTGACAGCTGAAGTGAAAATATTGTCTTAAGTAGTGAATTTGTTGATAGCTGTTCTATTACTCAAAATAAATATTTAGATTAGTTGTATGCAGGCTGTTGTGTCAGTGCTACCAGGAGCTTTTCCTTTGGCATAATTTATTTAGATTCCTCAGTTCCCACCTCACAATGTTTTATCCTATTGAATGCATCATGGAATGATTAGGGTGAGAGATATGAGGTTTTGTTATTGGCAAAATTTATACAGGAGTGTTGGAGAAATTAAACTCTTGCTAAACTAACCTGGGTAGAATTCTCAGCCATTTTCTCTATTCTTTATCAGTAGCAAGGATGTCCAGAGACAAGGAAGGGCCCTCAGCTATAAGGCTGAACTACAAGATGTTTCATGAATTGCATCAAAGATGCATATTGAAAAGTAACCTTCCTGGAGTGTGCTGCTTGACTTTGTTATGAACTCACTGAAATCGCTCCACAAAGTGCTTCTTGATGCCCCAATCTCCTCCTATGTCCCTGGAGGTATTTTGAAGGTCAGAAGAGACACACAACAGTGGAATGTAGCATTGGTGGCTTTATATACGTATTATACAGTAGTTCCCCAATTATCTGTGGTTTCACTTTCCAAGGTTTCAGTTACCCATAGTCAACCCTGGTATGGAAATATTAAATGGAAAATTACAGAAATAAATGATTTATAAGTTTTAAATTGTGCACTGTTCTTAGTAGCATGATCTCTCCCCATCCTACTCCGTTGGCCTGGGAAGTGAATTGTTCCTTTGCCCCGTGTCTCCATGCTGCGTATGCTCCCTGTCCCAGCTGTTAGTCATTCAGCAGCTGTCTGAGTTATCAGCTTGACTATCATGGTGTCGAAGTGCTTATGTTCAAGTAGCCCTTATTTTATTGTTATAATTATTCCATTTTATTATTAGATGTTGTTATTCATCTCTTACTGTGCCTAATTTATAAATTAAGCTTCATGATAAGTATGTATATGTAAGAAAAATATAGTATATGTAGGGTTTGGTACTATCTGCGTTTCAAGCATCCATGTCTTGGAACGTATCCCCGATGGATAAGGCGGGACTACTGTATATATCATATTCATTGATGACATTATAGAAAGTAACAGATGTGCATTCAGAAATGAAGCCACTTTTTTAACTGTGTGAAGCATAGGCAGAATTATGATCTATGTTGGCATTGGGTTACTTATTTATTCATTCATTCAGTCAACAAAATGAGGCAGCTATGGAGAGGTAAAATATAGTCTTGAAATTAAATGATCCTGCTTTTGCCATTCTCTGAGATTCTGTGTCCACACCCATAAAATGGTGATAGTGCTGATATTAACCTAAAAAATTATTGGGTGAAAAAATTAGTTAATTTATGTGAAAGTGTCCATCACAGAGGAGATAAATATTTGTGCAATTAACTAGACATACAGCACGATATGAAAGCCATTCCATTTATGAAGACCTTAGGTTCTAAAAACCTGTTCATATGTCCATTTTTTCCTTAAGTCCAAAGTGACTAAGAGAAGTGTAGCTACCAGTTTCCAGATGCATCTCCATAAATTAAAATATAAATGGGTCCAACAAAGCTTTAAAACCAGGAGTGCTCTTTCTTACATTCTATTGAACATTTTCCCCCAAACGTGCACCTCTTACCTCTACAATACCCTCATTTGCCACCTCTCCAGCCATTTGATGTTCTGCTGATTTGGATGGGCCCTGAACCCAGTAACTTTGAGCCTATGGAGTCACCCTTGCCTACAGCAGACACGTCAATAGCTCTTCACCAGGCTAGGCTTCAGTTCACTCATAAACTCCTGGTTTTACCAGAATTCAGAAAACTTAGGCCAAGGGACATTGTTCATTGCTACTAACATTTAGCCATAATCTCAAAAAGTTGCATTTTTTTTTCCACTAATTCCTGTTCCTTCCTTTTTGATCTTTATTTGGTCTTTGGCCTTAAAAGGATTCTTCCTACGGTACCATAAGTTCCCTGCAACAGTTGGCATTCTCTCACCACTTTCAGTTTTGAACAATTATTTCTACTTTCATTTCCATTATAATTGAATCTTTTGTTGGCAGCATTTTATTTTTTATTTTTATTTATTTTTTTTTAAAGATTTTTTTTTAATTGGGGAATTGGGGGGATGGGAGCAGTGCTGGGGAATTGGGGGAAGGGGAACAGACAAGTTGCTGTCGTTTTGTTCTTCAGTCTAGTTGTGGAGGACGTTGCTTCACTGGCCCAAGTTGGCACCATCATTGCGCTCTTCCCGGGCGAGGCAGATCAGTCACCGGCTTCTGGACGGCCGCTCACGCTGGCTGCTGGCTACATACGGTAGCCCATGGCAACCCACATGTTGGCAGCATTTTAAATGTACTCACTTCTTTTACACTTTCCAAACTGACGATGTTACTGATGTTCATAAAATATCTTAGAACTGAGTGCAAACCCAGCTCCCACCCCCTTGACTGAGGAACAATATGTGGCAGAATGATTGCTTATGGCTGATAATACCATCTGCTGGTGGTGGGCACAGCTGGTGACCTTTGCCACCCTGCCTTGTTCATACCTATGAACTTCCTTAAATTGAAAACTTGTAAGGAGAGGCATTCCTGTACTAAAGGAAAGAAAAGAAATAGTCCCTGCTTTTATTAATCTTATTGGGAAGGAAAGACACATACTTATAAAATAGCCAGAGACCTCCAAGTCCATGTATGCAAGCAACACTGCCATAAATGATGATATTAAGAGCTGAGGGAATTCACAGTAAAGGAGAGAAGGGTAGAATGAGCTCCTTGAAGTCTGTATGAAAGTGATGGTTCTTTGTAAGTGGCAGGACAAGGGCCTTCTCATACCGTCATTCTCCTCGAACAGAGTCTATCCCTTTTTACCACTTCTTTTACATCCTTCAATAAATGTTTATAGTTTTCTAAATATAGGCCTTACATGTTTCTTATTCAGTTTACTCCTAGACGTGTTATATATTGTTACTGTTAATAGGCATCCCGGAATTTCCCCCCAGTGAGAAGGGCAGGGAGTGGATGCCCAGGCACCGCACCTTACCTCCCTCCCTGGATATCCCAGGTGAACAGCAGGCCCTGGCAAGCTGCCCAGACTTCTCACAGAATGCCGCTGGGCACCACACCCGGAGAGGATGTCATGGAGGCTGTTGCGCAAAGACACACTGGCAAGAGGCAGAGGGCCCTCAACCCGGAGCTACCATGGAGATGGCATATTTCATCAGCTTTCCAAATGAAAAAGTCCCCTTCCTCCGTCCTTGCTTTTCTAAAGAAATGTTTTCATGGGTTTAGAAAAATTTTAAAATGAGAACATGGGTTAATGTTCACTTCCTGCGGAAAGGACCTTATGGCAAAGAGTGTTCTAAGAGTCAAATTCTTCGTCTAAAATACTGAAATTACAAAGATGAAAAGGAATGATTCCTGGTGAAAGACCCAAGAAATCATTGTCAGCCCACCGGTTGAGGAAATCCTTGTCAGAAATCGGCTTTGAAATGTCTTCCTGTCCAAGTCACTTACTTCCCACACTGCCTATTTTCATATAAAACAGTAACAAACCTGTCACACAGATCCAAAGACTCTTAGTGCTGAGATCATGTGATTTGTCACAACATGCTCATTGACGCAGCTGAAGCGTACTCTCTTCTGACATTGGCTTTCTCTTATAAACCTGCTCTTACCTCGTCTTTCATTTTAGAGTAGAGAAAAACAATTACTCAGATGTCCTAACTATCAAGAGATTTAGAGACCCATATATATACTCGTATATTCTTTTTTTCAAGATAAATAAACAGGCTTTCAAATTATGCCCAATTATGCCCAACTAGGAATCTGGATTTTTAGGATAATGAAAACTTTTATTTACAAACACCAGAGAGCCAATATTTGTTCTAGTGGAATAAGAAAGCAGCACATCATAGGTGACTATAATAACCAACACTTCAGGCAAGAATGGGCTATTACAAGTCTCAGAATCCCAGGTGGTGGTGAGGGGATTTCTGGATCCTGAAGGCCAAGGGATTTCCAGAGAAAAAGAGGAAGCAAAATTAGAAAAAAATCATCTAATGCAGGTGCTCCAGCAGAGAGAGATTTTTAAAACTGTGATGGCTAAATTTAATATGTAAACATAATGATTTTTTCCTCTGTGCTCTTTGTGCCTTTGCTCATTCTTACCTGTATTAACTTCCAGGTAAAGAGGAGGGGAATTGGAAAACAGGGAGCCATTCAAATTTTGTATTGATGATTTGGGTCCAAGTTCTCTTGGAAGAAAAGATGATTACCATGAGGCCTGAGGTCTTTCTCGTCTATTTGTTGTCAGCCTCTAACACGTTCCTCCTCTTTCATTGCTATGGACAACTATGAGCTGACATTGCCTAGCATAAAAATAGGCAGCTTTTGGGCTGGCCGAGTGGCGCGTTGGTTAGGAGTTGGTGTTGGCTTGGGACACCAGCTCTGAGCAGCAGGGCCCCGGTTTGGATCCCACATGAGGGTCAGTGACGCTGCGCCCTCTACAGCTAAGATAGTGAACAACAGCTCGACCTGGAGCTGGGCTGCCGTGAGTCACCAGCGATGGCTTAGGCTGCAGTAGGACTGGCCGGCAGCGGGTGTGAGCTTTCGTGAGCTGCTGTGAGCCACCGTGAGCAGCCATCCAATGGCTGGCAAACGACTGCCTCACCTGGAAAGAGCTCAGTGATAATACCAACATGGGCCAGTGAAGCCACATCCTCCACAACTAGACTGAAGAACTAAAGGACAGCAACTTGTCTGTTTCCCTTTCCCGATTCCTCAACACTGTTCCCCTCCTCTAATTCCCCAATAAAATCTTTTTAAAAAAATAGGCAGCTTTTACTTTTAGGAGATTCCCCTCAGGTGCTCATTCAGAATCTTTTTGATCTTGAAAATACAAAATTCTAACAAGTGCAGTTATCTTGTTTCAAGCCTACATCTAACCTTAGAATAACAATAATAGCTTCCAGTTGTTATTTTTTAGTATGCCTAAAACATTCTTTCATATTGATTTGCATGTATTGCGTACCTACTATGCACCACACTTGTTCTCTATGCATACAATTCATGTCTCCTGTCTTTTCATATGATGGAAACTGAGGCTCTGAGAAGGCAACTCAGTGACAATTTGTAAACAGCAGAGCTGGAATTTAAGCAAACTCTGTCCAAACTCAAAGCACCTGCTCTTTCAATTCAGCTACATTGTAATAATATTCATTGTGAATATTATATTTCTTCTTCACTCACATCCTCCTATTGTCCACATAGTTTACTTGTATGTTTTCTATTTATTGCCATTCTGAGTTATTAAAAATAAGAAGTTTTGCCCACCTGCGAGCCAGAGTTCTCTCCTGTTTAACACTTTTCCATGGCTTGTCCTGGGGAAAAGTTATAACTGTTCTCCCATGACCTGGCGTGCTTGCCTTATCTCCTGGTACTTCTGTCTTGTACTTTACTCTCTAGTCATGCCATTCCCCTCACGCTTTAGGCTGTTCTGTGTCACTGTGCCTTTGCTCCTGCTAGTTCTCTGGCCTAGATCCTTGCTACTAAAAATGTGGTTCTAGGATCAGCAGCATCAGTACCACCTAGGACTTGTTAGAAATGCAGGATTCAAGCCTCACCCCAGACCCCAAGTGACTCAGATGTACAGTGATTGTTTGAGACCCACTGACCTAGAATGTTCTTGCCATACTTTTCACCTTACCTTAGTACTTCTTCCTTTTTCTTCAAAACTCAACTCCAGGAGACTGAGGTCAGCTGTTCAAATACCCTCTGGGTGGTGGAAGAGGGGTGTCCCCTAACATATAAGCTTTCTATGTAGCATAAATAGCATGTAGCTTTTGCCTTTTAGGGGGTCTGTGAGGTCCCCCCTTTTCCAACTGCACATCTGTGTGAAGCAAATTTTCTTCATAGACTTCAACTCAAACAAGATATATTGCAACAGAATGGCTGCAGAAGCAGATGTGTCAATCCAGCTGCTTCTAGTAACCCAGACATTAGAGATTTGCAATTACATAAAATGATACCATTCTTCACACAGAAATGTTTTCTGTTTTGGAAAATATAGTTGTTTTTGTTTTGTTTTTTTAAGATTTTTATTGGGGAATTGGGGGGATGGGAACAGTGCTGGGGAATTGGGGGAAGGGGAACAGACAAGTTGCTGTC
>NW_017731525.1:1476867-1479477 GCF_001890085.2 Hipposideros armiger | reverse complement strand
CAGACAAGTTGCTGTCCTTTTGTTCTTCAGTCTAGTTGTGGAGGACGTCGCTTCACTGGCCCATGTTGGTATTATCATTGCGTTCTCCCTGGGTGAGGCAGATTGGCCACCGGCCACTGGATGGCCGCTCATGGCGGCTCTTGGCAGCTTACTCTGGCTGCCAGCCACTCATGGTAGCTTTACAGCAGCCCACTGCAGCCCCACTGCAGCCTATGTTGTCGTTGGCGACTCATGGCAGCCCAGCTCCAGGTCAAGATGTTGTTTACCATCTTAGCGATAGACGGCGCAGTGTCACTGGCCCTCATGTGGGATCTGAACCTGGGCCCAGCTGCTCTGAGCTGGCCTCCCAAGCCAACTCTTAACCAACACGCCACTTGGCCGGCCCTATTATTGTTATTTTAATGAATCAATATATTCAATATTTATTTTATAGTATTAAATACATCTTATATATAATATATAATTTATATTGTTAACATATATTAACATTTAATGAATTAATAAAGCATTTCTCAGTTTTAATTTCCCTTACAGTAAATATTGATGGATGTAAACCATATAATCAAAAGCTCTTTGGAGTTCTCAATAATATTTTTAAAATGTAAAAGTGTCCTGAGACCAAAGAGTGAGATCCATTGTCCTAGGGTAAGTTAAGTGCTTCTCCTCAGCAGGTCTATTGAATCATGGGCATATCTCGCTTTTACGCTTACCGTGTTATATTAAAATGATCCACTTGTACTTCTTTCTCATTTGACCATAAGCTCCTTGAAAACTGTGACTATGTCCTATTCATCTTTCTATTTGTTGAGACTAATGAAACACCCAGAACCTCCTTGAATACTGTTGGAACTAAGGAGTATGTTGACTCTTTCCTTTATAGAGAGCACTAGACAACCTACACCTGAGAACCAGCTTCAGGGGTGATGATTTGTGTATGGTGCTCTAACCCTCAGTTGCTGAAATAAGTAGCACGGAGACGCCACCACCAGCACTAGTGGAATTCCACTCATTCAAAGTATGTTTCAGCAGCCTGGAGGCCCACCTCCCGGGGTGAAGTGAGGAAGTTCCACACCTCTGGAACCTTTGCACACACTGCCCACTTGTGCAGTCTCATCCCATCAACAGTAGTCTTCGCCAGGGCTCATGGTGCCTCTGACCCTCAAAGGTATGGTGAGAGAGGACTGCAAAAATATAGCTGGTGCAACACAAGACCCATTGGGCCACGTTTGTTGGGAACTGACCTTGGTTAGCTCCAGTGTGAGAGGAGGAGGAAGGTGATGGGTCTTCCATACAACAGAATCTCACATCAGACCAAATTCTACCACAATTAGTAATTAGGGACAAAAATAGCCTTGTGACACATCTGTAAACTTGCTGCAGCCCTGCCTCCTGCCTTTTGGGATGCCCCAACAAGCCTCTAACCCAGAAGGCACAATGCAGGAGTGTCACCTTCTTGTCAGAAAGCAGTAGCATGCTTCCGTCAGTGGTTGGGCACAGGAGGGAGCAAAGCCTTAGGTGATGCCGCACTGAGGAATGTATGCTACTGGGACGTCCCTGTATAGGATTTCGAGCCAGTCCATATATCCCAACCACTTATTTTACCGGTGAAGGTTAGTTTCCCTTATTCTAATGACAAACTCTTTAGTGCTGATTAGAGATGAAAATAGCTGAAGCCTGTAAGAGACCTGTGGTTTATGAACTACTAGAGTTTGTTGAATGCTAACTAAGCATGCCTAAAGTGTGGGTGCCTGATTAGGGTACTTCAGATGTTAATGAACTGCCCCTAGGGTGAAGAATAACACACACACACACACACACACACACACACACACACACACACACCCCCCTACCTCACACTGTTTATGCTAAAATATCTTTAGGCAAATGACAGGTAGCATAACAATATCATTAGGTTCAAATACACGCAGTGTAGTGAAAGCTAAATATAGTAGTGTCTCACCTGTTTGAAACTCAGCTATCCAGTAATTTCTTTTCACTGGAATAAAGCCAAGAGCCTATGAATAAACAGAGAATCATCATAGCAGATGCTCAGTGCAAGATTCACATTATGTCATGCAATCCACTAAGCTCCAAAGTACATATTCCACCATCTACCACCCTAGAGAGATATTTTTTAATAAATGTCGCAATTCTGATAATTTTTTTTTTCAGTCTCAGCACAGAAGAGCCCCACCTGCTCTCACCCAGAGCTGGGGTGTTCTTCATTTGCACACAGTTTGCACACACTTAGCTCTCTGGTTTTCAATGCTTTCGAAGATCGAGTGAAACAGGTTAGAAGGGGAAAGAGAAGCTGTTGCAGGTAGGAACCTGACAAATAGAAGTAACAGCTTAGGAGCATACCTAAAAATAAGGGTGGGATCAACAAGATTTAATTAGTAAATATGGGGTGATCACTTTGTAGTATATACAAATGTCAAATTATAATGTTGTACGCCTGAAACTTATAAAATGATGTTTACCATTTTTACCTCAATTTAAAAAAGTAAGTATAGGGCCGGCCGAGTGGCGCGATGGTTAAGAGCTCGCTTGGGACACCAGAGGGCCCCGGTTCGGATCCCACATATGAGGGCCAGTGACACTGCCCTCCAC
>NW_017731525.1:1472961-1476587 GCF_001890085.2 Hipposideros armiger | reverse complement strand
AAAACGACAGCAACTTGTCTGTTCCCCTTTCCCCAATTCCCCAGCACTGTTCCCATCCCCCCAATTCCCCAATAAAAATCTTTAAAAAAAAATAAAAATAAAAAATAAAAAAGTAAGTATAGGAACTCAGTTCTTCTACTGGCTGAGTCGTATAATGACTCGGTTAGTCAAGATGAAGAGCTCTTCACACCTCGACAGACACTGTGGGCAAAACACACAGCATCTACTGATGTGTCTAAACTTGCTTTCGTTGTGTCGGACAGCTGTGAGGCACCACTGCAGACTGGCTGGACCTCTGTCCTGGGACTTGTGGCCACTCGTTCTGTGCAGCTCTGTGTGCACCCCAGCACCTTGTGCTTCTCACAGCACCTTCCTCACACCTGCAGTGTGTGTTGGGGCATCTTGGGGCATCTCTGTTGCTGCTGGAGCCTGTGACACCTCTCAACACTTATAATCACAATCCATAAATTTGGGGAGGTTGGCAATGAAGAGGGCAGCTGCCAGGTACATGTTCTGGCATGTTCCAAAACTCAGTTGTTCATATGGCCTCTTGGAATGTGATCCCACTAGGTTGAGATATCCAGCAGTGGCCAGCTCAGCAACACACTCTCCTATTGGCCCCTTACCCCTTCGCTGCCTCCCACATTCTCTTTCTTGGGACTGAGCTCCTTTTATAAAGTAGTAGCTTGTAAGCTTTTGCATTAAGCCCTGCCTTCCATGAAACCCAGACTAAGATACCCATCACTGTCCAAGTTGATTAATTTTTTTCCATGAATTCTGATTAAGAAGAGAGAAAAATGAATAATGATTTCCACATATAATTTTTTTAAAAGTTGGGGTCATTGAACATGAGTGTTCATGCTAGCAGGAACACTCAGCTCTCTGAGACAACTGCCCTCCTGAGTGTTTACAGCACAGCTGTCCTGAAGGGATGTTGAATAATGCAATAGCCACAGTTGAGAGGAGACTTATCAGGGTAGGCTTTCTGGAGAAAATCAATTTTGAGCTGAGTTTTGGAGGCTGGGGGTGGGGGGGGGCATGGGGTGCTTTGGAAGGGTGGAGTGAACTTGAATTTAGGAATGGAAACCCTAGGCTAGAAAGCATGTGTTGTATACAAGGGGCATGTCTTTTACATGCGAAATGAAGAAACCGTGTGGTATCAGCCTGTTTGTTTCGCCCTCAACAAGAAAAATGGTCAGCCCTCCTAATCAATTCAGGTGCAGCCATTGATATTGATCATGAAGATGGTTTAAATGATGCCATTGGCTCCTTTTCTGCACAGATGGGCTGCCAGTGAGTAGCTTATCATTGATAGTTTTGGAATTAAACTTGCTCCATATGGGGGTAGAGGGTTGTGCTCTTTAAGCACAAGATCCACATATATGTAAGCTAGAATGATCAAGGGAGTGAACACACACACACACTCACACACACACACACGCGCGCGCGCGCACACACACAAACACATCCCTATTGAATGTCACTATAATTCCTTTAAAAATTTTACTGCCAAAAAAAGTAAGACAATCTTATTTTTTAAAGGACCACTTTTTAAATTGAGCTAAATTTTCTTACTTAAATCTTAGGTCAGATCCTAAAGCAAACAGAGAAAATCAAAGTTAAACAACATCATCAAAGAAAAAGTAGTTACCTTTCAAATGTATTGGGCTTTCATTTCTTTGGGAGCTGAAACTGAATAGCTCTTGGAGAGTTTGATGAAAGCTATGGACTTTGAACCCCAGAAAAAATGGGACACACAGAAGAGTTTGCATAGATTTTATGGATCTCCAATTAAGAAAAATGGCTTTGTTTTCTCCTGCAATGTTCAGTTTATCTTGGATAGCAAGGGTGACAGTGGAATGCAGTTTTAAAGTTGAGAGAAAGTGGAAATACAGCAACTTTGTTTTAAAAATGATTTTGTAAATGATTTTAAGTGCTCATTTTCCTCATGTTATCCTGCATACCATCAAGAGTTACTCAGTTGTTCCCATAACTTATTGAGAACAATTGATAGCTAATCAGGAAGAGAGGGAGGAGAGTGGGAGAGAAGGACAGAGACAAAGACAGACAAGCCTAGAGAGACATCGGTCTAATCAACTTCAATTTCTTCAATTTCTATCGAGAGGACTAGAGAAGCTCTAAGTATCAAACAGTTATGAGGGTTAACTGATCTAATTGCTTTTGCCAAAGACAGATGGACCCTCACCTTCCGTTCCTTCTAGAGCACATCAACAATTCAGCTGCCTACTGGGCACCTGCCCTGCTAACCAGCATTTTGTGTGCAGGGAACTGCAAGTGATGTGAATTGGATCAAAACCAATCCTGCCCTCAAAGAACTTGCCCTCCACTTACTCTGATGGAATCAAAGCTTTGAAAAAGGGAAAAGGCCTTTTAAACTTTCCTTACAAAGTCGTAGCCATCAGCAAGCATGCCTGGGTAATTTCTTTAAGCACTTCATTGTTAATGAGGTAGAAATAATGCTCTTTGTGTTGAAATTCTGAAATAATTGTGTTTATCTTTTGAACTGCTTCTTACTGAATCAATGCAAGCTGTTTGTACAAAGACAAATTAAGTTCACATGGATAGATGCAAACAACTTTCACATTCAGTCCTCAAAAGCAAATACAGCTGAAGTCAGAGAAAATTAAAACGTCTTTTTCCCACTGCATTGCAAGCTTCCGAAGGAGACGCTTTCGTGGAGCAGACTTTTGCGTCGGCTTCCTTCCTGGGGGAGGGGAAATATCCACAAGATGAGGATTATGCATCTAGATGGTCCAATTAAAAGATTTTCTTTTACGGGGATCCTTATCATGAAGTAACACAGGGGAAGTGATGTCAAGACTAATTGAGGTCCAAAGACAAATCTGGAGTGATTAAGAGTTTCAGAGGATACTTCAAACGCAGCAATCATGCACGCTTTCACTTACAGACACTGCGACACTGGAGAGGAAAAACCGAGAGCACAGCAGTAAAGGCCATTTTCCACTTAAACAATTCAAGGAGTCTAGAAGATTTTATGAAAAACTCCAAAGAACTACCCATCAATGGGCTTCCACCTTCACATCTGCATCCAAATGAATCACGTATTCTATCTACCTCCTGTGGGCAGTACTGGAGGGGACAAAAAACAGGGGAGAGAATGTTCCACACATTTAGAGACTACACCTGTCCTCTAAATAAATATTTATAGTAAGCATCCAGATAATTTTGCCTAGCCCCCTACAAGATGCAAAAATAGTAGGGAAAATGAATTTCTGGCTAGGCTTTAAATGAAATCCCCAAACCAACCATGTTTAATCAAGATGCCAGTGACAGCTCATTGCTCATCATTACGATACATGTGTGGGGCTGTGATTTCTCTCTCACCCGTTGTGGTGTTTGTTTCTTTTCCCATTTCCTCAGGCTGACCCCCTTAGAAGTTGGCAGCCCCCCCTTGGAAGTCAGCAGGTCATTTTCCCTTCCTTCATGCTTTAATAGATTTCACTCTCAGTATCTCACAGACCACCAGCTCTGGACTGCTGTGCTTAGGGTTAGTCAAGCAACAGGAAATGCTTGCAGACAGAGATCAATTTCTTTTTCATCTGAAGAAAAATGAGAGTTTTAAGATACTTATCACACTCAGGTTT
>NW_017731525.1:1462250-1472954 GCF_001890085.2 Hipposideros armiger | reverse complement strand
ATATATATATATATATATATATATATATATATATATATATATATATATATATATATATATGAAATCCCAAATCCTTTCTTCTTCGTAGAACAAATTTTTGGTCTCAAGGCTATTTTTAATGTTTCAGTTCTTTTTATTGTGATCCACTTTATAGGAATGAGAATATTCTTCGAATCGTTGAAGACGTTGAAAGATTAGGGCCCATGACTATATTTGTGTCCTATGGCTGAAGCTACTTGGACTGGGGCATTGTGGTGTGTGATGGCATTTGATGTATGAAAATGGACTCCTTTCTTTAGCTAAATGCTGAAAAAACATCTTCCCAATGGTGGTATTGGTATAATGAGGTATTGTGAGGTGGTGAGTATGGAAATGTTTTTCAACATCTGTTGTGGACCTGTTCATGTAAGCTGTCACCTTAAAACTTCAGAAAGCTGCTCCCAAGTCACCAGTAAAGTGAGCTTGGGTGCTTTGGCTTTTGTGTTTTTGGCTTAGTGTGCATCTCTGGTTTCAAATCTGTAGAGGAGAGCTACTCTTCCTTGGGTCATTCTTGGATTCATACCACCCCCTTTCTATAGTTCTTATTTGTTTCTTTTTGTCCCTGGATGATTTTTGGAGTCTTCTCCATTCTGAATATGAATGTTCACAGAAAGATGGAGAGGAAGCCACTCACATTCCAAACCAAAACCCAACCTGTTTGAGTGGCTGTTAATCTTAAATACTGCCAATATTTGAACCATGTTTGGCAGGTCAGAGAATGACCCGGAAGCTCATGTTCAGAAATCATTCATTTAAACTAGAGGTAGGAAGCCTCACAGTGTTTGGGACCTGATGAACAAGAATGTCTTTAGTCAAGATTGTTGGCTTTATAGCCACAATCCTGCATTGTCACCGATCCAAGAGATAAGCATCTAATGAACAACCCAAAAGACATAAGCATCTAATGAACAACCCAAAACCACACTTATTGTGTGGTTTGTTTTCTTCTGAAAATCTTGGCATTTTTTTCTCTCATATTCTTTGCTCTACTGAAGTCATTGCAGTGTTTTTATTTTCCTGAGAAGCTGAGGACTTGTAATTTTGTAACCAAAGTACCATTCATTTAATCATTCCACAAATACATAAGAATGCTGCTATGTGTGAGTCTCTGCGACATGCTGGAGAAGCTGGCTCTCTGCTGGACTCAACTGACCCAGCAATACATCCATGTCCCAGGTCAGGTTACCCCAAAAGCTGGTTCTGAGATGGATATTACATTGTAGGAAGTTTACTGGGGAAGGTTCTTTGGGTGGACAACTGTGGAAGAAGGGCCAGAAACAGGATTGGGCAAGAAAAGAATGTGGGCTTTGATCCATTTCAGTGAAGGCCTCAGCTAACCCTATGGTGAACGCTGAAGCTGGGATGGCTCCAGAGTCGTCAAGCGTTGGGGCAATGGGACTAGGCCTGGCCATGCCAATTCCCCTTATTGGTCAGCCACTGGATGCGGTTGTTAGGAGAAGGCGTGCCGCAGGGCAAGGCAGCTCCCCCTGGCAGAGGCAGCACTGCCAGTGACTGGGAGATTAAGTTCTCCGGTGCTGAGAGGAGATCAGGATGGCACATCATACTGTCACTGGGTATACTAGGATGCTTTCAGCTACTCTGTAGGAGATCTCGACTTGACTAGCTTGTCCCAGAGTGAGGCATCGTGGATAAAGCAAATCTAGGATTGGTTAGTTCAGTGGCTCAAGAGCATGTTCAAGGACTTTTCCATCTCTCTGCTCTGTCAACCTAAGAGGTTGGCTGTGTTTCTGAGTCTTCTTCCGGTCACAGTTACAAGATGACTGTCGCAGGTCTGGGTGTCAATGTGAAAAAGCCTAAGCCGTCTCTGCCTGTGTGCTTTTTCTATTGTTGAGGAAAATATTCCCTTATTTCTCTCTCTTTTTTTATTATGGTAGAATGCATACAGCATAATATTTATCATTTTAACCATTTGTAAGTATACAATTCTGTGGCATTAAGTACTTATTACCATGTTATTGACTATATTCCCTATGCCTTACTTTACCTGTCCATGAAACTATAACATCACTTTCCCTCTATTCTACTTTCTGTCTCTGTGAATTTGCCTATTATAAGTACCTGATTCATATAAGTGGATTCATAACAATATTGGTCCTTCTTGTGTCTGGTTTATTTCACTAAGCCTGTGTCCAAGGTTCCTCTATCTTGTATCCTATATCAAAATTTCATTTCTTTTTATGGCTGAATAATATTCCATTGTATGTATATACAACATTTTGTTTATCCATTCATGTATTGATGGACACTTGGGTTGTTTCCACCTTTTGGCTATTGTGAATAATGTTTCTATGGACATTGGTGTACAAATATCTGTTCAAGTCCCTGCGTTCCATTCTTTTGAATACACACCTAGGAATGGAATTGCTGGGTCTTATGGTAATTTGATGTTTAACCTTTTGAGAAACTGCCAAACTGTTTTCTGCAGCAGGTGCACCATTTTGCATTTCTACCAGCAATGCACAAGGGACCTAATTTCTCTACACCTTCACCAACATTTAGTTCCCATTTAAAAAATTATAGCCATTCTTTTCCTCATATCTATTGGCTACTATTGGCCAATTTCTAACTTAATTACTGGCAAAGTGAGTGAGATCACCATGATTGCCTCAAACCAGTCAGGACCTATGTCCTGGGTAGAGTCCATTTCCCTGAAGAACATAGCCGCAAGGAGGACAGACAGATGGATATCTGAAAAAGATCAGGGCATTCCAGCAAGAAAGAAAGGGTGGGAGTGGGTTATAGAGAGGCTACTATCAATGTTTGCAATAGAGAAGCTTTAAAATACCAGTGCCCAGACAAGAAATTCAGATTCAATTGGATTCAATTGGTCTGCAGTAGGTTCCCAACATCAGTCATTTTTAAATGTTTGCCCAATTGAGTCTAAGGGGCAGCCAGGGTTGAGACCACTGATCTAGCAGGTGAGATGGCCCACGAAGCCAGCAAATATGAATGCTGAGAGTTGAGAAGTACAACGTGCTACAGGAACACTGTACTGAGGCACCTTGCCTGGTCCAAGAGGACAAAGCAAATCCTCCAAGAAGAGGTGATAATTGGAAAAGTCAGGTCAACCAGGCGGGTAAGATTATCATAGATACAGGGACCCCTGCCTCGGCTTCTTTGTACTTGTGGTTTCCTTTGCCTGAAATCCTCTGCCCCATTTAATCATGTGCCTAATGTCTCATTTCCTTCAAGTCTTTACTTAACAGCTTTGTGTCAGGAAGGCCTGCCCTAGACACCCTACCCTTACTTCGTATTCTCCTTCTCTGCTTTATTATTTTTTCTTAGTATTCACCACTAACATGCTCCATATATTGTTCACTTATATTGCTTTTTAGCTGTCTTCCCTACCAGAAAAAAAAATATATAAATATAACCTACCTACAAGAATACCCCTGTTCCAAAGACAGGGATTTTAGCCTGTTTTGTTCATTTTATATCTCCAGTGCTAGAACAGTACCTGGCACATAGTAGGCACTCAATAAATTTGTTAGTACTGCATTTTACAGAAGAGAAACCTGAGTCTCAGTGCAATTAAATAATTTACACAGCATCATACAGCTAGGAGGAAGTGGCAGAGGTGGCTAGTTAGATATTCTATGATGCTTTACAACATAAAAAACCCACTTAGCAAAAAGACAGTGCATTATCAATGGCCCCACTCCAGCCTTCCTCCCTACTACCAGTTGAAGAAAAGAAACCTTTTAAATGAGGAAGGAAGGATTAGATGCTGAAAGCTTTGTGGCTTTGCTCTGTGGACCCTTGAATAGGGTGTTCAGATTTGAGTGTTTTAAGCAAGGAAGGTAGGAAGCCATCTCAGCATTTGTTCTGAGGCAAGAAGGCCAGTGACTGTAGTTAAATGCAGACCAGCTGCTCAATGGCAGTGGTGGGCAGGAGGAAGGAAGGGGTATGCAGCCACATGGGAAGATAGGCTGTTTGTTTGCAATGGTTCAGGGAGAATTTTCACACAGTTATCAACATCAAGACCCATCTCATTGGTAATCCCACCCAGACTTGCCGCGACTCCTAAAAATTCCTTCCTCTTTCATCCATTACATTGAGCACACAAAGAGCAATCCTAGCAGAATACAAGAGCAATCAGAGAACAACCCTATAATTAGATCTGCTAGTGCTTTGTTAGAATCAGGAAAGTGCTTTTTATTTATTTTGTTTTTTTTTAAATAATTCTTTTATTTTTCAATTACAGTTGACATACAATATTACATTAGTTTCAGGTGTACAACATAGTGATTAAATATTTATATAATTTAGGAAGTGATCACCCTGATAAATCTAGTACCCATCTGATACCATACATAGTTATTACGATATTATTGACTATATTCCTTATGCTGTACCCTATATACTCATGACTACTGTGTAACAACCAATTTGTACTTCTTAATCCCTTTACCCAATCACCCTCCCAGCTAGCAACTATCAAAATATTCTCTGTGCCTGAGTTTATTTCTGTTTTGTTTGTTTATTTATTTTGTTGTTTGATTCCACATGTAAATGAGATCATATACCATTTATCTTTCTCTGTCTGACTTACTCCACTCAGCACAATACCCTCCAGGTCCATCCATGTCACCACAGATGGCAAGAATTTATTCTTTTTTATGGCTGGGTAATATTCCACTGTATATATGAACCACCTCTTCTTTATCCATTCATCCACTATTGGACACTTAGATTGCTTCCATATTTTGACTATTGTAAATAATGCTGCAATGAACATATGGACGTACATGTCCCTTCAAAACAGCATTTTGGGTTTCCTTGGATCAATACCTAGAAGTGGGATTACTGGGTCCTTCATTGTCTCTTGTTATAGCCTTTGTTTTAAAGTCTATTTTGTCTGGCATAAGTATTGCTACCCCAGCTTTTTAATTTTTTTGTTTCCATTTTTATGAACTATCTTTTTCCATCCCTTTACTTTCAGGCTGTCTGTGTCTTTCAATCTGAAGTGAGTCTCTTGTAGGCAGCATATGTAAGGGTTTTGTTTTCTTATTCATTCAGCCACCCTATCTTTTGATTGGATCATTTAATCCATTTACATTAAAAGTAATTGTTGATAAGTATGTAGATGTTGCCATTTTATTATTCATATTTTTGATCTTCTTCTTAAAAGAAGGTCCTCTAACATGTCTCGTAATACTGGTTTGGTGTTGATGAACTCACTTAGCTTTTTTTTGCCTGGGAAGATTTTTATCTGTCCTTTGATTCTAAATGACAGCTATTTTGGGCAGAGTAATCTTGGTGATAGGTACTTACTTTTTGTCACTTTGAATATTTCATGCCAATCCCTTCTGGCCTGCAAAGTTCCTGTTGAGAAATGAGCTGACAGTCTTATAGGAGCTCCCTTGTAGGTAACTAACTGCTTTTTCTCTTGCTGCTTTTAAGATTCTTTCTTTGTCTTTAACCTTTGGCATTTTAATTATGGTGTGTCTTAGTGTGGGCTTCTTTGGGCTCATCTTGTTTGGGACTCCCTGTGTTTCCTGGGCTTATATGTCTATTTCCTTTGCTAGGTTAAGGACATTTTCTGTCATTATTTCTTCAAATAGGTTTTCAATTCCTTACTTTGTCTCTTCTCCTTCTGGTACCCCTATGATGCCAATGTTGGTACACTTGATGTTGTCTCAGAGGCTCCTTAAGCTGTCTTCATTTTTTTAGGTTCTTTTTTTCTTTTTGCTGTTCTGATTGGGTATTTTCTGCTTCCTTAACTTCTATATCACTGATTCGATCCTATGCTTGATCTAATCTACTCCTGATTCTCTCTAATGTAGTATTTATTTCAGTTATTGTATTCTTCATTTCTGACTGGTTCTTTTTTATGTTTTCTATATTCATTTTTGTGTTTCCTAGCTCCTTGTTGAAGTTCTCACTGAGTTCATCTACTCTTCCCCAAAGTTCATTGAAAATCCTTATAACCACTGTTTTGAACTCTGCATCTAGTAGATTGCTTGTCTCCATTTTGTTTAGTTCTTTTTCAGGAGCTTTGTTCTGTTCTTTCACTTATGACATGTTTCTTTGTCTCCCCATTTTGTCTGTCTCCCTGTGTTTGTTTCTCTGTATTAGGTAGAGCTGCTATGTCTCCCGGTTTTAGTAGAGTGGCCTTATGTAGTAGGTGTACTGTGGGGCCCAGTGGCTCAGTCTCCCTGGTCACCTGAGCTGGGTGCTCCAGGTGTGTCCCTTGTGTGGGTTGTGTGTGCCCTCCTGTTGTAGTTGAGCCTTGGTTGCTGTTTGCATATTAGTGGGAGGAATTGACCTACAGGCTGATTGATTGTGAGGACTGGCCATGACTACGGTGAAGGAGCTGTTGTGCAGGGGCTGACCCAACAGAGCAGGATTCACTTTAGCAGAGCTCTGGTGCCTGGCAATGTGCCCTTTGCGTGTGTTGCCCACAGAGGCAGCTGGGTAGTACTCCAGATTGGTCTGAAGCTTGCCACTAGGTTTGCCAGCCCCAGAGCCTACTGGGAGGGGCCCTGCCATAGGCCAAGTTCAGCTGCAACCTTTGCTCTGCCCGAGGCCACCTGGTATAAGCCACAAAGCAACCTGCAGATGGCAACCACCCACACTGGGCTTGCAGGTGCCTGGGATAGGCCAAGCTATAAACAGGCTGGCTGCCACTAGTGCCAGGCTTGGGGCTGCTCACCACAAGGTATGGAGCATACTGAAGCCAGATGCTGTTTGTTTGGGTTTGTGAACCTTTTAGAGATTTTAGGAAAGTGTAGCATGAGCCAAGACAGGTCATTTGTATGGAAAAGCCACTGGAAGCAGCTTGGCTGGGTCCGCAATTTGGGTGAGGTGGCAACTTAGGGAATCACCAGGGCAGGGCAAAGATAACCAGGTTGATGGAGACTCAGATATGGTGGCCATATGTGTCTGCATGTCGGGAGCATGGACGGCTCAACAAAGAAACAATGGATTCTACCAGCACTTGTGTCTTGGAGAAAACTGCCCCTCCAGCCCTTGCCCTGAAGCCAGACAATTCAATTCCTTTCTATATGTCCCTGGTGCCTTTCGAGCTGCTGCCCCAGCACTGGAGCTCAGAGCGATTGAGTAGGTCAGCCCTTTAAGAGGAACACCTGGAACTCTAGCCACCCTCTATCTCACTCAGCCACAATCTCTTCCGGTTGTCAGACCCAGTATTTGTAAGGACTTCTCTTCCTGGCACTGGACACCTGGGCTGGGGATCCTGGTGTGGGGCTGGGACCCCACATGCTCAGCAGGGACCTCCGTAGCCAAGATATCACTCCCTGTTTTTAACTGCCACACATGGGTGTGGGGACTAGCACTTTCCACATCTCTGCCCCTCCTACTGGTCTCAGGTGGCTTCTTCTGTACATCCTTAGTTGTAGGACTTCTGTTCAGCTAGACTTCAGGCAATTCTCAATGATGGTTGCTTTGTAGTTAGTTGTAATTTTGATGTGGTTGTGCGAGGAGGCAAGCAGTGTTTACCTACTCTGCCATCTTGACCAAAAATTGAGGGCAATGATTTTTAATGAGCATGTTTTTTGTTTGTTTGTTTGTTTGTTTTTAAGATTTTTATTGGGGAATTGGGGGGATGGGAACAGCTCTGGGGAATTGGGGGAAGGGGAACAGACAAGTTGCTGTCCTTCAGTCTAGTTGTGGAGGACATTGCTTCACTGGCCTGTGTTGGCACCATCATTGCGCTCTTCCCGGGCGAGGCAGATCAGTCGCCGTCTTCTGGACGGCCACTCACTGCGGCTGCTGGCCGCTCACGCTGGCAGCTGGCTACACACGGTAGCCCATGGCAACCCACTGCCACAGGGGCTTCAGCCTACGCCATCGCAGGTGACTCATGGCAGCCCAGCTCCAGGTTGAGCTGTTGTTCAGCATCTTAGCTGTAGAGGGCAGTGTCACTGGCCCTCATATGTGGGATCTGAACCGGGGCCCTCTGGCGTCCCAAGCCAGCTCTTAACCATCGCGCCACTCGGCCGGCCCATTTGTTTGTTTTTGAGGAAAAGGAAATTTAGCTGGACAGTGGTTGTGCCAGGAGGTGAAGCTCAGGCCTTTTTCTCCTCCTACTCCTTGCCACATTGAGGGCACTGTCCCTCTACAGGGACCCAGCTTTCTAGGGAAGTGGAATTTCTGGAATGAGAGCCCAGGCAGGCAGGTGGCCTTTTTAAACAGTTCAAAGGGAGGAAGCAAGGGCAGGGCGTAAGTGGAAGCTGAGTCCTGCGGGCTGGTCAAACCGAGAATGTGGATTCCATGGGGCCAAGCAGAGCAAGGGCCTGACACCTCTCTAAGCCGAGGGGTCCTCATTGGCAGAGCGTGTGCATCCCAAGTCTGCTGTGAGGAGTAATTGAGAGAAGACGTCCGACATGCTTAGACTGGTGCCCAACACAGAGGAAGTTCTCAATACGTGGGTTTTCTTTCTCCTTCTTTTCAGAAACAAAATGAGGGCCCCAGACAACGGCTCAGAACAGGAATAAGAGAGGCTCTTTTCAAAGTTCTGGGTTGCTTACATTGCAAAACGCCTTCTCTCGGCAACGTTCAACTGCTTGTTTTTCTCCTCAGAGGTGCAAACAAAGAGCAGGCAGCAGCAGCAGCAGCAGCAGTCTTGGGCTTTGGGCATGTCTTCCATTTTTCTTTCAGAGCACCCTGCCTCTTCACATGCTAGTGTGAAGCGTCCTGCATGCTTTACCCAAATCCCCTCTTCAGATGCTGCTCCTACCCTCTAGCTGTTGTCCTTTTTGGGCATTGCCCTTGCCCACATGGAATTCTGGGAACTGCCCATGCCCACATGAAACTGCTTTGCCCAAGGGTCCCAGAGGGCACCCTGAGGCCAATGGCTGCATGATGGAACAATGGTAAAGTATCATCCAGCTCCAGAGTTCCCCATTGGATCTGCTGAAACTCATTGTGTGTGAGCTTCTCCCTTGGTGTGGTCCTGCTTTCCTCCCTTCCTCAGACGTATCTCTCAAGAGCATTCCCCAAAAGTCTTCTGCCCATGATTCGGGATCCCACTCTAAGACCAGCCGTCCCTTTGTTGTCTGTTACCTTTGCCTCTCCAACCACAGCCAATCATATGATATCCCAGGATCACTATTTCCACTAAAACACAGCCATCTTGTAGCCCAATGACTGGAAAACAAGTGCAGGTGAGTTAATATGTTGCCCAATGAAAACAGTTATTATTATGGAAACTGATACTTATGTGCAGCTAGCAATCTACAAAGCACAACTGCATACATGATTTCATTTGCAAAGCAGAATAGCACGATGGTCTCCAAAGAGATTCTGCCTGGATTTGAATCTTGGTCCTACTACTTATTAGTCTGGTGACCTTGGGCCAGCTACATAACCTTTCTGTTGCTCAACTGCCATCTGTAAAATGGGGATAGTAATGGTCCTTTCCTCCTAGAGTTAGAATGAAATGAGTCAGTATACATAAAGGTCTCAGAATAGTAGTGACACACAGTAAGCACACTGTATATGTTAGCTATTAGTAGCTATTAGTATTTGATCCTCACAAGAACCTCATGAGGTATTATGATTACCACGTGGGTTGGACATCTCTCTTGCTCTGCCTCATACTCTCGGCCTACCTTTTCTCTCCAGCTGTTGCTGCAGCCACCTGCTGGCACAGGTGTAACCCAACAGCATGTTGCTCGGCTGTACTGCTTATTTTTGACTTTCTGCCCAGCTTTGCCGCCTCTGATTGAAATGCCTGTGGAATGCACTCAGCCATTCTGACCCAAGCAAACACGGAAGTGTGAGGGAGCTAATATCCTATGTGGCATCCCTGTAGTCCCTTCTTTGATTCCTTGAGAGAATAATTCTGAGGTAGAATCTGCCCCCTCAAGGTCCAACTTCAGTTGCCCACAGCCACGGGCACCCCTGGCTTGGATTTCCTCCTTCCCTGTTTCATTCTTCCCAGTTGCTCACGCCTGTAGTATGAGCTCACTTCCCAAAATGTAATACCCACACACAAACCCTTGCCTCATGCTCTGCTTTTTGGGAAATCATCTAACTGTGCACAGAGGAGCATGAAAGAATAAAAAGAGTCCTGTTTAACATTCAGAATCAGATCTGGACTCAAATCAAAGCCTTCCACCTGCCGAATCTCATGCCCTTGCACTGTGCCATCTCCAAGTTGATACATGTGCCTCTTAACAGAGTCCTGGAAGCTTGATTAGATGATGGGAGGCTGGGGAGGCAATCACTATGAACAGATAGCTTTGGACACTTTCATGTCACAGCCCCTCTCCTGTCCCTGCATAGAGCTGGGCCTACACGGCCAGAGGGTGGTGAACAGTGGTTCCGCTCAACTGCAGCCTCGGGCAAGGAGTGGGTCAAATTTGCCTTTGTATCACCAGCACTTAGAAACCAGCACGTAGTAGGTGAACAGTAAATTTTTGCTGGACGCACAGGTGCAGAAATCAAACTATTGTTAGTTTTTAAAAAAATGACTACTTTTTATATGGCTATGCCTGTTCCTGTACTTAGTGTTTATTTTTTATGCTGGTTTGAAATGTGATCTTTAATGGACAGAGAACATTTTGGGTAGTGGATTGTTTTCCTTTTTTACCAAACTAAATTAGCACAGGATCATGTGCCTGAAAATTGATGAGGCAGAAGAGTTAATAAAAGTGAGCCCAGGGCCGGCCGAGTGGC
>NW_017731525.1:1433186-1461885 GCF_001890085.2 Hipposideros armiger | reverse complement strand
AGAACAAAACGACAGCAACTTGTCTGTTCCCCTTCCCCCAATTCCCCAGCACTGTTCCCATCCCAATTCCCCAATTAAAAAAAAAAAAAAAAGTGAGCCCAAGGGAGACTGCCCAAGCCTGCATCCCCTCCCCAGGGACTGCCCAGGCTCATCCTCTAGAGATAAATTAAGCTGTCCAAGCACCCTTAAAAAGGGGAGATAAGACCCTAACTGGAGTAATCTAGTTTTAATGCCTGAGCAAACTGCTGAAGCCACCCTCCCCCAACCCCTTGGGTTTTTCTGTATGCATTCTGGGTAAGAACATGTGCAGAAAGAAACTATTGGGTTGTTGGAAAAGTCATGATGTATTTTTTCTATGTTTTTCGTTGCAAAAATGCGTCATGACTTTTCCAACAACCCAATAGTTACATAACCAACGTATGTCAATCAAGTGATCTCAGTATGTACATTGAATGTCCTGAGTTTAGGCGTCATATCCTCTACTGTAAGGAAATTTACCTACCCTTTCCTAGATAAGAAAAAGCTAACCTGAGGTTAGTTGCAGTTGTCTGCAACAATGTGCTTGAGACTCTACCCCTGGCAGCTCTGCCGGTGTTTCTCTTCAATAAACTTTCTAACTTCTATTCTTTTTGAGTCTTGTGAATTCCTTCACATTCTGTGAATGACCAGGGGTATCCAAAGACAAAACAAAAATTTTTCCAGAAATACTGAATATGTCTTGAACTTACTCAGGAAAACCTGATTATCACATTGATTGATTAAAGAAATAGCTAGGAGCTGTCAAACTGTTGGCTTGTAGGACAATTGTAGCTCTAAGATACGAGGGTTTTACCAGCACAATGTTGATCATTGTGTATTGAAATTCCTCTGAAATATGCTACAGTCCCTACCACTTCCTACAGCATTCTACCTGTCCTGATTCTCAAATCTGTGTTACCTGCCTAGCCCTTGTGGGTATATGGGTTTGTGACGCCTGCACAGAGTGACACACAACAGGGTATTTCTTATACAGAAAGTGTTGAAGTTGCTGACCAGCACAATTGCTGACTTTTTCTGTAGCTTGCTCAGCAGGTGCCCAATGATAGCATAATATCCTGCCTTCCAGGTACTATAAGATCACCGTGGTGCTCATGTGTTTTGTGGTTCCCACGCTGGTACCCTGGTGCATCTGGGGAGAGAGCCTGTGGAATTCCTACTTCTTGGCCTCCATCCTCCGCTATACCATCTCACTCAACGTCACCTGGCTGGTCAACAGCGCTGCCCACATGTATGGAAACCGACCCTATGACAAGCACATCAGCCCTCGGCAGAACCCACTGGTCACTCTGGGTGCCATTGGTGAGTAGGGGTGTGAGAGCCAATGGAGAGAATGGCAGCTTGATTTTCTTGGCTTCTCATGGTTTTGTGGAATCTATAAAGAAAGGCAGTAGAATGGAGTGGAATGAACTTGGGATTTGGTGTTAGAATCCTGGCTCTTGGACAAGTCACTTAATTTCTGATTTACAATCTTCTTATCTGTGAAATGAGAATAGCAATGCCTGCTTCATAGAGATGTTGTGAGGATTAAGTAAGACACTAGTATATGTAAATTGCTTGGAGCAGTACCTGGCACATAGTAGGTGATCAATAATTAGTAGCTATTTATTTTTGTCATAGAAATTTAACTAAAGGAGAATAGCAATAGATTTTTCTCTCCAACTGCCCTGAACACTCAAGCCTTAGCTGTCTGATCATTTGGCTGATGATAAGAAAATAGGCCTTCAAACAAAGATGGGAAAAAATGAGATTGTAGCATCTCATGGTATCACAAAATGGCTAAGAGCAAAACCTCTGGAGTCCAGCAAGTTTGGTAGAGCCCTGGTTCCTTCACTTATGCTCTGGGCAAGTCATCTGGCTCCTCCACACCTGTGTCCTCATCTCTAAACTAAGGATAATAGTAGCATTTACCTCCTCCTGGGGTCGTTGGTGGGTTAGATGAGTTAATATATAGCATTTGCAGCAGTACTTAGCACAAAACAAGCCTTCAGTGATGTTGTTTTTATCACTAACCATATGTTCTTAGGCAAGTTACTTATCCCTTATGTGCATTTACATCCTCGTTTAAAAATGAGGATAATCATAGCTCAGAGGTGTGAGGATTACAGGAACTCATACTCATTAAAGCACTTAGCACTGTGGCTAACACACAGTAAGTGATTAATAAATATTAGTTATAGCTTTATAGAAGTAATTTGGGCTTCTTGGTAAGCTGAGCCTTGATCAAAGGGATCAAACCCAGGAAGAGAAGTTCCTACTGTTAAGTAGAAATGGTCTCTGCATCACTTAACAATGAGTTTCTACAACCGCTCTGTTAAGGTTTTCCATTTATTAAGACTCCAGAGATCTTTTGTCGACAAGAGCAACATAAGGTGGAAAAAACACCAACTTTAGCTATGGGATAATGGGATAAGCAGAGAGAAAAGTGCCTTGGAAAACAGGAAGAAGAGTTTCCTGAACCACCTATTGCTTTCTCCTGCTCTTACCCTTCATCTTCTTGAAGGACTCTAATGAGGGGAGCCACATCTAGTGTTGACTCTGAAAACAGACTGGAGTGGAGACAAGATGGACTGTTACCATCTTATATAGAGATAGTGGTCTAGGAAACCCAAGGAACACGGCCATGGCACAGTCCCTGAAGAACTGTGTATTGGTTTTAAGTCTACCCAGGTCAACCCTGGACCCCCAGTCAATTTTCTTCATAAAGGTCCTTGGAAGGCTCTTGTTACACCCAACTGTACATTAGATGATGATCTATAGAGATTGTATTAGTCAAGGTTCTCCAGAGAAACAGAAACTCTGTGTGTGTGTGCACGCGTGTGTGTATCTCAGAATATATACTTATATATTACACATATTACTCATAATAAATTTCCATATATATAGAAACAGTAGGATATCTATATAAATATTCTACTGTTTCTGTAGATAGAGAGAGAGTGTGTGTGCAAGAGAGGGAGAGATAGACTGATTGATTTATTATGAGAAATTGGCTCAATCTATTGTGGAGGCTGAGAAGTCCCATGATCTGCTGTGTGCAAGCTGGAGACTTAGGAAAGCCAGTGGTGTAATTAAGCCCAGCCTGAGAACCAAGGGAGCCAATGGTGTAAACCCTAGTCCAAGAGCAGGAGAAGATGACAGATATCCCAGTTCAATCAGTGAGTCAGCAAGAAAAATTCCTCCTTCCTCCACCCTTTGTTCTATTCAGGCCTTTAATGGATTGGAGGAAACCCACCCACATTAGGGAGCGATGTCTACTTTACTGAATCCACTGATTCAAACGCTAATCTCATCCAGCAACACCTTCACAGACATACCCAGAATAGTGTTTAATGGGCACCCCTTGGCCAGTCAGGTTGACACATAGAATCAACCATCACAGAGACAGAAAGTAGGGCCGGGAGTAGTAGGGGATGGTTGAGGGATGACAGCTAAGGGGTGTGGGCTTCCCTTTTAGATATTGAAAATATTATAATGCATTGTGGTGATGGATGCACAACTCTGAATATTCTAAAGGCCACTAAATTGTACACTAAATGGGTGAATTGTATGGTAAGTGAGTTATATTCCAATAAAACGGTTTTTCAAAATCAAATGAAAGAAGCCCTGAGATCTGTGCCTTCCCCCCCCCCCCCAAAAGCACCTTTAAAATAAAGCAAAGGAGGAAAAGCTATTCACTGGGAGGGATAGAATAATACATAGGCAAATTTTGGATATTTAAAGATCCAGTTCCTTAATTTCCTTACCTATCTGAACGATTCTCATTTATCTCTTCCAAGCTCTCCTATGAAGTCTTGCTCTAATTACTCCAGTCCACAGAGGCTATTTTCCTTTTATGAACATACATCAACATGATGACCTATTACCAGCCATTCAGCATTTAGCTTAGGAAGTCCAGCTCTGAAGTCATGGTAGCATATCTCCAATTCACACAAGAAAATTATATTACTTTATGCAGATATCTTTATTGGTATTTTCCGTTCACATTTAGTTTTTCTAGCCAACTAAATAAATGCTTCCTAAGGGCAGGAACCAAATCCTTGACTCTCCAAAGAGCCTGCCTGACACAAATTGGTCTTAAACAGGGTAGACCCTCAATAAATGAGTGATTAAAAAATCTGTGCAGAGAGGTGGTGAGTGGTTTATTTCAATGCTTATTTTGCCTTCCAGGTGAAGGCTTTCACAATTACCATCACACTTTTCCCTATGACTACTCTGCGAGTGAATTTGGCTTAAATTTCAACCCAACCACCTGGTTCATTGACATCATGTGCTGGCTGGGGCTGGCCACTGACCGCAAACGGGCAACCAAGCCAGTGGTCGAGGCCCGGAAAGCCAAGACTGGAGATGGCAGCACTTGATCCTGGAGCCTTCATCCAATATGTCCGCCATCGACACTTTGGTTCATGCCTTCTGTTACTATTGTTCTCTTGTCTGTTGGATTGTGGGAGGGTATAGAGGGTGGGAGGGAATGGAATCTATGTGGTTTGGGAATTTTTTGTTTGTCTCAAAGTCAAGATACAACTATCAATGAAAAAAAAATTTTAAGTCAATGTAATTCTGATTTAACATTAGAGCGTGGACATGTGATTAAATTGCTGTAGGTACAATAAGTCAAACATACATTGTCATGTGCTTGTACATAATGTTAACACTGACAGGATGAAGGGATTTAAATTCTTTCAGTGGGATTCAGGAGAGCATTTGTTTTCTTTTCCACCAACTAACCCAGAATTATTTTTAAACACACTACCTGAAGGAGCAGAGAGGCAGGGTAGAAGACAAAAGTGGGGGATGGGGTCTAAGGAGTAACTAAAGAATGTTTCTGTTTTGTAATTATTGTGTGTGTTTCTGTTGTTTTTTAAGTTAGAGAATTGAACATTTTTAAAAATAAGATACAGAAATGTCTTTTTTTTTTCCTTTGGCCCTGTTTACAACTTGTTAATGCCCCACTGTCTTTGCTTCAAAAGAGATCTGTTTACTGCCCAGATAGCTTTTTTAGTGTCATGAGCTGTATACCCAGCTGACCCTATAAATCAATGCCTGTTTAGATGTTTGATTTTGTTCTCTTTGCTATTGTCATTTTAAAGGTGTATAACTCAGATGTACCAGACATTAAATTAAGCTCAAATTAAGATCTCATTTCAATGTTTAGATACCTAGTTTATATTCTAATTGATCCTAGCCACTGATGCATGTACTTTGGCTGTTTCTGCTAAATAAGCATATTAATTTTCCACACCAGGCCATCAGATCTTAATAACCGACAATTGTCTAGAACTCAGTGTCTACTAATATTTCACCTGCATGCGGCCTTCATTGATTTCGCAGCAAAGTATAAAGTGATCATTATGTAGCTTCTGGATTAAAAAAATTTTTGTGTGTTAAGTTGCTTTGTAAAGAGCATGTTGAATTGATGGGACAATTTGTGTTAGATGTTAGAGCAAAAGAAAGGCTTACAGTGTTGGCATCGGAGCCCTTCAAAAATAGATCTTTTTAGGAAAGATGTAGAATTTAAAATTAAAATTTTAAATTTTTGAAAGAGAAGCGACACCAATAGAAAATTGTCATAATGACGTTCTTCATCCAGCAGGTGTTTAACAGTGTTATTTTGCCATTAATAATGTGTAAACTATGAGTGATTTACAATAAATGATTATGAATTGGTTGGTGTTCTTGATCAGATGTTAAGTGTTGTTTAAAGAATATCCTCTCAAGAGTGCCTGATGCTTCATGATGACCATATGATTCACATTTTTTAAATTTTATTTTACTTATTTATTTTTTTAGCTGAGCCATCCTGCCACCTGTTGGCAGCTCAGCTCGGGCTGGACTCGAACCGCTGTTGCTCAGAGCTCGCACTCTTGAGCGAGCTCTTAACCAACTGAGCCACTCAACCGGCCCCTGATTCGCATTTGATTTGGGTTCTGGACTAACAAGAGCCCCTAAGACCAGGCCTCTCGTATCCCATCTGCCATAGGCATAACCAGAGGGAAAATCAGCAAGCTGCATTTCAATGCAGAACCCCCAGTGATGTCATTCCCCATTTCCCACTCCCCAGCACTGTCACTTGTACTACTCCTAGCTGATAAGTGGGAAACCTCTATTCCTACATGTCACCCAAAAGAGCGTGAAGGCACGTTTTCTTCCCTGAGCCCCGTCAGCCCCAGTGGTGACCAGAGGTGGGGGAGATGTACTCAACTCTTACCCCAGTCCTGCCTCTGTCAGCTTTGCCCCTGTACTGCCTGAGCGTCTGCCTGTCTTTGGCGCAGAAGCGACTGTGCCCGTGCCATTAGCTATAGACTTCTTAACCTGCCTGCCGTTGAGTGGGATTCCAGCCTTTGGGGCCTG
Organism: Hipposideros armiger; assembly: GCF_001890085.2. Lineage (NCBI taxonomy): Eukaryota > Metazoa > Chordata > Mammalia > Chiroptera > Hipposideridae > Hipposideros > Hipposideros armiger. The sequence goes on along the minus strand of NW_017731525.1, from coordinate 1,455,498 downwards.
ACTAGATCTCATTTTGCAAGGACCCGCTGGATACAACCGTGGCGTATTTTCAGCGGTTTCATATTCCAGTCACACAGTCCTAAGATCTTGTATGGAGTGTTGGTAGAGTACAGCTGTATGCCAACATTAGTTCGTATCAGCATGACCTAAAATGGCCCTGATTGGGAATGTTTCTGTGAACCTTTGACCCCTAAGAGTACTAAGCTTATACTTGTCCAGTAATAGAAAAAGATTACTTTTGGAACAGCTATGTAGAATCTTCTCATAAAAGGAGGGTACTTCCCAGCTAGTCCAAATAAATCCGGAACCTCACTCCTCTGAATCTGGGTGCCACGTCCTTCTCTGCAGCAGTACCATGAATGAGATAAGGATTGGGAAGATTTGGATGAAGGAGTGAATGATGATTATCACTCTAGAGTGTTCCTTATTGATGTGCTCAGCAGCACCTAAGGGAAGAAGTAGCTCTAGGAAGCATCTCATAAGCCTATCCAAGGTAACCCTAGAGAGGTTGGTACATTTTTTGAAAAGTTCCGTTTCAAGTAAGGAAATATCCTGTCTTTAATCTCCTGAGTCCTACAAGACGTACTTCAGAAGCACCCACGCCCTCATTTATGTGAGTGGAGCCAAGGAGAAGCTGTTCCTCCAGTGCTTATCCCACATGTGTCACGGCAGCAGCTACAGAGTGAGCCTGGAGTGACAGGCTAGCTCCAGGGCACTTCCAGCTGTGCTACTGGCGTGGCCTTGAGAAAAATCAGTCCTTCTGAATCCGGTTTGCTCACGTGCAAAGAGTGGATGAAACCAGACTTTTGATCTAAATTGCTACATTACCTAGGACACATTTTTAGGCTGAACCATGTGAAAGTACCATTTACTAACCTACTGAGCCTCTCTGAGCCTCAGTGTCCTCATCCACACAACAGGAGCGTCACGCCTATGTGCGTCCTTTAAATCTGGGGGCCTTGAGCCCAGGGCCTGCTGTGAAGCTCCCACAGGAGACGTCAGCTGAGGGTGAGGGGCGTGCCGGGAACACAATATGGAAACTGAGATGCCAAACACTGCGGAACGGAGGGAGGTGGACCCGCTTCCAATTCTCATGTTGCTACTAACTAGCTGGGTGGTGAAGGGCAGCAGAAGGGGCCCCAAATACGCCACTTTGACAAGGATTCCTCTGAGTTAAGGCACTTGAAAAACAGTACATGCAAAGAAAGGGGACTCTGAATTCTCCTTTTCTTCCTAAAAGCAGGAGATGAGACCCCTACGGGCCCTGAAAGATGTTTTCTCTGTAGGAGGAGGAAAGAAACATTCTTATTACCAGAGATGGGCGGAAGGGTCCAGGAGAAGTCAGTACAAATAAACCTCGTAAGTAGCCCTTGTCTCCCTTTAATATATATATATATTTTTTTCAATTACAGTTGATATACAATATTCATTTCAAGTGTATAACATAGTAATTAACACTTATATACCTTACAAAGTGATTACCCCAGCAAGTCTAGTACCCATGTGACACCATACATAGTGGTTACAATATTATTGACTATGTACTATATATTGTTTTACTTTTTCACAATTACTACTTTTTGTTCATCCTAGTATATAAGCATTTCGGCCCAACTGCTTTTTGGGGTCTTCATTGTTCCTTGGAGGCTCCCACGTACATGTAATAATACGATTTGTATGCGTTTCTGTTAACCTGTCTTAGGTCAACTTAATCCTCAGGCCCAGCTAGTGACTTTAAAAGGGCAGAGGAAGGTCTTGCTTCCCCTGCCATGGCCCTAACCTCGCAGAGCCTCGGCGTCCCCTTCCGTAAGGAACCTGAATGGCATGGGTTGTCCTGTCCGGCTCGGCCGTTTTAGGGGTCTCCCCCGCTCTGTGTGAAGACGCCCCAGCACGCAGCCAGAACCTGTGCAGCAGCCTCCATCCAGTCACTGTGCGTCCCTCTGAGCCCTTGGCTCCCTTCCTGCGTCTTCACACCTCCATCAGAGGACGTCTGCCCTACCCGGTCGTTTATGCTTCAGTCAGCTCATTTTTCTCCACCTCAGGAGCCAGGATAAGTTTGTGGAAGGAAGAGGTTGAAGCTAATGGATAAGAATGAGCTGCGGGGATTATCTGTGTGGCTCATTTATCCATTTCAATCCTGTCCCCAATTTCAGAGGAGACTGCAAGCCAGTTACGTTCCCAGTGGCTGCTCATATGAAAAACAAGGAAAAAGAAGAAATACTCTAACCTTTAGAATCCTTTTTAAAATTTCCCCATTTTTAGTGCAGGCCATTAGTGTAAGTCCCCTCCTTCCCTTTCCTCAACATAAGGAAGTGCTATAAATGGCCTGGAAACTGCTCTCCTTGCTCTCCCTGTGGGCCGAAGTGTTCATAACCACCCTCCCCACCCAGGAATGTTTGTGACTAAATGTGCACCATCAGAAGCAGGAGGAAGGATCGTTTTGGCCACGGAGTACCTGTAATGCAACAAGCCTGTGTCTGAGCAGCTACTGTGGGCTCTGTGACAGCCTTTTTCTCCTCCTCTGCCTTTTACCCTCCCATGATGCCTCTCACTCCACATCTGGAAGGCCAGTCAGCCACATCCTGCTGCGGCTTCTCACAGGATCCAAAAGGAAAAGGCCGGCTGACATCACCCGAGCTGGTTAGGGCTGTGAAGGCTTTGCCCTGAGGAAGTACCCTTCCCTACAGCACTTCCTGAGAAAATAACCCTTCCTGACCTACAATTATTATGGAAAAAAGGTGACTTTGCCTTCAACCACCTGTCCAAATCCCTACAACTGAGGATTTATTAAATCGATGTCCTGCACCCACCCCTTTCTAATCTTCTACATGTCATTGAGAGAAACCTCCAAAGTTGCTTTTCCGAAGGACGCACAAACTGCTGGGCAGAGCCACTGTCCTCCAGGCTGTTGGTGGACAAAGTAACTGGGCCCCACTGGAGTGTCAGTATGGTTGTATCTTCATTATCAAGTCTTACGTAAGCCTCAGCTTACAGCGTGTGGATCGCAGACACAGGAGATGCAGGTAGAGGCTGCTCCTTATTCTGGGCTGTATGACAACACTGTGTGAGGGGTCGGGTGGGAGGCAGGGACACTGCACCAGGTACCTGTGGTCGCTGTGCTCACTGTTGGAGGATAAATGAACTCGGCTGCCAACTGGGATAGCCAGTGTCTCCAAGGAAGCATGGCCTTTCCAGTTCCGGAAAACAGGCTCCTCACACCCGAGGTGGATGGAGAGGGAAGACCCGCTTCAGTTCCTTCCTGGCCCTGGAATTCTTGTCCATGAATACAAGAACAGATCTGTGAGAGCCCATTGGGCTCCCTCAACTCCCTTCTCTGAACGAAAATGCACTCAAGCACACGGCATCATAAAGAGCTTGTTCCAGATGTGCCAGCCAATGAGCACGTCTATTTGTGCTGTTCTCTACAGCTCCTGCTAGACTGAGCTATTGGTAACACACAGGACCCAAGTGCTTAGAATGTGTACACAGTTGCTACACAGTCAACTGAGGCACAAAAAACGAAAACCATGATCTCCAAGTGGATACTCTGGCCTGGGTGGTTTCAAACACTATTTTAAAAGTGAAGACCTTGATTTTGCCTCATTGTGGAAATTTTTAAGCAATGATACATTGACCTCTATATAACCACCTTTTCAGTAAGTTTGAAGCCAGGGGCCTAGATCAGTTTTAAGATACTGAAATTGATAGGCCATTTTGATATGGTTTTGTTTAAATATTACTTGACTCCGTGGCCCATATCTACACACTCCAGGGACATTGAGATTGTTAGTTTGTTGGGAGACAAACAGCGTAAGGAAAAATATACAAAACCTGTGCTCCTTCATCTATAATATGTAAGAAGTAGTACAAATAATTGCTTAGGTCCCTTCTTAGATCAAACACTACAGGAATCAATAGTAAGCAAGCTTAGATTCTGCTCTACCCAAGCAAAAGATGTGGCTGGGAGCCATCCTGGTTGTATATCCCTCTAAAAGGAAAAAGAAAAAAAACAGAGGTTCAAGGCCAATAGACAGACCCTCTGTTGACATCCAACGTGAACAGCTATAGGGGGAGATAGACTAGTGAGGCTCGACTGTCATTGTGAAGACTAGAGATTTCTAAACAATCTCGTTCTTTTGTTTTTTGTTTTGCTTTGTATTGTTGTTGTTTTTTTTTAAGTTTCCAGTTAAGAGGTGTCCTTAAAATTAGCATTGCTGTGTCCAGGAAATTGCAGCATTATAATACTTGGAAACAATAGCATGCTTCAAAATAAAGTCACTCACCCTCAGATGCCATATGATTTGGCTGCCAAAATTCCACACACCATGCCAGGGCGAGGCTTAGTGTGCACAAAGCTCAGAGAAGTCGTTTAAACCTTCCCAAAAAACTTGTTTTGGTTAATTTGATTAATACAATGTCTTTTATTATAACATTCAGTCTGTTGTTTTTCCATTTGCTTTAAATGCAGCACTGACACATGAGGGAGAAAGAGAAAATAGACCAACTTGAAAAAAGTGTAGAAATATAATTACTCTTTTGAAAGTATGCATATTTATCTCTTTTTTTTTTCTACCTCCATTTCAGTTCTCTTTGCAGCTGTAACAAGATGAATGCTCCTTGCTCATGGCTATAGAGTACATATGGGTTACTTCTAATTGAGAAGAATATCCTTTTTACAATTCCAAGGCCACTGATTGCAGTACGTTTTTAAAAATTTACTTTGCATCAAAAAGAAAATCAAATGAAAGTACATCAGGCTTGAAAGACCACTGGCGGTATCACAGAAACTTGGCAAACAAGTCTAAAAATGACACCTCAAATCACTGAAAGTTTGCTCAGCACACCACCTTTAGAAAAAATAATGCAAAAAAAGGAAAGAAAAAAATCTTCATTAGAAAGCTATTTTCCCAAACTCCACATAGTTTTTACTGCATTTGGTTCAATTTTCTGAATCTGTTACAGCTGCAGCCATAAAATAATAGGCAAAGAATTCACAACTCCCATTTAAGAGCCAGGCAGACCATGCTTGTCTGAGTCACCAGTGTTTCCCCAGCCCCACAGAACAGGGCCTGAGAGGGCCTGAGAGGTGGGAAATGCTAGATCAATGTTACTGGATGGATGGATGGATGGATGGATGGATGGATGGATGGATGGATGGATGGATGGAAGGATGGATGGATGAATGCATGGATGGGATGGAAGGAAGGAAGGAAGGAAGGAAGGAAGGGTGCAATGTACTGCAATGCAGAAAGTAACTCTGTTTACGGCCGGCCGAGTGGCGCATTGGTTAAGGGTTGGCTTGAGACACCAGTTCTGAGCAGCAGGCCCCAGTTCGGATCCCACATGAGGGCCAGTGACACTGAACCCTCTACAGCTAATATGGTGAACAACAGCTCAACCTGGAGCTGGGCTGCTGTGAGTCGCCGGCGACGGTGTAGGCTGCAGCCCCTGCTGCAGTGGGCTGCCATAAGCTACCATGAGCGGCCATCCAATGGCCGGCAAGCAACTGCCTCACCCGGGAAGAGCGCAATGATAATACCAACATGGGCCAGTGAAACGACGTCCTCCACAACTAGACTGAAGAACAAAAGGACAGCAACTTGTCTGTTCCCGTTCCCCGATTCCCCAAAGCTGTTCACTTCCCCCAATTCCCCAATAAAATCTTTGAAAAAAGAAAGTAACTCTTTTTAGCATTACTGTGTCTCATCTTTGTAACTTTTTCCTTTGTTTGCCCTGTTACATGTGAAGTCCCCCCCCGCACCCCCCCCCCAGCAGGCAGACCCACGTTTGCCTTGTGTACAGTTCTCTTAAGCTCCCAGCAGTGAGCTCACTATGTAGCACCGCCTTGAAGTTTTTTGGTGAGCTGTCACTCTTTATGAATACAGGTAGGTCCTACTTTCAGAAACAGTTGACCCAGAAATCCAAACTTAACAAAAGTAAATAAATTAGGAGATGACGCTTAATTTTACAGAAGTGTTTATTACAGGTTTGCTTTCATCAACAGGCCTTGAAATCATGTGTCAACTTATAAAAGCCTTCATCAGCTTTTAAAAAGCATGTGTGGTGGGGGACGCAAGATACTTATGAGAATGGTCCAGTCACAGAGCCACTTTGAAATGGCCAGTGTTAGAAAGCTGCACTTTCCCCTCTAAAAGGTCACCCACTAAGTCATAAGAGTAAGATGGTGCTAAGAAGTGAAACAGGCAAAGACTGTTTTATGGGCTGAATTTTGTCCTCTCAAATTCATTGAAGTCCTAACCCCCAGTCTCAGAGTGTGACTGTATTTGGAGATAGGGTCTTTAAACAGGTAATTAATTGACACATTTTCACCTGGTTTTTTTCTCTGCATTTCACACTCTATTCACTCTCCCCAATGTGAAGCAGTAATTCTGAGGAAGGGCTGCCTTTCTTAGCCAACATCATATCAACTTCCAAACGGAGAAGAGCACTAGAAAATGTTTTGTCCTTCTTTTTAACAATCAGCAGGGATTAATTTAGCTCCCACTGTGGGTAAGACAGGACTGAACTTAGCGAGGAGATAGGTGGGCACTGTTTCTGACTCTTGAGAAAGATACAAATCCTCCTGGAAGGGAAGGAATAAGATCTTCCCCATCTCCCATCCCGTTGTCCAAATATAACCACATGTGGCCATTTTTCACACTTACTTTTCTAAAAGTGGTAGAAAAATAAGTGACTAAGTAAGCCCTGGGTCTTTTCAGTTAACAATTGGGCTGAGGATATATTAAGTAGGGGGTGGGAGAGGGAGGTGGTCAGTGTTATACAGAAAATAGAGTTACATTCTTTCACGTAAAATAGGCCAAGCGTCATCATCAATTAAATACATTCGTTCCCTGTAACAGAAGCTCAAATCAAATGTCTCACTCAATCAAACTAAGTTAGGAGAGAAACCATCTGTCAGCTCCCGGTTCAGCTGGAGCAGGCCTGTTTCAAACACCATTGGCTGAGGCCTGTTTGTATCATTAAAAAAATTATCTTAACTGCTCACTGCCAAAAGTAATTTGTCTAGCATTGTCCACTCCTAGGAAGCAGAACTAATGTTTCCTGCGGCTGTGAAGGTCTGTGAAATAACATCACAACATAAATGCCTACAGGCAGCTGGAGACAGTGAGACAATAATGGGGAGGAGCCCTCTGTAGGAAGTGATAAGCAAGATCTAAGGGGCCAAGTGTACAGATGGTCACAGGCCACTCTGCAAAGCACCACGACCTTCGAAAGATCTGGGGGATTTGGACTGCGTGGACAGGTTTATAAGCAGTCTAGGGAGTGTCGTCCCCTCATTGCCTCTCACACTCAGATGTAAAATCTAGGAAAGTAGAACAGGGTGCGTGTGCATGTGGGGTGTGTGTGTGTGTGTGTGTGTGTGTGTGTGTGTGTGTGTGTACTCTCAATCTCTCTCTCCCCTCCCCTCNCTCCCCTCCCCTCCCCTCCCCTTCTTTCCTCTCCTCCCCCCTCCTCCTCTCTATCTCTATCTTTAGCTCTCTCCCTTCCTCCACCTCCAAGAAACATCTCTTATGTCACTTCTTGTTAAGGCCCTTGTTTTGGCAAGTGGAGCTGCTGAGGGGTTGGAGATCCGTTTTCTAGAAGCTGGCCAGTGACTCTGGGATGCAGGCAGCTGCAGAGAAGCGCAGGAGGCAACGTCTTTACCTGACTTGTGTCTCCAAGGCTGGCTTATCTCTCCGTTAGATCTTTGCTTCTGCCCTGTGGTGACCCTTGTATGCTGGACGCATTTTGTTTGCCCCTCCACCTTGCTCTCCGCTCACGGGAGGCTGGCGGGCGGGTGGGCATGATATCAGAGAGCTGGTTGGGAACGGAGAACAGGGAGCAGCAGTGGGATGGAGGGAGGAGACTAAGACCCAGGTGCTTATTCCCTGAGGGCTGGCTGCAGGTTAGCTGCTCCCTCAGCTGACAGTCCCCACTGTCTGTCAGTCCTTGGAGCTAAGGGGGTAATGGTGTCCCTCTCTCACTAGCTCTGCTCCGCTGCTGTGGCTGCTCAAACTTGCTTTTGTCAGTAGCCCATATAACAGCCATGGAGGCGCGCCTCTCAGACCTTCCTGCAAGAAAGAACTTGCCCTTCAGCTGCAAGCCCACAATCAACTGACTGCCTTCAAACTTTAATATCCGTTGTTGCTGCTGCTATTTTGCTCCAGTCTTCCTGAACAGACCCAGCGCATGCCCGAGATTGGTGGGTATCGGGGCCTGGTCCTCTCTGCCCAACAAGAGGGACTCCACTACCCTGCTGTCTTTGCTCCCAGCCCCTGCTGGGGCAGCTAAGACTCTCTCAGATCTGAGTCTGACTCTGAGGTCCCCCTGCCGGATTCTGCTTCCTCCCTGTGTTCTTTCATATGTACCAGGTCTGCATCAAAGAGCGAAGGTTTTTCTTATTCATTCCTGCTTCTTCCTCCTCTTATCTTCCATGGGCATTGACCCCCAATAAACCAGTTGCACCCCTAACTCCACCCAGCATCAGGTCCTGGAAAATCCAACTAACCTACCTTTTTATAACTCTCCCCCAAGGGACCTATTTGATTGTACCTCTCTTCCCTACCAAGCCCCTGGCGAGACACGTTGATGCTCATTGAATGGCTTTCTACATGGGTTCACATACTAACTTGGGGAGGAGAAGCCTCTGAGCCTGGCTGCCCTGCGCATGACTGTGGACAAAGAGAGGTGAAATTCTGAGACCCCAGTTTCTGTCACCTCCCAGCCTTCCCACTGGCATTTCTTCATCACCCACATTCATGCTGCCACCCTGGCACATCTAGGCCTGTGCATGGGGTCCTAAGACAACAGGGAAGGAAGGCTAGAGAGAAGAGGAGAATCTGCAGCATGGTGGGTAACAAGCATTGAAAATGATAAGAAGTGCAGGTCTCTGGCTTTTCTCAATAGAAACGTAGAAAAGCACATTTAATCCTAATCAATTGGAAAAAAATGTTCAAGGTCATGGAAGCAGTGAGGCAAAAATAGCATCAGCATGGTCCAAAGTCTATTCATTAACCCTGGAACCCAGACTTGTTACTGACTGGGAGCTGGGCTAGTTGGCCTTTCTGGGCCGGATCTACTCTGTAAAGCAGGTTAATAAATAGGGGTTCTCTGCAGACAGGATGATTCCTAATGGTTTAGGTTAGGTCGTGGGATGCCTAATGCACTTTGTGAAAAAATATCTAGGTTAGTGACTCCTAGTCCTATTCTGGCAACACTCCACATATTGTTTTTTAATTCTCTCCAGATGGGATGAGTGCCACATAATTCTAATAACAAAATTAATTTAGTTATAAAAAAGTGAGTATGTCATAGAGGGCCTCGAACATACAGCCTACATTTTCTAAGGCAGTTCTAGTTTCAAGGATTCTGGCCTGTTAACAAAAATCCATTTATGATGGTGTACGAGTATCTTCAATGAGGCTCAGAAATTTTGATCCTATTGTTCATGCAGCATTTTTGGGAGACGGAAAGAGATGGAGGAAGGTGAAGTATGGCTATCATATTCTTGAACTTCAAAAATGTTTAAGATTTCTTCCTATCATATTAGTTATTGGTCCTTTCATGTAATAAATGAAGCCCAATTGTTCTTCACTAGTGTCTCCCCCTTCCAAATCCTTAGATTTGTGATTATTTCTTGATTGTCTTTTATGGGAAGTGGGAGCTAGGGAAATGCCAAGTGAGGGAGAAAAACTGCCAGTGCCAGACAGCAGGGCACAAACCCTAATTACTAGGCACTTCAGCTGCAGGCAGCTTTCCAATTCTGAGGCTCTTCACCTGGGAGTTTGCTTCCACCTTTGTTTGGATTGAGCTGTCACATGTACTATACTTGCTTTAGGGCAAACATCTGTGACCAGAACTCATTCTTGCTGCCTTGCACAAATTTGTCCCTGAACAGCAACAAAAATATAGGATCTCTTCAGGTTCCAGGTGAAGCCCAGATGGCCCTACTGCCCGCCCTCCCCACTCCCCTTCCTTAGGTCCTGGGTCGGACCCCATAGGAGACCCTCTCAGTGGGTGAAACACCGGTGGGAGCCATTCTTTCCATGCTTCTATTCTCTGTAATCCTTGGACACCTCCCGAAAGGCAACCATCCACTTTTTTCCTCACCCTCTCCTCTCCCCTCAGTATTCTTTTGTGTTTTATTTCCTCTGACTCTTTCCTTCATATGGTAGAGCTCCCCTGTCCATCTCAATTATTTTTCAAAACTCACATTGGAAATAGATTCTTCCATTTCGGTCTTTTAGTGTAGAAGCAGCTCCTCTCCATCAGTCCCCCACCCCCGCCCCAACCCCGGGGCCGGGATAGGAGGTAAAGATTCTCCCACTGGTATTTCCAATCCCTCACTTCTCCACTCTTATTCAAAAACCTCTCCTCCTTTGCTCTTTCTCTTGCAACATGCACATACATTCACATAACCACCACCTTGTTCCCAGTCTTCCATAGCCTCCAAGTCATTCCCCCATCCATGAAGTACTGTGCCACCTTGCTTACATACTTTCTTTCTCTCTACACCAGCTTCCAGAAGCTACTGTTATGTCTGTGTGAACAACTTGTGTCTATTTGTTAGAATCGGTTTAGCTGTATGTACATAAGATGCCCAGATAAGTGGCTGAAATAGTACAGAGGTCTCTCACATAAAACAAGGGTAGAAGCTAGGTGAATCAGGGCAGGAATGGTGAGTGAGTCCATGTTATTGTGGATATCTTCTGTCTTCCTGCTTTACCATTTGAGCCTTGGTTTTCATCCTTAAAATGACCTCATGGTCCAAAATGGCTGAAAGGCTGAAAGAGGGAAAGAAATGGTAAGTGGGTGCATCCTCCAGGTGATTGCTTGCTTCAAAATTTCCCCCATTCCCACCTAATAACTTCTACTTACATATATTCTTGGTCGCACCGATTGCAAAGAAAGCCAAGAATTGTAGTCTTTTAGCCGGTTCCATTGCTGTCTTGAGTATAATCAAGATTCTATTAGCATTGGATAGGCAACTAGCATTCTTGCCTTGTAGTTCCTATCCAATATCATTGACCTTCATTCCTACTCCCCTGCGCTACCTATTCCCTTGGCCATTCTCTGAACTTTGTTACCGTTAAACCCTTCATTTCCTGATCTATTAAGTTCTAACATCCTACTCTCTGACTTTCATCACCTACCTTGTAATTCCTGTGCTCTCACATCTGTTCTTCCACCACATGGAGACATCAAATCAAGTCCCTGATCCTTCTATTCCTCCTTCCCCCACTTATAAAATGTTATATCGGTTTCAGTCTCAAAGAGCCAGACACCAAGATGAAATTAGATGTGCAAGAGGTTTCCTGAGGAAAATGCCTATGAAGATAAAAGGGGATGGAGCCCGAGAGTAATCAGAGAGAACCTTTACTCCATGATGCAGGTCTGACACTTGTGCAAGGAGAGAGGGAAGAAGGCTTGAGTAGGAAGAGCCTCTGACTGCAGCATCGTCCTGAGAAAATCTCAGTCCATTGGAAAGGCAACGAGCTGAAATTGCCCATTAGAGGGATTCTGTGTTTGGCAGAAACAGCCCAGATACAGGGCTCAAAACTTCCTGCCCTTTCGACAACCCTTTCGACAACCCACACATTCATCTTCGTCATCTACAATTTATATGCCTTCTCCTAAAACCCCAGCGGAGGCTCTCTCCACCTTCCTTCCTGGTCCTTCATCACGTGCTTTCTATTTCCTCCAGATTCTTAATTAGTCCATTTGTTCTGATAGTCCATTTGTTCCAGATAACAGGGGGATTATAAAACAGCACAGTGGGGGCCCAGACTACAAGGGGTTTTGTATGGCTGGAGCAAAATGGATGAGGTAGAGAATGCTTCATGACATAGGCAAGGCCACTTACAGAGGGCTCGTGGGTTATGCCAAATAGCTTGAATGTTAGCACATGACAGGGACGTGTGGACCACTGGAAGGGATTCATCAGGGAATGACAGATTAGCATTTCAGTTGGGTCAGGCTGGAGGCAGCATGAAGAGAAAATTTCATAGAGCAGGGGCTGGGCCAAGGCCTGGAGAAGACTTATTCACAGATCATCACACTGAGCCTGGGAAAGTAAGAATAAAGATTGTAAAGAAGAGACAGGGGAAATAAAATTTAAAACGTGAGGTTTGCAGTAGGACGTGTTTTCAAAGTCCTGAACTCCAGGCAGAGCTCTCCCTCACTTGCCCTCAGGCAGCTCACATCCAACTGCTTCCCAAAAGACAATTTTATCTCCCTCCTAGTGTTCTCTCCTGATTGGGTATCAAAGTCAAGTCTACCCCACCTTGTGCCTCTGGGGAAATCAGCCAGGTGTCTGCAATCCCATCTGATAAACATCTTTAAAGTGTGTTCTCCGTCCCCATCCTGAGTGTCACGTCCTTACATCAGGCTTGCCTGGACCACGGCAGCACACTGCTGGATGATCTCCCTGCCTCACTCTTCCACCCCCAATTCATCCTCCATGTTGCTGTCAGTGACTTCCAGACGTACAGTGGTGACGTTGCAGGTTTGGTTCCACACCAGCGCAAGAAAGCAGTAAGGTGAGTCACAAGAATGCTTTGGGTTTCCCAGTGCATGTAAGTTATGTTTCCACTATACTATAGTCTATTAAGTGTACAATGGCATTATGTCTAAAAAAACAATGTACATACCTTAATGAAAAAATACTTGATTACTAAAAAATGCTAACCAACATCTGAGCCTTTGGCAAGTCGAAATCTTTTTTTGGGTGGAGCATCTTGCCTAGATATTGATAGAAACGCAAGTATCTGCGAAGCGCAATAAAACAGCGCAATAAAATGAGGTCTGCCTGTATGTCATTCCTCTGATTACAGTCTTTCAATGGCCTTCATTAGCTACTAGAAAACAGCCCAAGCTCTGTTATTGCACATAAGACTCCCCACCATCTTGCTGTAGTACACCTCTTGAGTTTCTAACCCACCCTCTTTGTCTGCAACGTTGTGCTCTGGTAAAACAAGTGGATCCTGGGTAGCTCCTCAAACACACTGAGCCATCTCATATCTCCATTCTTTTCATAGACTCAGCTCTCTGTTACAGCATCCCTATCTTCCTTACAGACTCAGCAGAGTCCTATTCTTTCTTAAAACCCTGCCACGGTCAGATTCTCTCTGAAGTCTTTCCTGTACTTCTGTTACTTTGCCTTCTTTATAATTACTTCTATTATAATTACTTCTTCCCAACTAGTGTGCATGCCATGAGGGCAGGGATCATGAACATTTTGTTTCTAACATTACATCTCCAGGACTTAGAATAATTCCTGGTACATAATAAATGCTCAATAAATATTTATTGAGTGAGTAAATTATACCTGTTTTGTCTCCCCGGTAGACTAAGATTTTTTTTTTAAAGATTTTTTATTGGGGAATTGGGGGAGTGGGACAGTGCTGGGGAATTGGGGGAAGGGAAACAGACAAGTTGCTGTCATTTTGTTCTTCAGTCTAGTTGTGGAGGACGTTGCTTCACTGGCCCAAGTTGGCACCATCATTGCGCTCTTCCCGGACGAGGCAGATCAGTCGCCAGCTTCTGGACGGCCGCTCACTGCGGCTGTTGGCCGCTCACGCTGGCTGCTGGCTACATACAGTAGCCCATGGCAACCCACTGCCACAGGGGCTGCAGCCTATGCCGTCACTGGTGACTCACGGCAGCCCAGCTCCAGGTCGAGCTGTTGTTCAGCATCTCAGCTGTAGAGGGCAGTGTCACTGGCCCTCATATGTGGGATCCGAACCGGGGCCCTCTGGCGTCCCAAGCCAATTCTTAACCAATGCGCCACTCGGCCGGCCCTAGACTAAGATTTTTGAGGACAGGAACTGTGTCATGTCTATCTCTGTACTCTCCCTACTAACTTGCAGGTGGTAATACCAAGTTGCTGAGCTAGGCAAGTTGATCTACTAATTTCTTACTGTATTAGAAACAAAATTAGTTTTTTAAGTTCCTCATTTCATTTAATGCCTTAGTATGGAAACTGTCATACAATAAGTGTTTAATGAATGTGTTTTTAATTGGAAATGAACCTTTCGTTCTCTGGGTAACATATGCATATTAATGGCAAAGGGAAATGGAAAGGGGAAAGTGATGGTTTATCTATCTAAACTACTTCTCTACTTCTGATACCTCATGGGCTTGCACCAATGTTATCTATCTATCCTATGAATATATTGTGCTGCTCTCAGGACTAACTGTAATCAACAGGATATTACAGAGGTGCATGCTATCAGATCGTAGTGTCTCTCTCTTTCTTCAGTTGTTGATTTTCTGAGTCCAGGGCTTTGGGCATCAATGAAAAGAAGCTGGAGGAATTGGTACAGATCCTGGCTGTGGATAAAGACTTAGACCTTTGCTGGAGGCAAAAACGCAAAGCATTCTATAGAAAGCCATCAAGACTTCAGGGGTAAGCAGTAAACAGGGGCCACACAGTCAGGTGTGCTCCCTCTATGAACTTAGAAATAAAGAACACTCTTAAGAAGAAAATCATAGAAATGCATCCTGTAAGGGTAGAACTGAAAGATTTTTTCCATCAAAATATTACGGTATCAACTTGAGTGAAATCAGGCTGGACTTATGTGTAAAGTTGCTACAGACACTCTGCAAGGCATTAGTGTAGCTAAAGAGAAAAAAAGAGGAGTGTTCATCACAGAGATGGTAGACAACATAAACAATAGGATCTGCCATGAGGATCCTATCTTGCCTGTACCAATTGTGGGTACCCTGGCCCATAGTTTACCTGTGCAGTCCCAGGGGCCAGCATATCTCCACAGGAGACAAGGCTGATCAGACTGTCAGAGCCCAATGCCGTATGGCCTGTAAGTCCCCTTGCTCGGATTCATGCTCAGCACACACTCTTCTAATTATAATTTGATTTCTCTTATAGGATGAGAACCCACTGAGTATTACAGTCCATGTGTCACGTGTCTTTCTCATTGTAATTATAACCCCAGCCTTTTGATTTGCTCCTCAGTTTCTTGTGAATTAGGCTACAGTGAGTATTTCCTCAAGGATTACTGACAGAGTCACCTTTCTGAGCCTACAGAGCTGAGGGCAAGACCTGAGAGTGGTAATGTCAAAATGCCAATGAGAGGCCCCTTGGTGGACAGGCGCTCAGCCAGCCTTTCCTTATGACATTCTGCTCTTTCAATAAAGGTCTTTTCAAGCTGTCATCACAGGCCAGTTGTGTATGTGGATGGCTCAGTAAATATCTACTGACCAAGGGTGCAAGAACAGGAAAGTGTGCGTGAGTGTGTGAGTGTGTGCACACATGCACAGGTATCCAGAGAAACAGAACTTCTTCACAAGGCTGGGTCATCAATCTGCTATACCACATGGTCTTTCATTAGCTACACTTTTTGTTACAGAGGCTTCAAAGTCAGTGTGGGATGGATAGACAAACGAATGAACAAGTGAATGAATAAACATTAGCTGTTTAATTTTGACTTTGAACTTAATAGCTAACAGGCATTAGTACAAGTTTACTGAGCTAGTGCTACGGTTTGAATTTTGTGTTACCCCAAAATTCATATGTGAACCCCTGACAACCTCTCCCCCCCAACCCCCTAAGGATGATGGTATTAGGAGGTGGGGCTTTGGGAGGTGCTTAAATCATGAGACTCGAGCCCCCATGAATGGGGTCCCTCTCCCCTTCCACCATGTGAAGACACAGAGAGAAAGCATGGCTATGAACCAGGAAAAGGGCCCATCAACCCAACCATGGTGTTCCCCTGATCTTGGACTTCCAGCCTTCAGAACTGTGGGAAATCAATTTCTGTTGTTTATAAGCTATCCAGTCTGTGGTATTTTGTAATAGAAGCCCAAATGGACTAAGCTAGGAAATATGATCTGCTAATTTCTTACTGTATTGCAAACAAAATTATTTTTCTAAGTTTCTCATTTCATTTAAAAGATGACTTTAGGGAATAGCTAAATTCAGAATAAAGCCAAATTATAGAGTATCATGGATTTTCCTTAAATAAAACAAAGAGGAATTATCTGTTAAAATTACATTAGAAGACAATGGCTTAAGCCAAGGAAAATTTGAAAGCTGTGCTGAAAGAAATATTTAAAGATCCATACTGAGAGGGTGAGGATTCTCTTAATCCAGGAGTTTTATATTGATATCAGTAGGGAAATTAAGACTATGAGTAATATTTAGACCACAATTTTCATTTCTGCAGAGTTGAAAATTTGGGTAGTTTTCATGACTCATGCTTTTTATTAGGACACCATTTTAAATGCATGTATAAAAGTCTTTAGCTGGTAAATTGTGCACACTATTAATAAATTGTTAGATGGCACATCAATTAAAATCCAGCTGATGAACAAAACGACGGTATCATTTTTTCAAATGCCTCATCACAAGATATAAAAAAATTTCCCCGAGTCACCAAGTGATTATTCATATTAATCGAGATAAAAGTATAACACGCTGCAGACAAAAGCCCAACCACACACCGGTGCTGCTCCCAGAGTTGGGATGGCGGGATGAACTTGGAGGAGAGCCTCCCTGTCCAGGTTTCCTTGACAACGGCTCCCATAGAACCCGTGTTCAAAGATAAGCTCCAGCAAAGCACCCAGGAAAACTAATTGATGGTCAGACTCCCATATCTAAGATGGCATCGCGATTTGATGATAGTGCATGAACTATTACTGAATTTAAATGGAAGTGTGGGTGGATGTGTGTTTTAAATCTCACTTCTCTTCTTTCATTGTTATTTTTATGTGTGTGGAATTCCCCCTTCCTCTTTCTCAGTTCCAAAGTAAGAAACTCCTTTATAGAAGGGATAATAACCACAGTTAAACTGCTACCTTGGAAAAATCTAACCTAGAAAATAATTATTTCTCATTTAAAACCAACAATCCCACCTAAGGAGCAGCAGGTAAGCAGGGCAAAAGTGAGTGGCAAATGGGAGGTTGTTCTGAAGGATGTCACCATCCCTCTGTAAAAATAAGCTTGTGTGTGTGGGTGTGATGGATGCCTCAACAATCCTGGTGTACTGCCAAACACCGGGAAATTCGTTCATAGCCCAAACGGACACACAAATGCAAGCCCATTCTGAGGAAGAGAAGGCAACAGTTCTACTGTGTCAGCTCCTTTCGCATTTGTTTGCAGACATCTCTGCAAGCAACTCCAAGTGCAGATAGAAACCTATGTGTAAACAGTAGAAACTTTGGAAAGAGGTGGAGACAGCGACGCCCATGAATGGCCATGAGGATAAACAACACAAAGAAACCCAATACGTTGGAACAAAAGAAACCTTTGAGATGGTATAATAGCATTTAAGCCAATTCTGGTCACTCAAATAAGAGAGATCAGAAATGCAGTTCCTCCATCCCTGAGGAGTAAATACATCAAATAAGAAGCCCGAGGGAAAGCAAACCAGAATAAAGACTTAAATTAACACAAGCACCCTAAGCCATCGCCTTTCCCTTTTCTTGTTTTTTCGGTGATATTTTAGATGCCTTCCCCCAGATGGGCAATTATCTCAGCAGACTGAAGTAAGAAATGAAATTGCAGTGTACACACATTACGATGGAGGGGGGCAGACACTGAAATGGAGGGCCGAAGGACAGTTGCTAGGCACAAGCTTTGCCAGTCACCCGCGTGGCCTGTCATGCAGAAAATTCAATAGGTTCTTCAAACACTGAGTCTAAAAAAAGCACTTTGAATTATTTCATCTTAAAGAAAACAACTTTTCCTCAATAACAGCAAATCCACTAGAAGTTACAGTCTTTTCATTGCAGGAAAGCAAAGTAGAAATGTCCTGACGGTGAGCCACTTTGGTTGTCTGATTCGACCTTGTCACTTACCTAATGTGGTTTGAAAGGCCAGCGATGTGTCTGCATGCAAGAACTAAGGTCAGCCTGGCTGTGTAGCCATCCTGTCATCACCATCTCAGCCGGAAGCGCTCACTACCCATTTGCATATGAGGACGGTTTGTAGTAATAGAGTACAGCTCACAGCCCTTGCCTTCTAAGAGAGGGATTCTTGACTTTAAGGCATTCCTTGTACTTTGGTCATTTCAGGAAATGATTGATTCCCTCCAAGGAAAAATAATTTGAATTAACTTTTGCCTTAAAAACTGTAAGCAACACATGGTGAAGGTATGGAGAAATGGCTGCTGCTGAAATTGTCAGCGGGAAGTGCTAATTGATATAAGCTTTCTGGAAGAAAATCTGGTCATGTGTATCAACATTTAAAAAGATGTAATCAGACAAAATATATCTCTTGCCTGCTTTTCTGCAGAAGTCTCCTGTTTGACCACTATGCTTTCACCCTGACTTTTCAGTCTCTATTCACCAACAGTGGGATCATATCGGACCCCTTGTCACACCCTCCAATGACTCCCCATCTCATCAGAACAAAAGCCTTACAACAGCCTTACAAGGCCCCCTCCTCCCATTTCATACCCCAAGACTGTAGCTTCTCTCCCCTTTGCTGGTTCCACGCCAGCCAAATTCCCCTGAACTCACCAGGCATGCTTCTGCCTCAGTGCCTTTGTACTTGCTGTTCTCGTAACCTGGAAAGCGTGCACTTCTCTGTCCTACCTCCACTCTTCCTTCACCAACTTCAAGTCTTTTCTCAAAAGCAAGCTGGCTTTCTTTTCTCTCAGTGAGGCTTTCTTTGTCCTCTCTAGTTAACATTGCAATGTTACCTGGCTTCCTATTCCTCTTTCCTGTTGAGCTTTTCTCCATATTTCCAGACCTATCACCATCTGATACCCTACATACTAGTTAATGACTTGTTTAAATATTATGTAAAAGAGTGATCTCCGTAACTCTGGAACACTTGAGGAGTACAAAGGCAACTGATCTCTGAGTTACATAAACTAATAAAAGGATTCATAAATGTCATTAAAAATCAATTTTCTTGCTTTTTAGTTACCTTTTCCTCTATAAACAGCTATAATTGATATTTATATAAGTAATGACTAATATCTCCAGAAAGGAAAAACAGTTAGCCACTATGAACGATAATCATTTGTTAGTTCAGGGTCTTCTTATGTCTTATGATGGGGATCATATCCTAGTGTCAGAGGGATGATGGCTCTTTCTGGAGAAGGTGAGATGTAAGAAATGTAATTCTTATGTGAAACTTAAAATATACTGTAATTCATTAATTTAAGACAGGCAAGATATCTTCTCAAAATCCTATTTATGGGGCGGCTGGTTAGCTCAGTTGGTTAGAGCACAGTGCTCATAACACCAAGGTTGCCGGTTCGATCCCCACATGGGTAACTGAGTTAAGCCCTCCACAACTAGCATGAAACAACTACTCGACTTGGAGCTGATGGGTCCTGGAAAAACAAAATGTTCCCCAATTAAAAAAAAATCCTATTTAATAAATTTAACTATCGCCTTTCCTGGGTAATGAAATAGTACAGCCTCAGTCACAGCATTAATCCCATCTGTTAATTTTGCAATATTGTCATTTATGTATTCTTGTTTACAGCTTTCATTAATTGTAAAGTTCCCAAGCCTGAAGCTTCTATGTGTGTATGTGGGGGGGTATGAACCTTCCATTTCCCTCAGCCTGTGTGGCAGTCAGGAATTCAGTCACAAGTATTTCCAGATGCCTTCCTGTGTATGTGATGCAGCATTGGACAAGCCTCTAACATAATAGAGAAGACAGTTTGGACTGGAGCCACGAGTGTTACGAAAGCGAGAAGAGCGAACCCATGGCATGTGACCGAGGGCCCTAACCTTGCAGAGGGTCCCTGGGGAGGGGACAAGGGTCAAGAAACAGCTCTCTGAGAAGTGGGGCTACATTCAGTTTTCTTGGCAAAGCTAGGGAAGCAAGAGTCTTCAGGCAGAGGGAACAACCAGTACAGAGAAAGACCCTGAAGTGTCACAAAGGATGAAATGTTCCAGAAACACAAAGAAAACCCATAAGACTGAAAAGGAGGACACAGTCTTGCAGTCCGGGTGAGGACTGTCAGACTCGATCCTAAGGGCAAAGGAAGGCAGTGAAGGGCTTTCAGTCAGGGATCACTTTGATCTGTGCCCTGTGGTCTGTCAGTCTCTGCAGCATTTTGATTTTTGGACCATTTCCTTGCCTAATTGCTGTGCTATTACGTAATAACCATTCCAAACTCATTTTCCAAGACTTTTAAGGGAACTCATTAAACCCATTTTACTCTCTATTGTGCTTATTGGTAGGATATAAAATACATTTTAAATAACACCTAAAGAACCTAATCAGTAATTACTTAGGAAATAAAAAAGGTTATATGTCACTTGTAGTATCTATACTCTTCCGTATTTTCCTACCAGGCTCAGTGCAAGCAGCATTGTATAGTCTTTAGAAGAACATGGATGCTGGAGCTTGGGTTCAAATCCTACCTCTGTCACTTAACTTCCGTGTGTGAACTTGGGCAGGTTACTTAATTTCACGGTACCTTGGTTTTTTTTTTTTCATTTGTAAAGTAGGGGATAATTATAAGATCTCATAGGCAGGGTGACCCATAATTAGTCATCCAAACTGGACATTTTGGAGACAAAGGGGGTACTACCCTAAGTCAATGTGTATAAAGCACTTAGAATAGTGACTGGCCATAATAAGTCTGGTTATTAACATTATTGAGATGCTTCCATTTATTCCTAAGAAGATAAGGAACCACCAACTGAGTATAAATATCAACATGGTTGAAAGGGAGAACTGAAAAATATTTAACACCCCAATGGTACTTGAAGAGGATTATCTTTTGACAGAAAACTAAGCAAAGAAATAAAAAAAACTAAATAAAATCAAACCAAAGCTGTGCTTAAAAAGACCAATCCTTTTGGTGGGCAATACTGGTTACATATAATATAAATACTTTTAAAAATGAGATTTAAAACAATCCGATTTGTGGATTTTGGTGTTAGCCTGTCAGAGGCATTAATTAGATGAGAACTTCCTTTAGTGCTGATTATTAAAGTAATAACTGCTGGTTACAGAAAAATTGAAGATGAAAAAAGGAAATGAAAGTCATTCATACTCAAACCATAAAAACTAACCACCACAAAGATTTTGCTACATGTTCTTCTATGCAATATCCCGCTTTCTGTATGCTTTCCCCTGTGCATACCCATTCTCTCTCTCTCTCTCTCTCTCTCTCTCTCTCTCTCTCCTGTCTATCTTTTCAAAATGAAAATCATTCTATAAATGTATGTGTATCAGTTTCCTATGGCCGCCATAACGAAGTACCAGTAACTGGGTGTCTTAAAACAAGAGATCTTTATTCTCTCACTGTTCTGGAGGCTAGAAGCCTGAGCTCCAGATATAGGCAGGGCCACGTTCCCTCCGAAGACCCTCGAGGAGGACACTTCCTTTCTTCTTCTAGTCTCTGGTCATTGCCAACAATCCTGGCGTTCCTTGGCTTGGGACAGCATCAGTTAAATCTCTGCCCCTGTCTTCTTCACATGGCCTTTTCCTCTGTGTGTGTGCGTGCGTTTCTGTATGTTCATGTTGCTTTCTTATAAGAACACCAGTCACTCGATTTAGGGTCCAACCTAGTCCAGGAAGACCTCATCTTAACTAATTACATCTACAAATACCCTATTTCCAAATAAAGTTACATTCTGAGGTTCCAGGTAAATGTGAATATTTGTGGGACACCATTCAACCCAGTACAGCATGTAATGGAAATATTGTAATTGTAACATATTTACATTGTAACATACAATGCTATTCTTCCATCCCTGGTATCCCAAAGTGAAATATTTAGATCTCCTATCACCAAGACTCACAGGCAACTTGGCTTCCTTCCATACCTCCCCCCTGGGAATGTCTGCTTGCTTACTGGGGTGGGGAGGAGTGCTTCTGACATCATCCAGGATGCAGGGAGGATAACCCAATCTCCCTAGAATCATGGAGACTATGGCCTGGGTTTAGCCATTTCACAGTGTTAAGCCTGGCCTAAGAGTTAGCCACCAGGTTGACCATTCTGTAAGGTCCACATGCGCCAGCCATGTCCCAGGGCACACACCTGCCTCCTAAGGTGCTCTCCTAGCATAGACTCACGTTTTTCATGTTCATGGGCCTAGAATGATCACTGACACTTGTTGCCTCAAGATACAACAGACTACCAGTTCTATCTCTTTCTAACCTCAAAGTAATTTTATGACAAAAGGCGCTTTGGCTTATCCTGACCATGAGCCTTAGTTAGGGCCTTCCCAGTCTACCCTGAAAGCATTGTCTAACTTTGGGTTTCAGGGATAAATTATTGGGGCCTGGGTTACTTTCCCCTCAGAAGGCCTCTGGGCTCCTTATGCAAATGAGAGGACTTTGTCCCTGGAAAGATGTGCCCTAAGAAGCAATGGG
>NW_017731525.1:1425211-1430221 GCF_001890085.2 Hipposideros armiger | reverse complement strand
TATTTTAAATTAAACCTTATTTTAATTCATCCATTCATGCTAAGTTTTAAAGTGTTGTGATGGACTGAGGATAGTACAACTTTCAGAGGGAAAATCTGTTCGTTTCAAGGACTTTTCTTTTTATTAACACCAAGCTGCTCTTACCTCTTAGAAGATGCCTTAGTTTCAAAAAATCTTTAAGTATTTGAAAAACAAACAACAACCACTGTCCCCTATAGCTCCTGGGGAGACACTAATTGAACTAGGAGTCAGGAGACATGGGTTCTAGTACCTCAGCCATTGACCAGCTCTATGATACTAAGATGGTAACAGCTAACTTTTACTGAGTCCTCACTTGCCACTCCACAGTCGTCATTTCAACTATATTATTATTCCCAGTTTACAGAGAGGATTAGAAAATTTAAGCAACTTGTCCAGGATCAAAGAATGGCAGAGATGGGATCGCGTTCAAATCCCCATGGAGTTCATTGTCCAAGTTCAACCTAGTTCACTGGGGAATAATATATTAAAGGCTCAACAAACCACTTTGAAAATATTTCAAATTCTAATCACAAAAGCTTTTAAACAGGTGATACATTTGCATGGTTCAAAAAACCAAACAATATAAGTAGTGAACAGTCTGGCTCGCACTCCTGCTCCAATTTATCTCATGCCTCTACTTGCTTTCTCTGGGCAAGTAACCATCTCAATATTATTTATTCATGCAAGTACAGCACATGTGAATAAGTGCGTTCCCCTGTTCCCCTTTCTTACACGAAAAGTAGCAGCTTTATATGTTCAATCTCTATGGAAGGTATTTCTGTGCTAGGAAATGGATAGTTTCCTCATCTGTTTTGATAGCTGCCTAGTACTTCATTGTGTAGATGCACCATCATTTATTTAACAGTTCCCTATTGACGGACATTGGATGATTCCAGAGCTGACTTTAAGTAGGCTGAGTTTGTTGTGGCTTAAGTAGATAATATCAAAGACGTCCCCAGAGGGTCGGCTGAGTGGCGCGGTTGGTTAAGAACTGGCTTGGGACGCCAGCTCTGAGCAGCAGGGCCTTGGTTTGGATCCCACATGAGGGCCAGTGACACTGCCCTCTAAGATGGTGAACAACAGCTCAACCTGGAGCTGGCCTGCCGTGAGTCGCCGTCGAGTAGCCATAAGCTACTGTGTGTGGCTGGCAGCCAGTGTGAACTGCCAAGAGCTGCCGTGAGTGGCCGTCCAAAGGCCGGTGACCGATCTGCCTCACCCAGGAAGAGCACAATGATAATACCAACATGGGCCAGTGAAGCAATGTCCTCCACAACTAGACTGAAGAATAAGTGGACAGCAACTTTTCTGTTCCCCTTCCCCCAATTCCCCAGCGCTGTTCCCATCCCCTAATTCCCCACTAAAAATCTTTTAAAAAAAAAAAAGGTAAATATCTTCAGTCGTCATGCCTTAAAGCAAATTGATTTATTCAATTATTCTATCCTAACACCTGGTGTGGATCTACCATACTGAACTAGAAAGTACTGAGCATTGGGGGTGCAGAATGTTCGTGATAATTCTGGAACAAGGAGATGAGGGTGAGACAAGTGGGAGGGTGCAGCAGGGGAGAAAACTCTAGGATGACAGACATAGAGAACTCACTATCTTATCAGTAGAAAACAGAAGTAGGGAATAGAGACATGCACAAGAGAATTGGTGGGCCCCAAAGGGGACATTGTCCTCTTTGTAATTTTACCCAAAAGTGACCCTGTTTATTTGCACACTTGCCAAAAATGTATCAGTTGCTTAACTCTGGATCTTGCCTCTGTATTATTTGTCCAGGCTTACTATTCCCACTGTAAACTGGAATCTAGAGATGGCAGAACAAGGGGCAATCAGGAAGTAAATATTGGTGTATGTAGTTGTTTGGTTAGTAGTACCCTCAATGACACTGTCCCACTGGCACTGTGGCTTAACCACAAAATATTTTGTTTCATGGTGTGGATTTCAAAATTCTCAAACATATCATTACTCCCACACCAAGAACATGAAGAAACAGTTCAGACTGCAGCAAAGACTTCTGAGAAGGGATAGAGGGTGGGGTGGGAAAGAAGCAATACACACATTTTCAAATAACTAAGTTAATCATTTCCAAAATGACTCAACAGAAAAGAATCTCGCTTCATGCACACCTCAGTTCCCATCCACTCCTCTGCAAAGACTTCCCAAGCAGCTAAGGGCTTTAACATAAAGCGCCACGCTGCCCTTATAAATGGCACAGCAGCCTAATGCAGCATCTGTGTTTTGACAGATCAGCTTCTAGGAATCAGGAAAAAAAACAACCCCATCATGTAACACCATATGCAATGAAAGCCTGATGAATATTAAGCAATAGTGACATACTGCCCAAACTTCTCCTGCCAGGGATTCTCTTGACATCTGCATGTATTCTCTGGGTCTCCTTCTGACTTTTACTTCCCCCAATTTAAGTTTCTTCCTCTTCTGGCCATAGCAATACTGTACATTAATCCCTTCCTCCCTTCTCTCCCTACACATTATAAATAGTATTTCTCCAACCGTATCCCATTCAGCTTCTATTTTATATTTGCATTGTACCTCATTATTATAACCCCCTCTGGAAGGCCCTGTGGCTGAGCTGTGGGTTGGGAAGTTATTTGAAGAATATTATAAGTAATGTTGGTCACCTGTGGAGAACATAGGCCAACATTTCAGTAGGACTTCTTGGATAAACTTGATACAGGCATACCTCATTTTATTGCACTTAACAAGTGTTGTTTTTTATAAACCAAAGGCAAGACCCTCCACCAGGAAAAAGATTTAGGACTCACTTTATTGAGATGAACTGGAACCAAACCTGCCATATCTCTGAGGTATGCCTGTAATGGCATTTCATTTTCCTGTGCCTAAGTTTTTCTTCCTATAAAATGAAATGCTGAATAAAGCATCATTTTAAAATAGTACTTACAATGTAGCACTTGTGCATGTTCTATCTCATTTGATCCTCAAAACAATGCCACTATGGTGGATATTTTATCCACAAACCAATTTTACCAGGTTTGCTGGAAACGTTCCTGATTTGGGGCACTCTTTGGTGCTACAGACACCGTAGGTTCCTGCATGCTCTACCTTCTTTGCTAACAGAACTTCCCTGGGGGAAGAAGACCCTCACCTGGCTCAGTGATAAGCCCTGAGTAGTACAAGCAGTCATGGTGACTTTATTTTCTTGGCCGGTGACAGTTTTGGGGGTGGGCAAATGACCCAGTTCTTGCTAATGAAACAGAAGAGGTCTGCTGTGGTGGGCTTCTAGATTTGATGAAGATCTTCAAGGTTTCAGAAATACACAAGGATAAGACAGTCCTTCTGAATCTTGTGCCTGGCTTTGATGGCTAGAACTGTGGGAGCCATCTTATGACTATGCAGGAAAGCCCAGAAGAAAGCAAAGAAGGTCAGATGACAGGGGGGAAAGACAGAAGAATGTAAGACTTTGATGATCTTGTTGAGCCACTGAATTAACCAAGCCTAGATCCACCTTAGGCCTTCATATTATATAAAATAATAAATCTCCTTATGGAGTGCCAGGATTTTCTGTTCTTTGCAGCTGAAGAACCTAAATAACATGTCAAACTTTACAGGTATGTTTGTGCCTTTTGGCTTTAAAAGGACTGCTCAACTTGCACTATGAGTGCAGGTACTCACCTAAGGTTCTGAACATGGTTCTCAACTTTGCCTGCGCATGAAAATCACCCGGGGGGAATCAAGATGTGTTCATGTCTGAGCTTCACCTGCAGACATTCTCACACAATTGGTCTAGGAGGGGGGCTGGAGCTTGATATATACATTTTTTTAATCTCCCCAGGAAATTTGAATGTGAGAACCATTGGTCTAAAAGCTCCAAAACACACATCAGATACATTTTAGGACACTTTTCTTTCTTAACCCTATCCTGCCTCATCCCTCATCTCCTCTCACCCCATGTTCTTACTGCCTCCCAAACATAAATGTAGGGTGACAATACTTTGGGACCGTCCCAGTTTGTAACTGTTGCCATTACATAATTTCAATAGCAAACCCCTTAATCTCAAAACCGTTCCAATTTGGATGATTGGTCACCTTGCCTGAAAGAACTCTTAGTGGAGCTAGTTTAATTCAGGTGAGCATGTGCCTACTCCAGAGTTGCTAGAAGAGTTAGGTGTGCAGAGGATGCCAGCTTGCTGGAGTTTTTTTTTGTTTTTTTTAGATTTTTTTTTTTAATTGGGAAATTGGGGGAGGGGAACAGACAAGTTGCTGTCCTTTTTTGTTCTTCAGCCTAGTTGTGGAGGACGTTGCTTCACTGGCCCAAGTTGGCACTATCATTGTGCTCTTCCCGGGTGAGGCAGTCGCTCACCGGCCATTGAACAGCCACTCATGGCGGCTCATGGCAGCTCATGAAAGCTCACGCCCACTGCAGCCTACGCCATCACCAGCGACTCATGGCAGCTCAGCTCCAGGCCGAGCTGTTGTTCACCATCTTAGCTGTAGAGGGTTCAGTGTCACTGGCCCTCATGTGGGATCCGAACTGAGGCCCTGCTGCTCAGAGCTGGTGTCCCAAGCCAACTCCTACCCAATGTGCAATTCAGCTTGCCCTTGATAGACTTATTAATAAATGCTTCAGTCCCAACCCTGGAGACTTTAGATTTTGGGTGGAAGGTTGGACGTTGCAAGAGAGTATCAGATGTCTGGTAGAAAGTTAATTATTTCCTGAGTTATTTTTCTGTCCTAAATTATTTACCACTTTCGTGTGTGTGCAGCCTTGCCTGAAGGCAGAAAAATGATTTAAGGGGTTCCCCCAGGTTCCCCCAACTCCAGGGTTCTCTGATCATGTACATCTCACTGCAGCCTTTTGGAATCAGAAGAGGAAACTCCACCATGGGGGCTGCTGAAGCGTAAGAGTGACATTCAAATCAGAGAACTGAAGCATCAAGCAGAAGAAACTGAAAGGCAGAGAAAGCAAAAACTAAGGGAATGATATGGAGTTGCTTTTACTATGAGTTA
>NW_017731525.1:1410279-1417791 GCF_001890085.2 Hipposideros armiger | reverse complement strand
AAAAGATAAATATTTCTCTACAATATAAGACAACACAATCCAATTTATAATGTCCCTTTTACAAAAGAAATGCTCATGTCTAGGCATTCAGATGTGCCATGAATAGAACATATTCTAGCCATCCTTCATCCCTATTTCTGACAAGAGGGCCAAACAAACATGACGCTTTTTGTAACATTCATTCATTTCCTTCCACATACCATAACCTTCCTGCTCTTTCTTTGATAGATATTTCATAACAGCATTTGTTCTCCCAATCAGTAGAATTATCCACCTTAACATGACCAACTGTTGAGACTTATAGAAGGATGGAATCGTTTCTTAATCAGTTTTTATTGAACGATGGAAGGTTTTATCTGAAATAATTCAAATGCTGCCTTTATTTCTTAAGAAAATAGTTTAGAATCTTAGATCTGTAAGGGAGCTTAAAAGCTATTCACCTGAATCCTCTCATTTCATGGATAAGAAAAATCAACTCAGAAAAGTACAAAAACTTACCAAAGGCACACAGCTGGTTAGGTGAAAAGCCAAGACCAGAATGGGTCTCCTGGTTTAAGGGCTTTTTCATGACACCACATTGTTGGCCATCTTTTCCCTTTCATTTTGCCGTCACCGGAGTGTGGGTTCCGTTACCAATTGAGTATCCATATTCCATGAAAAGCAGTTAGGAATGTTTTCAGCTATCAAAAAAAGTGTTTTATGAAATGTCCAAAAAGCACAAACCTATTAGAGACAGAAAGCAAACTGGAATGGGGATTGACTGCAAACTGGCACAAATAATCTTTCTGAGGTGATGAAAATGTTCTAAAACTGGGTTGTAGTAGTGATTGCAGAACTGTGAATTTACTAAAATTGTACACTTAACATGGGTGATTTTTATGATGCCTAAATTAAATTATACCTCAATAAAGCTGTTTTAAAAAGCAGTTGCATACAGATGTTTAATGATCTCTTATAACAAAATGTTTTTTTAAAAAATTTATTTATTTATTTATTTTAATTGGGGAATTGGGGGGATGGGAACAGTGCTGGGGAATTGGGGGAAGGGGAACAGACAAGTTGCTGTCGTTTTGTTCTTCAGTCTAGTTGTGGAGGACGTTGCTTCACTGGCCCAAGTTGGCACCATCATTGCGCTCTTCCAGGATGAGGCAGATCAGTCGCTGGCTTCTGGACGCCGCTCACTGCGGCTGCTGGCCGCTCACGCTGGCTGCTGGCTACATACGGTAGCCCATGGCAACCCGCTGCCACAGGGGCTGCAGCCTACGCCGTCGCCGGTGACCCATGGCAGCCCAGCTCCAGGTTTAGCTGTTGTTCAGCATCTTAGCTGTGGAGGGCAGTGTCACTGGCCCTCATATGTGGGATCCGAACCGGGGCCCTCTGGCATCCCAAGCGAGTTCTTAACCATCAAGCCACTCGGCCGGCCCCAAGATGTTTTAATAGGTGATTCTCAGCTTGGTTCAGCAGCTCCACAATGTCATCAGACTCATATTCTTATGGTGTTTTTAGTCTGTCATCTGATCATAATGGCCTTTTGTCCTCATGCTCATCCTTTCATGGTCCCAAAATTGCTGATGCAGCTCCAGGATCAGGTCTGCATACACAGCAAGAAGGAAAATGGTGTCAATGAGTTCTTAGCTCCTGCGGGTCTCTTTTATAAGAGAAGCCTCTCAGTTGATGTCTTCTGGTCTTTCATTGGGCAGAGCTATGTCACATGCCACCCCTATATTCAAAAAAGGCTGAGGATGTGAGCAAATAGCAAATGGGAGTGGAGTTAGGAAGACTGGTTTAGTGCTGGGGCTGTTGGCAAGATAAAAAGGAGGTGGACTGAGATGGATATTGACTGGACAGCTAAAAGTGTTTTCTACACTAGGAAATTAAAAATGTGCTAAATATGTTAGTATTTGTTCAGAGATTTTATAGCATAATGGTTAAGAGCACAGACTCTGGAGAGAGACTGCTAGGGTTCAATTTCAGCCCCATCCAACTCACTATGTAACATTAGGGGAGTTAATAACCACTCTGTGCCTCTGTTTCCTTCACTGCAAACTGGGGATAATAATAACATCTACTTCATAGAGTTATGTGAGAACTAAATGAGTTAAAACAGGTAAACTGCTTAGAACAATGCCTGACATAGAATTAGCACTGTATGAATGATATTATGATGCATGTGTGTGATTGATTACATGTAAATGTGTTATCTTGGCATCTCCTTTATTGATTGTTATTCTCTTTTTATGGCTAATATACAATATTTATTAGTTTCAGGTGTACACCATAGTGAGTCAACATTTGTATACCAAAAGAAGTGATCACCATGATAAGTCCAGAACCATCTGACACTGTACCACACTATCACAATACTATTGACTATATTCCCTGTGCTGTATATTACATTCCCATGACTTACTTATTTTATACCTAANGCAGTAACTGCATACAGGAATATATACGTATATGTGAACTTACCTGTATAGAAACACATAATCATCCTCATAATGTTTCCTAGGTAGTGCATTATTAGCATCTAAACAGGAAAAAGAAGTTGCCTTTGTTTGGATTCCTAAGAAACAGTCCCTGAGACAAAGGTTCATGAGCAAGTGACTTATTAAGGAAACACTCCCAGGAGAAGCCAGTGAGGGAGTGGAGGAAGCAGGACAGGGAAGTGGGAGATGCTGGGCAAGGGTGAATTTCAGGCGAAGTGTCCACCTCTGCCTGATCCCCAGGAGGGCTCTGGAGCATTAACTACACCTCAGAGTTTGTATGAGTCAAAGCCAGGGAGTTGAACTTTGGTGCTCCTGCACGGTGAATCGCTGGCATTGGGCTAGTTTATGGAGATGTAAACTCTGCACTTTTGGCTCTTTGGGATTGGGCAAAGCAGATTCAGTGGGATTCCGGAGTCCTCTGAAGGTCACAGGACCTGCTGGAAGAGAAGCAGGTAGACGTGGGGGATGGGCACGCAGCACCTGTAAAAAGGCATCCTGCTGGGAACAGTATTGTTACTGAAGTTCTACTGCCCAATTGGTAGGCGCAGAGCCCCTAGGAGTAGATCTGGCTTTGCATTCCAACTTCACTGTGCTATTGCAGATGCATAGCCTGACCTCTCTAAGCCTTGGTTTTTGCCTTTATAAAATGGAAATAATATCTTCTGGGACAGGCGTAAAGATTGAAGATATTTCATTTGAAGGATTCTTTTGATGACTATCATAAACAGGTGCTCAATAAATGGTACCTATTCATTCTGGTTTGATATACGGATAATTTAAAAAATGTAGTCAGCCCAGCTGGATCACACACATAAAAAATCCTTTCTCATATCATGAAATATGCATTAGTCATATAGAGAGATGATGTATTTTTCCTATCACTTCACCTGTGTAGACAACTTTTCCCTTGGAGCCATCAGTCTGAAAATCAGAAATAAGCTTCTTTTAAGCATGGAAACAGGAAGAAACTTTATTCTTTCTTACCAATGTTTTTTTTTTAACTTTTATAACGACAATATTTGAACATATACAGAAAGAGAAAAGAGTATGATGACCCCCTGGAGAGTATAATTAACCCAGTTTCAACAATTATCAACTCATGGTCAATCTTGTTTCATCTATACCCCACCATTTCCCCCCTCCCACATTATTTTGAAGCCAATACTAGATATGGTATCACTTCATCCATGAATATTTCAATATGTATCTCTAAAAAGTAGTTACTTTTTAGAAACTCTTTTANTGCCTTAGCTTACCCTATTTATCAAGGAACCTTTTAAACTTCACTGAACTTGGATCTATCAGAGTGTTTTCCATAGACAAACCCAGTGAACGCTCACCTACTTCAGCAACAGTCCCTTGTAGTAATCACCAATTCCAACTGTAGTAAGAACAGAGTTATGGGAAACAGTCTGACTCCCTGGAACAATCTGAGTACTCCATCTATAGCCTAAGCTGTTTGCTGCATACTGCATTCCATGTCTACATGTGTGCGCGCGCGCACACACACACACACACACACACACACACACACACACACACTCCAAGCACTTTCATAGAATGATGCAGAGCATTTTTGACTCATTATATTTATTTTATTTGTTTTGCATAATGTGTGGAATAAATTTACCACTCTATTAGTTGGAGAGAATTACAGCCAGCATATGTGATGCGTTATACTCTGTATATATGTAAATATGTAAATACAGCCCATTTATAAACATAGTGATTGCATTCATTTGCATGTTTAAAATTTTTTTTTTAACAGAGGAGCTGTCAGTTTACAAATCCTTATTTATGTTTTACACATTGGCCCTTTCCAATCTCATTAGCATCAGCCTAATTCAGGACATTATCAACTCATCATAACTTATTGCCAAAGCCTCCTAGTTGACCATTCTGTCCATAGCCATCAGGTTTAGCATCTTAAAGCATCACTTGCATGATAAAACTCCCTTCTCAGAAACCCATGTTTCCTATTACATACCAGATAAAGTCCAAAGTCTATGTCCTAGCATAAAACAGCAGTAGAATTTAGCACCTACCAACCTTCCAAGCTCCTCTGTTTCTCCTCCATGGTTCAGCTATTTTGAATTACTTTCCTACTAGATTCTGAAATACAAACAGATCTTTTCAATTAGTATATACTTTTCCTTCTTCCTGAAATAACTACCCTTTTCTTTCCTCTTCTCCAATGAATAAACTGATTCCTTCCACGGCATCTTTGCTAATCCATTGCTTGGCATTGTTTGAGGGAAGCCACAGTGAGCCATGAGAAACAGCAATGAAATTAGTCTGGAGAGAGAGAATAGATGTGCCAAGGGAACTGGAAACAAAAGTCCCCATCACCCCAGAAGGAATAAGAGAGAGAGAATGGCGAGATGACTAGCCACTCTGGTTCCTAATGTATTTAAGATCTAGAAACTACAGTTCCTGGATCTTGAGGGGCCAGGATGCACTTCCTCCCTGCATCCTTATAATGAGCCCTCCTTGATTTCAGTCAGTTTGAGGTCATTCCTATGTTTTGCCCCAAACATGCCCTAATTAACCATCCCACAGCACCTATTCCATGCTCTGCCATATTATACTGCAGCTACTGATTTGCTGTTTCCCTTCCCTGCTGGGCTTTAAACTTCCTTGAGGACAAGAACTTTGTCCTATTTATCCTTTGAATCCCCCAAAATTAAGACAGTGACTGACATATAGTAGGAATGCAGTGAATTGGTAGATAGCACTTTAAGAGATAAGGGTCAACCTTTTCACAGATTGTATGGATTATGCCCTTATTTAACTCAACTTTTCCACTAGGTTTTCATAGTATAGATGCTACCCACAGGCAACTGCTTCTGGCTGTTCTGGGAGTCCCAGAATGTGGTGCTACAAACTGGTAAGTACTAGCTTCCTGGGCTGGAAAGAATCTTTCACAGGTTTTTCTATGAAAACCTGAGAGAGTTCTGCAGTGAGAGACTGACCACTCTTTTTTACTTAAAAACAATACTTAACTTCATATACACACACAAAAATTACTGTAGCAATACTGATAGAAAGCTAATTAAAAAAAATCTATAATGTCATCACTGCAATAAAATAACCTGTTTTCATATGTCCACATGTCCTGCTAACCCCTGTTTGTATGCATTATTCCATTTTTACAGGGTTGTAGGCATCATTCAGATAAAATTTTTCTCTTTTTCATGTAACAACTTGTGGGGAACCGGCTGGGATCAGCCAGGGACACTGAGGCTGTAAGCTGGCAAGGTACAGGCCCCCTTGTTAGGGTGAGCAGCTTGAGAGCAGCTTTAGAGCAGCTTAAAAGTTACAGACCAGAGCTGCAGTAGGGTTAAGCCTGACAGCTGGCAAGCTGACAGGCTCTCAGGCCTTGGGGAGCAGCGTGGGAAGGTTGCTGGGTAGATCTCATCTCCACTGTGCCCCTGAAGAAAGAACAGCCAATGTCACAGACAACCTTAAAAGTTACAGAGTGGAAGGCCATCCTGTTAACAGTTTCTACTTGCTGTACTTTGTTTTGTCTCATTTCGGGAAGATTGCTTCCAAGGAAATTGTTCCCTGAGAGGAGAGGGCTACTCCCTCAAGGTCCCCAAACCTCCTACCTAAGGAAAGTTATTGTTGCTATAAAAGCTGTATACAAATAATAAACGAGGCCACTCTCTGCCAGCAGCATTGAGTGGACCTCCCGTTCCCAGCTTTTTGTCTCTTTATTTCTCGTCTCCCACCCAATCCTCCCAGGTGCGTTCGGTTGAGCAAGCTGGTCTCATTCAACGACGCATCATAACTATTTTACCATGTCATTACAGAGACTTTCTAAGTTTTAAAGGCTCCATAATGCCTTAATTGATTAGGTATTTCTTAAATTACTTAATTTTCCTACTATGGATATTGACATTGTTTCTTTTTCTCTTTCATCTCTTTCTCCCTTCTTTCTTTCCTTCCTTCCTTCCTTCCTTCCTTCCTTCCTTTTTGTTATTATAAATATTATTGCATTAGACATCTTTGTGTAAATTCTTTTCTTCTTCTAGCTTGATTATTTTAGAATAATTCTGGCCAAAGCCCAGTTACTGGTATAAGGCTCTGCTTTCGTTCAACAATATTTACTGAGCACCTACCGCACTCCATTGGTATCTTGTGATCTCTCTAGCCCCAACCTCATTACTAAAGGCATTCAGAGAAAAATTTGCAGCTCCCCTAATGGTAATAATGATCACTTATTGAATTCTTATCATGTTCCAGTGGTTTAGGTACCTAATACAATGTATG
This sequence comes from Hipposideros armiger, assembly GCF_001890085.2. Lineage (NCBI taxonomy): Eukaryota > Metazoa > Chordata > Mammalia > Chiroptera > Hipposideridae > Hipposideros > Hipposideros armiger. The sequence goes on along the minus strand of NW_017731525.1, from coordinate 1,411,033 downwards.
GATCTCATATAATTCCCTTGACAGTAATATGAGGTGGTTATTATTGTCTCATTTTACAGAATAGGAAATAGAGGCTCAAAAGATGTGAAGTAACTTGCCAGCGTCACGCAGCTAGAAAGTCATGGAGCCAGGCTATGAATTCATCCAGTTTAGATACAGAATCATACTCTGAATCACCACACTCTACTGTGGATAACACAGCAGTGTGCAGAGGGGAATCCTTTTCAAACTGAAACCGTCTTCTTACTGTGAATGCCACCCAGTTGGGCTATATTCTCTGTTAACGCAATGGCTGCTTTTCCAGCAAGGAGCTTACTGGAGAGTCTTGTGGTATTCTTACTTGAGGACCTTGTTTTAAGTCTATTCAAAGTAGCCTCTCTTTCCTCTTCAACTCACACTGTCAGGCCCTCTTCCCAAGCCTCCTGCCCACCTTTATGGCTTAAAGTCCTGTTGGTTGAGCAGAGGGTACTTGGATAATCATTGGGAAGCCCATTCTGACACACTCTGCTATTTAGAGTACCTGTGAGGATGCTCTTTCAGGGGTGAGCATATTCTTTAGCTTCTTATTTTAGGTCAATGTGATCTTTGTAGAAGGCGATACCTGTTCCTCCTTCTTGAACATTCCTATTTCTGCTTACTGCAGTAACTGCATACAGGAATATATACGTATATGTGAACTTACCTGTATAGAAACACATAATCATCCTCATAATGTTTCCTAGGTAGTGCATTATTAGCATCTAAACAGGAAAAA
>NW_017731525.1:1396876-1404328 GCF_001890085.2 Hipposideros armiger | reverse complement strand
TGCAGCCTTTTCAGCTCTTTCAAATAGTAAACTTGGTTAACTGTTTGTCCAGTTGGTACAAATTCATAATGAATAATCCCTCTGGTATCACAAAAGGTTAGCAACATAATTTTAACTCTTGATTTGGACTGATGCAACTTTTTTGGTTGTGGAGAATTGGCTGACTTCCATTGTGTACTTTGATGCTTTGTTTCAGGGTTATATTGGTACACCCATATTTCATCACCCATGATAACATGACCCCAAACATCATCTTGCCTCTCCAAAAGGTTTTGGCAAACTTCGACTCTCCTTTGCTTTTGTTCATCAGTGAACTCCTTCGGAGCCATTTTTGCACACACCTTTCTCATGCCAAGATTTTCAGTTAAGGTTTTACTAACTGTTTCTCTGTCGATGTTTACTTGGTCTGCTATGCTTCTCACAGTCAGCCGATGATTCTGACGCACAATTCGACCAATTTTTGCAATATTTTTTTCAGTTCTGCTCGTCACTGGCTACCCCTGACCTCTCTTCATCAGCGATGCACTCTCTCCCCTCAGAAAAATGTTTAATCCATTTGTACACTGCCATTTTCTTCATGGCATTATCCCATAAACTTGGACTAATATGTCCCTGACTTCACTTCCATTCTTGCCAAGTTTAACAAGAAATGTAATGTTTGTTTATTGCTGTAATTCAAGCTCAGACATTCTCGTGACGGCACACAAAAACATGCAACAACAATAATGAATGCCACTCAGCAAGACACTGCCACATGTCAACACGAACACAGCTGTATAACACTGATATAACAAGGTTATGAAACCTTATTGAGCTATTTGTGCAGTGCTGCCAATCAATGTAAGCGCACAGTGGCAAGTTTGCGAACTTAATTGTCAGACCTTCGTAGTTATTACCATATTGTTGACTATATTCCCTACGCTTTACTTTCCATTCCCATGACTATTTAGTAACTACCAATTTGTACTTCTTAATCCCTTCCACTTTTTCACCCACTGCCAACCCATATCCCATCTGGCAACCATCGAAATGTTCTCTGTGTCTATGAGTTTGTTTCTGTTCTGTTTGTTTGTTTATTATGTTCCTTGGATTCCACATATAAACAAAACCACATTGAATCTGTCTTTCTCTGTCTGACATACTCCACTCAGCACAAACCTGCAGGTCCACCCATGCTGCCGTGGGTGGCAAGAACCCATTTCCTTCCATGGCTGAGCAATATTCCATTGTACATAGTATGTACCACCGCCTCTTTATCTGTACATCCATCAACAGACACTCAGGCTGCCTACACATCTAGGCCATTGTAAACAATGCTGCAATAAACATATGGATGCACATGTCCCCTCGTAGTAGCGTTTTGGGTTTCTTCAGATAAATACCCAGAAGTGGGATTACTGGGTTCTTCTTTGTCTGTTGTTATAGCCTTTGTTTTAAAGTCTATTTTATCTGTTATAAGATCGCTACCCCAGCTTTTTTGGTTTCCATTTTTAGAAAATATCTTTTTCCTAACCCTTTACTTTCAGTTTGTGTGTGCCTTTCAATCTGAAATGAGTCTCTTGTAGGCAGCATATTATGGGTCTTGCTTTCTTATGCATTCAGCCTCTCTATTTTTTGATTGGAGCATTTAATCCATTTACATTTAAAGTCATTGTTGATAGATATGTCAGTATTGCCATTTTATTTTTCATACTTTTTATCTTTTCTCATCTTAAAGAAGTTTCTCTAAGATTCCTTTTAGTACTAGTTTGGTGGTAATGAACTCATTTAGCTTTTTCTTGTCTGGGAAGCTCTTCATGTGTCCTTTGACTCTAAATGGCAGCTTTGCTGGATAGAGTAATCTTGGTTGTAGGTCCTTGCTTTTCATCACTTTGAATATTTCATGTCAGTCCCTTCTGGTCTGCAAAGTTTCTGTTGAGAAATCAGCTGACAGTCATATGGTAGCTCCCTTGTAGGTAACTATATGCTTTTCGCTTACTGCTTTTACGATTCTTTCTTTGTCTTTAAACCTTTAGCATTTTAATTATGATGTGTCTTGGTGTGGGCCTTTTTGGGTTCATCTTGTTTGGGACTCCCTATGCTTCCTGGGCTTGTATGTCTGTTTCCTTCACCAGGTTAGGGAATTTTTCTGTTATTACATCTTTAATTCCTTGCTCTCTCTCTTCTCTTTCTGGTACCCCTACGACACGAATGTTGGTATGCTTGATGTTGTCCCAGAAGCCCTTAAACTATCCTCATTTTTTGGATTCTTTTTTCTTTTTGCTGTTCTGTTTGGGTGTTTACTGCTACCTTAACTTCTAAATTGCTGATTTGATCCTCTGCTTCATCTAATCTACTGTTGATTCTCTGTAATGTATTCTCCATTTCAGTTATTGTATTCTTTATTTCTCACTGATTCTTTTTTATGTTTCCTATCTCCATTTTTATGTTTCCTATCTCATTGTTAAAGTTCTCCCTGAAATCACCGAGCATCCTTATAACCCGTGTTTTGAACTCTGCATATGGTAGCTTGTTTGCCTCCATTTGTTTAATTCTTTTTTTGGAGCTTTGTTCCATTCTTTTATTTGGGACATGTTTCTTTGTCTCCCCATTTTGGCTGCCTCCGTATGTTTGATTCTATGTACTAGGTAGGGCTGCTATATCTCCCAGTCTTAGTAGAGTGGCCTTATGTAGTAGGTGTGCTGTGGGGCTCATAATGGTGCAGCCTCCCTGGTCACCAGAACCGGGTGCTCCGTGTATATCCCTTGTGTGTGTTGAGTGTGCTCTCCTGTTGCAGTTGAGGCTTGGTTGCTGTTTGCAACCCAGACTGGTGGAAAAGGTCAACATCACTGGAACAAGGTGTGTAAGGGGGATGGAGCCTAGGTAAGGTTGAGGAGATATCCAAACCCCAGACCTCATAGTGCCTTATGGGTAGTGGGAAGGTGGTTGAATTTTATTCTTAGTGTAATGAGAAGCCACTGAAGAGAGAAATCTTCTGTATAATGTTTTTACTTAAACCACTCTGTGTGGATAGAAGGGAGACAAGAATAGATGAAGGAAACCCATTGTAAATAATGATAGGTTAAAGATGGTAGTGCAAGGGAAATGGAGAGGAGTCCAGGAAACCATGTGAGTGTGTGTGTGTGTGTGTGTGTGTGTGTGTGTGATAAGGACCATATGGTCTACCATTTTGCTGGCTCAGTAAGGGATTTCAAACTATTCTATGTCTTCTCACTTTGGTCAGGGGCATGGGCTGCCATTTCTTTCCTCCCCCGTTTTATTCCTTGATGTATCTAGAGACCCACCATCACCTCTAGGTAGTGCTTCTGAGAGGACAGAGTCCAAGGCTGTTGTCCACATGAAGAAGTCAGGTGAAAGGTTAGGTATCAAAGGCTGAAGAATGGACAGGCATGAGCTGATCACTATCAGTTAATGGACCTCAGTGACTGGACACAGTGAAGGCTCAGGGTGCTGATGAGAAATGAGTTTCCCCTGGAAGAAGCTTGACATTTCTCAAACCTAAAATCTTCTGTCCTCTTTGTCCTTTCCTTCTCCTTCTGTTTTCCAGCTTAACAGTCATGAGGGGAAACTTGCTCTACAAACATTCACCTGAATCTCTCTGTTTTCCAGGTAGACTTAATAATTGAGTATTTGCAATCTTGGTTTTTTGTCTTTGAAGTGGGTGACTCCTGTCTCTCTATCTAGGGTGGTGGCAGGTCCTCAGGGGCAAATGAGAGAGAATTCCATAAAATGGGAGAGGTTGCATTAATTCATACTTTCAAATATTAAGCAGACACATGCATATACGAGCATGTACTATAGGAATATGTGTACAGTTGTTCTTATAGAACAAAAAATTGGTTTTATTGCTGTAGTCTGCAAACTTTGGGAATGGAAGAGGGTGGGCTTTTTCCTACACTCCCATGGCAGTGATTTGGGTGGAGCTCCACAGGATGCAATGGTTGGAAAGAAGGCCACAGAATGATCCCACCAACTGAAGCTTTAAAAAGATCCAAACCAGCCCCAGCCCTCTATCAAAAAGGATGGTGACTGGTTCTCTGAGAACCATGATGCTCCCTCCCGTTTCAGCGTTAGAAATTTTAATTAATCAGCCAAAGCTGCTCTTAATGTTATTTCTAATCAGGTTTCACCCGTGTAAACTCATTAATGGGGAAGGACAGGGGATCTCACGTTGACTTGCCTCAGCTCCTTTCTGCGTGGGTGACTCTACATGTAAAATCATAGTCTGTAAGAGCTGGAAGATCATCTAAGGTCCAAGACTTTAATTTTACAGCTGAGACCCAGAGAATTTTGCTGGCTCAAGGTGACAAAACCAGTTGATGGCCCAAGAACCATCCTGGACTAACTTGGTTCCGAGGTTGTTGGGTGGAGGGTAATTGAATTGGCTTGACTTGACTCCCACAGGGACCTCCTCCTCACCCAGTACTTGGGGGCCTGTCACACCTGTTTATAAAGCAGAATGGCCTCTTGTAAAGTTGTGCTGTGGAATCTTGAACTTAAACTGAGTCTCACTGACTCACAATTGTGGGGAGAGCGGACTGAGCCAGTGAACGCATGGTAGAAGACTAAAACAAGAATAGTTCTATCACTTTCAAATGTTATAACTGTTGTGACAAAAACTTGTTAACAAAGAACAGCCAAGCAGAGGTTCAGCCAGCACCCCCAGAGAGAGAGGATGAGGCCAGCCTGCCTCATCAAGGCTCAGAGCTCAGTGGGTTTGAGAGGGCTGGTAGAGGGGAACGTGGAGGGCTGGCACTGTGGACAGAGGATATGCAGAGATTGCCAGATGGTAGTGTTGGATGCTTACCTTTCAATTAGTGCATTTGAAGAGCAAGAGGTGAGGGAGATAATTAAGTGTGCATATGCAGTGCTGAGCTGCATATAAAAATCTGATAGACTCTCACAGCGGCAGCTGCGGTCTGAGACTGTGGGGCCTGGCTCGCAGAGACCTGTTCTTTAGAAATGAACAACCCAAGGTTTGTTGATAACTTTGTCCTACAAGATGGGCCTCAGGTGCGTTTGGAATTCAGGCTATATCAGACCCTGTGCTGACTGACTTACCTTCTTTCATAAGTCACTGTGGTTCAGATGAAGGTGGAAGCAGCCTTTAAGGAGAAAGGGCAGGAAAAGATATTGGAAAAGAAAACAAATAGCCTGGAGATTAGATAGGGCTTTGCTAGCAAGGAACCTTTTGAGAGTGGATATGGGGAGTTCTTTTGCAACTCAGTCAGCAAAAATTGAGTGCCTGCCTCGTGTGTCAGGAACTGTGCTAAGATACTGGGGTATCTAGGGTGACTGGAATTACTAAGATGAGCAAAACGGAGGCCCCCCTTTCACCGGGCCATACTCTACTCTGCACATGTGTCTGAGGCTCACTTTGTTATTAGTATCAGTCGGTTCTACTCATCCTCCTTCAATCTTTATTAGCCTGGGGTCTGCCACAGTCCCAAAGTGTGTGTGCGTGTGTGTGTGTGTGTGTGTGTGTGTGTGTGTGTGTGTGTGTGTATGAGGGGGAGGAGAAGCAGGGGAGATTTTGCTGGCAAATTATGGAATATTATAAAGCTGTTAAACATAATTTAGCTCAACTGTCCTGTTTTGAGGCCAGTATTCCCCTGATACCAAAACCAGGCTGAGAAACCACAAGAGAACTATAAATAACTATACTTTGTTAAAAGGTCTTATTAAATCATGTATTTAATTCCTCTTTCCTCGCAATAGTTTATTTTGCATATGTATAACTTTAAGGATCTAGAATTCATATTTGTATTAACGTGACTTTAAATCTCATTTTGTTTAACAAATAGTTTTGTTTTTTTAAAGATTTTATTGTGGAATTGGGGAAAGGGAACAGAGTTGGGGAATCAGAGAAGGGGAACAGACAAGTTGCTGTCCTTTTGTTCTTCAGTCTAGTCGTGGAGAATGTTGCTTCACTGGCCCATGTTGGTGTTATCATTGCGCTCTTCCTGGGTGAGGCAGATCACTCACCGGCCATTGGATGGCCACTCACCGCGGCTCATGGCAGCAGGGGCTGCAGCGAACGCCGTCGCTGGCGACTCACGGCAGCCCAGCTCCAGGTTAAGCTGTTGTTCACCATCTTAGCTGTAGAGGGCAGTGTCACTGGCCCTCATATGTGGGATCTGAACCGGGGTCCTGCATGCTCAGAGCTGGAGTCCCAAGCCAACTCTTAACCAACGCACCACTCGGCCGGCCCTAACAAATACTTTTTATTCATCATTACTATATACAAGGCATCATACAGAACTCTATAGGAGAGGTCATCACATCACATTGAAATGGTCTGTTTACAGGTTTCACTTCTCCACTACACAGTAGTTCCTTTAAGGTAGCATTCATCTCTCTCCCTCATGCTTGTGTCCCCACCACCTTGCACAGACTATCCCCATAGCAGTAAGCATTCAATACATGTTTGGGAATTGTATGTCAAATTGTGTAAACAACTTTAATATAAGGCTGAACATAAAGAGTGATGATAGAAGAGTAGGGATTGGGAGATAAATTAGACATGGATTTAGGTGTGGGGCAGGGAGGAACAATAATAATGGGAAACAAGGCTGGGGAGAGGGATAGAATCAGATTGTAGGGAGTCTTAAAGGCCATGCTAAACAGCTGGACCCTAATATTTTATCCAGTGGGGAGACTGAAGGGTTTGGGGACAATAAAGATCATTTTTATATTAGATTGTAGGAAGAAAGTTCTTGTAAAGCCCATATGTGCATCAGTTAGTGAGCTTTCCACTGAAAGTAATTGAAAAACCCAACTCCAATGAACTTAAAAAAGGGAATTCAGTAGTTTGTAAAACTGAGAGGAAGGATGGACTTCAGGCACAATTTAATCAAGACTCCAGCTTCATTTCTCTGCGATTATCTTGGCTTTGTCTTCCTCCATGTTTTGGCACGATTCAGACTGGTTTCTCTCATAGCTACAAGATTGCTGACAGCAGAACAGGGCTATTTGCTATTTCCCTCTCCCCTCCCCCAAATTAATGAGGAGTCCTCAGTTTTACTCTGATTAGACCAATTTAGGTCTCATTCCCCCATGAATAAATTAATGTCATCAGAGGAATAGTATTAAACTGCCTTAGGCCATTTGAGGCCATCATCTTGGCCAAGAGTGGATCAATCCACCCAAACCGCATGGCTACTGCCGAGTAGAATGGTGTTTGGAAAGCAGAGAAGGCAGCCAACAATGTTCACTACAATGTAATAGAATAAATACCTAAGGATAGGAAAGAAATTTATGAGAAAGAGCAGCAAGGGAAAATTTGCCTTACTTTATTAAAATTATCAAAATAGAATAGTATTAACACAGAGAACCCAGAAATAAATTCAAGTTGCTATTAAAATTAGTTCATGACAAAGGTGGTGTAACCTAACATATATATATATATATATATATATATATATATATATATATATATATATATATATATAT
>NW_017731525.1:1395592-1396781 GCF_001890085.2 Hipposideros armiger | reverse complement strand
TGTGTGTGTGTGTGTGTGTGTGTGTGTGTGTGTGTATGATATGGCCTTTCAAGTAGCCTAGCATAGACTAACTTTCATTCAGAATTCATAACTTTGCTTAGATTAACCTGTAAACCCACCTAGATCACCGTAAATGTCTTAAGGTTTGCATAACCACATTCTGTGATTTACTAAGAGTTTGACAGAAGGACTAAGGCTTAATTAGTAAAATTTTCTTCCATACTATGCCATCACTGGCATTGACAATTGCCAGACCTGTCTTTTCAGGGAGCCACCCAGGATGATTTGCAGAAAAAGAGGGCTAATCCAGTTCAAACAGCTGTGGCTGGTGTTAGAGGCTTAGAGTAGCCTCTACTGACCTCTCATTATGAACTATTATCATTATACTCTCATTATACCAGGGCCGGGATTTTCTGCCATTTTTAAACATGTAATGTATGTACAGGCATTTTTCTAACTGCACATGCACAGGGATGTTCCCATCTGTGCATGTGATGATGAAGCTCACCTTGATGTTTATGCATGATTTCCCTGAATAAAGATGAAACTGATCCTTTGTTTGGGACATGCTGCTTTGGGGAGGTGACACCCCTCCCCCCTTGTGTCCTTGCTGCTGGCATGCAATAAAACACTGTGCTTCTCATAAAATCTTCTTGGGTTTGTCATTTGGCTGGTAACAATGGCAATTTGATGATGGTTTTATTTAATTTAAACCATCACATTGGTTAAACCAACACATTGTATATAGTGGCAAAAAATGAAAACAAACTAAACATTTATCAGTAGGATTATGGTTAAATAAATTGTGATATGTCCCATGGATGAAAAAGGGCTCAGCCACAGCTTAAACCTGACAAGTTTAGGGGAGGCCTGCATGGTGCCTTACAAACTGAGAGACCAAAAGTAATCACATAGGATGGTCTGAACATAAAATTCTTTTTTTTTTTTTTAAAGATTTTTATTGGGGAATTGGGGGGATGGAAACAGCGCTGGGGAATTGGGGAAGGGGAACAGACAAGTTACTGTCGTTTTATTCTCAGTCTAGTTGTGGAGGACGTTGCTTCACTGGCCCAAGTTGGCACCATCAGTGCGCTCTTCCTGGGTGAGGCAGATCAGTCGCCGGCTTCTGGACAGCTGCTCACTGCGGCTGCTGGCCGCTCACGCTGGCTGCTGGCTACACACGGTAGCC
>NW_017731525.1:1386687-1392822 GCF_001890085.2 Hipposideros armiger | reverse complement strand
AGCAACAGCGGTTCGAGTCCAGCCCGAGCTGAGCAGCCGCTGAGCTGCCAACAGGTAGCAGGATGGCTCAGCTAAAAAAAAAAAAAAAGACTTAGATAAATGAAAAGATAAATAGAAAAACACCCCATGGTCATGGATTGGAAAACCAAATATTATTAATATGGCAATTGTTCCACAGATTGATCTATAGATTCAATGCAATATCTACTATAATAGCAGCTGGCTTATTTACAGAAATTGACAAACTGATCCAAAATTTAATATGGAAATAAAAGGGACTCAAAATATCTAAAACAATCCTGAGAAAGAACAAAACTGAAGGGCTCACACACTCTGATTTCAAAACTTACCACAGTAATCAAAGTGTGGTACTGGCATAAGGATACACATATAGATCAATAGAATAGAATTGACAGCCCAGAAATAAATAATCACACTTGCAGTCAATCTATTTTCACCAAGGATGCCAAGACAATGCAGTCAGAAAGAATAGTCTTCTTAACAAATGGTTCTGGGACAACTAGATATCTACATGCAAAAGAATGAGATTGGACCTTTTTTTCATACCATATACAAAAAGTAACTCAAAATGGATCAATGACCTAAATATAAAAGCTGAAACTATAAAACTCTTGGAAGAAAATATAGGAGTAAATCTTGTGGGCTTGGTTAGGCAAAGTCTTCTATGTAACACCAAAAGCACAAGCGACAAAAAAAAAAAAAAAAGATAATTTGGACTTTACCAAAATTTAAAACTTTTGTACTTCAAAGGGTATGTCATGAAAATGAAAACATAGCCAGTGAAATAGGAGAAAATATTTGCAAATCATATCTCTGTTAAGGGACTTGTATCTAGAACATAATAAAGAATCTTTACAACTCAATACTTAAAAGACAAATACTATAATTTAAAACTGGGCAAAGGAGCTGAATAGACACTTCTCCAAAGAAGATACACAAATAGCCAATAAGCACACAAAAGATGTTGATCATCATTAGCCATCGAGGAAATGCAAATCAAAACCCTAACTTCACTTCACTCACTAGGATGGCTATAATTTTAAAAGCAATTAAAACAAACTAGAAAATAACAAGCATTGGTGAGGATGTGGAGAAATTGAAACCCTCACACACTGCTGGTGGTAATGTAAAATGGTACAGTCACTTTGGAAAACAGTCTGTCAATTCCTCAAAAGGTTAAATATGGAGTTACCATGACACAAAAATTTCAATCCTAGGTATATATCCAAGGGAAAAAAATATATATATATACAAAGACTTGTACATGAATGTTCATAGCATCATTATTCATAATAGTCGAAAGGTAGAAAAAATCAAATGTCTATCAACAGACGAATGGATAAATAAAATGTGATATATCCAGGCAATGGAATATTATTTAGCCTAAAAAAAGATTTAAATACTGATACATGCTACAACATGGATGAACTTTGAAAACATGCTAAGTGAAAGAGTCTAGACACAAAATACCATATATTATATAATTCCATTTATATAAAATATCCAGAATGGACAAATCCATACAGACAGAAAGCAGGTTAGTGTTTTTGCAAGAGGCTAGAGGAGGTGTCGGGGAAAGTGGGAATGACTGATAATGGGTATGAGATTTCTTTCTGAGGTGATGAAAATGTTCTAAAATTGATTAAGGTGATGGTTGCATAACTCTGTGAATATACTAAAAATCATTGAGCTGTACACTTTAAATGGATCCATTGTATGATATGTGAATTATATTTCAATAAAGCTGTGATTTTTTTAAAGTGAGTTAGCTTTATATCTATTGACTTGGAGAGATATCCATGATATATACATTTAAGTGAGAAGAGAGATTTCTAAAGCCATGTATGTACTATATGACTCCATATATATGTTAAAAATGTGAATATATGTTTGAGTATGAAAGTTTTTCCAAAGGATATATACCAGGATGTTAACATTGGGAGGTAAGAAGGAAGGGGTTAGAGACAGTGGGAGACTGTTAATTTTTCTTTATACATATTTGGATTTTTTTTCACTTTTTAATTGCACATATAGGGCCATGTATCTAAAAAAAGAAGAAAAAGAAAAAAGGAACCAACCCTGTGAAATTAAGAAAGAAAATAAAATCATTTAAAAAGATACTGGGGGACAGTGAGAAAGAGAATTGGGGTAGGGAAGAGAGTGGAGGCAGAGAAAAGGAAATAAGACAATCAGTCTTGCTGGAGGTGACGAGGGCTTCCCCTGAAGCAGTAGAAATGAAAAGGAGACAGATTTCTATGATAGTAAAAGTAGGAACAAGTAATAGGAATTAGTTAGTGAGTGAAGATGAGATCACTCGAAGAGAAATGAAGGTGTTGCTAACCCAAGATTTCAGGCTGGTCTACAAATAACATGTTCCTAGAGTTTGGTTTTGAGTTGGGGGTACTGGCTGGCTCATCAGCTAGAGACTCATGGTGGGTGAGTGGTCTGGGGAGCCATCTGGTAGGAGATAATGTTACACAGAGGGAAAGACCAGTGTTAGAAGAGAGATGGCCAAGGGCAGGATATTGAGGACCACATCTCTGTATGGGGCATTCCTGTGAAGACATATATGAGGAAGTACTCAGAGAAGAAGAAGGAAATTCAAGTGACTGTGATGACATCGTGAGAAGAGAAGGACCAGCGAGTTTCAAGGAAAACAGGGAGGTGGAGTAGGAGTCCAGACAGCAGTCAGTGGAACTCGGTGCCCAGAAGGTCATTCCTTGAGGATCTACAAGGGAGCATTTTCGACAGAGTAGGTATGGAATCTAGACTGCTGGGGGCTGAGAGTAAATCAAAGACCAGAATAAGGAGGAGGTAGCAAATGAAAACCATGTTTTTGAGAAATTTCTCACTAAAGGGAAAGGAAGTAATGACACAGGAGCTTGCCTGAGAAAGCAGGACCTATGAAAGATGTTTCTAAGATGGGGGATATATGCCCATGTTTATAAGTTAAGGAGAAGACCCACTTGAGAGGGAGGGATTAGATACTCTAAGAGAGACAGACTTGGGAGAGGACAGAAAACTGAAGAATAACAAGTGGTAGAGTTAGAAGGCTTAGAAATAAAGTGAGAACCTTCATCTTCTATGAGTGGGAGTGGAAGAAAGAGAGAGAGAGAGAGAGAGAGAGAGAGAGAGAGAGAGAGAGAGAGAGAGAGANGATCAGTCGCCGGCTTCTGGACAGCTGCTCACTGCGGCTGCTGGCCGCTCACGCTGGCTGCTGGCTACACACGGTAGCCCATGGCAACCCACTGCTCCAGGGGCTGCAGCCTACACCGTCACCGGCGACTCACAGCAGCCCAGCTCCAGGCTGAGCTGTTGTTCAGCATCTTAGCTGTAGAGGGCAGTGTCACTGACCCTCATATGTGGGATCCGAACTGAGGCCCTCTGGCGTCCCAAGCCACTTCTTAACCATCGCGCCCCTCAGGTGGCCCTAAACATAAAATTCTTAACTAAAAGAGGGTCACAGTGGTTAGTCACATCCTAGGCTTGGAACTTCCTTAAACAAAGTTGATCTTTACCTTAAGTGAGCCTGTCATCTTTTTGCATTTAAGATAACATACCTTTGAAATGTCAGAGTAATCTCCTTTTCCAGACCCTTGAGGGCACAACCACCTACCAGAGCAAGAGACGGCAGAACCCTTCATTGCTATCGTGTTCCCTGCATACCATCTCTATGAGCTGTGACTGTTAATTAGTAAATATCCTGTACTCACCAATGTAAGAGAAATATGTATCTCTCCATTTTACTTTTTATCCAACCCCAGAGATTTCCCCACTTTGCTTTCTCCTTGCCCCCTTAATTTACCATCAATGGATTTCATGTAACCCTCTTTCCATCTCCCTCTTTTATTATAACATATAAAATAAGCAAAAATAACATTCTTTGGAGCATTTTCTCAATTTGTTGCGATATTACTTCCCAGCAATTGTCAGTTTGGCTCAAGTAAACTCCTAAAAATTCTCTGTGGGTTTAGATGTTCCTTACATTGACAATCCAAATCATGAAATATTTAATAAAATTTTATAAGCTATTAAAAAACTCATTTTTTGAGGCCAGTATTACCTTATACCAAGACCAAAGACAACAGAAGAAAAGAAAACTACAAACCAATATCTCTTATAGCTACAAAAATCTCCAACAACATATTAGCAAACTGAATCCAGCAACATATTCAAAGGATTATATACCATAACTAAGTGAGATTTATTCCAGAAATGAAGGTTGATATAGCACACAAAAATCAGTTAATATATTAATAAAACAAAGGACAAAAATGATAAGATCATTTCAATAGACAGAGAAGAAAGATTTGACAGATCCAATACCCCTTCATGACAATAGCACTCAATAAACCAGGAACAGAAGAAAAATTCCTCAACTTGATAAAGGCCATCTACAAAGACCACCCACAGCTAACATCATATTTGATGGTGAAAGACTGATATTTTTCCCCTCAGGATCAAAAGCAAGATAAAATGTCAGCTCTTGTCTCTTCTCTATCAACACTGTACTGAAAGTTCTAGCCAAGGTATTTAGGCAAGAAAAAGCAATCGAAGACACCCAGCTTGGACAAGAAGATATAAAAATATCTCAATTTGCAGTATTACATGATCTTGTATATAGAAAATCCTTAGGATCCACCAAACAAACAAAAAAACACAACAACAAAAAACACCTCAAACATTAGTGCTAATATTGAAGTTTAGCAAGGTTGCAGGTAACAAGATGAATATACTAAAATCAATTTTATTTTTTCTATACATTAGTGATATTGTGATTTATAATAAGAAATACAAAGGGTGCCAAAAACATGTACACACATTTTAAGAAAGGAAAAAACTGTATTAAAATTGTAATACTCAATGTATACCGATAACAAAAGATGAATACAAGTCATGTGTATACATTTTTTTGGCACCTGGGTATATATTTGGTTTTTATTCACTATTCCTGGCACACAGATTCTAAAATCATTGGAATTTCTCAAGTTATAAGAGTGATAAAGGTGTTTTTTGTTATTTGTAACAAGCCCCTTTCAACCACACCTCAGTTTGTATTGAAGAGACCACTTTTGGAAAGCCCCTAAGGATGAGCGGCGTTGCCAGGGAAACCAACCTAGTGACAAAGCATTGGAACTTTCAGTCCCACCTCCCTGACCTCTGGAGAGGGAAGAGCGGCTAGAGGTTGAATCAATCATCAATGGCCAATGATATAATCAATCATGCCTATGTAATGAAGCCTCCATAAAAACCCAAAAAGGACAGGGTTTGGAGAAATTCCAGGTTGGTGATCAAATGGAGGTGCTGGGAGATTAGGGTGCCCAGAAGGCATGGAAGCCCCATGCCCTTCCCACATACCTTGCTCTATGCCTGTCTTCCATCTGGCTGTTCCTGTTATAGCCTATTATAATAAACCAATGATCTGGTAAGTAAACTCTTTTCCTGAGGTCTGTGAGCTGCTCTAGCAAATTAAATCTAAGGAGAGAATTGCTGAAAGCTCCAATCTACAGCTTGTTAGCCAGAAGCACAGGTAACAATCTGAACTTGAGATTGGCGTCTGAAGTGAGGGCCGGGCAATCTTACAGGATTAAACCCTTAACCTGTGAGATCTGATGCTATCTTTAGGTATATCAACCTGCCAGGATCAAGTGAAATTGTAGGACACCCAGGTGATGTTGGAGAATTGCTTGTTTGTGCAAAACCCACCCATCTGGTGTCAGAAATGAAGTAGTGTTGTAGTAGAGTATTGAAAGTAGAGGAGACACACAGGCAGAGTGTGTTTTTCCTTCACATTTTGGTGGAAGTGATGGGATTTGCTAGACTGGCCCTGAATCACAGAACATGTGGTTTGGAAAGAGAAACGATGAAAGAGAGAGGAAAAATAAAATTTAGAAAACAATTCATTTACAATAACATCAAAAGAATAGAATACTTAGGAATAAGCTTAACAAAATAAATGCAAAAGATACACTTTGAAAACTACAAAACATTGTTGAAAGAAATTAAAGAAGACTTAGATAAGGGCCGGCCGAGTGGCTCAGTTGGTTAAGAGCTTGCTCAAGAGTTTGAGCTCTGAGCAACAGCGGTTCGAGTCCAGCCCGAGCTGAGCAGCCG
>NW_017731525.1:1377656-1383602 GCF_001890085.2 Hipposideros armiger | reverse complement strand
AGAGAGAGAGAGAGAGAGAGAGAGAGAGAGAGAGAGAGAGAGAGAGAGAGAGAATTACAGAAGATAAAAAAGATATTAAGATATTTTTGGTAGAGAGAAGTTGAGCCTCCATCCAGGACTGATGTTTAAAATACTTAACAGCCAATGCAGAGTGGGCACCAGCCTATTTCTCGGATGGAGGCTGGGGCAGCTGGGGGGCAGACAGCATAGTAGGGCAACAAAACTGTAGGGCTGAAGCAACGTCTCTCAGAACTTTATAGGACTAAGTGAGAATAATCTAAATTCCTCAAAAACAGTCATTTGTGACAAAAAGAATATGATGCTATAAAATGATTCATCTTTAGTTCCCTGACTTAGAAGATATTTTTTAATCAAATAAATAATGAATGCCTCCCACAAATGTAATGCCTGTTGGCAAGAGGTCCAAAGAAGAGGATATTGATTGAAATCATGACTGTTCACACTCTTTTGGCTTACTCTCTTGCAGCAAACAACAGTCTTGTAGTTCAAATAGGGAAAATGGGGTTCCACTGAATCTCAGAACATGGAATCTGGCGTGTATTTGAGGTTCTCCCTCTGAGCACCAGTCACAGACCTCTTTGCAACTCTGCTCTTCCGCTGGAGGGGGAGAATGAGATGATCACACCTAGTACTTGAGAGAATACAGGAAAGTGCTTGGGGATTCCCAGATCACAAGTGCCAAGTGCATAACATAGAAACAGTCACCAAGGTGATCACATCAACCTCAGCCACCAGTTGGCCTCCAAAGGGAGGTACCCCTGTACTTCTCAGTCCTCATTTTGGGAAATATTTCTCCCTCATCATTCCAAAGCACTGCAGTACAGTAGCACCAGATATGCTGGTCTTAGGGCTGCTGGCCCGATGCAGCAAACTGAAGGATTGATCTAGAACATGCTATATGTGGCTGTAGCCTTTTTAAAACAGATTTTTTTTTCTGATTGAAAGAGACCTTTTATCTAATCTCAGCCCCTTAGAGATGAGGAACCACAGCAACCAGCTATTAAACAGAAGGTTAAACCAATGTTTAGATCCATTTGGATCTTTTTATCTAGTATCCTTACTTCCAACTTTCTTACTGGAAAGCTTGAGTTATAATTTACATACACATGAAGGAGGTTTCTTGAAATATCAGGCAAGATGCCAGAATGAGACACCCTCAGAGGTTTTAAGGTATAATATGGAATGCATTATATTTAAATGTATAGCTGATATATTGACCCAAGTAGGATTCATGGTATAATCAGAAAACAGCTTTATTCTCTTCTATCATGCCTGTTCAAACCTGCTCTGTGGGGCTAATTGTTTTCCTGGATGAATTAATGTACAGGCCCGATGACTTTTGGGGTTACTCTCAAATAATAAAAGGTCTCTGGTTACTTTTAATAAAAAACACAGTCTTGTATCAGTAATTAATACCATCATATCAGCACAATGTCTGGCACAGCATAATAATAAAACACTCTGTACTTCAGAGACAAAGGGAAGTCATGGCAAGCTTTCTCTGTATATCTCCTGGCCCGGCACTCCTTCCCTGCTTCCACACTCACTTAGGCTGCCCTACTCCTCCAGGACTAAAGTGGGGAAGAGAGACAGCTAAGGAGACAGAAAGGCCCTGGGGGGTTCTAGCTGACGTGGCTTCCTCTGGCCCTAGCAGATGTTTCCAGTTGACACTTTCTCTCGTGGGCGCTTTAATGGGTTTGTCAGAACCACCTTCACCACCACCACCCTGCTGGGGAATCTCTCGCCACCCGTTTCCTTGGCACAGGCAAATTCATTTTGCTTCTGACTGGTTGCCTTAGAGTCTCCCCCCCAGGGCCTTGGGCATCTGAAGGCAAACCTCTGGCTTCTTTCTGCTGAGGTCTCTTTGCATTTCCAAGCAGTCCTCTTGGGTAGGATCAAAGTCAGGCCCACACTGTCTCACTCTCGTACATTTGTCTTCTGTGGGAGTAAATTACTTCCCCGCCACAGTTTCTACCCTGCATTCAGGCCACTTTTGCCAACTCTGGCCCTTTAGATTTCTCAGGCATGACATAGACACCAGTCCATGGTGTTCCCCAAACTGCAGGGGACACATCCTCAGCTCTCTGAGAGGTCTGCCTGAAGTCCCTCTCACCAGAGTTAAGGTGAGAGAAAAGCCCCCTTGGCCCTTCTGCCTCCCGAGGGGGTGGAGGGGCGGTGGGAGGGGGGTACAGAGGAGGGGCCTGTCGAAACATCTACCGCTCCTCTCCGGAAACCATTCTCTAACCCACCGCAGTCTCCTCAGCTTCTACTTTCACCCTTTTATACCTTTAAGGTAAGTGAGAGGTTAAGGGAACACTCCTTTGCAAGTCCTACATGGTGGTCCTGCACCTTGCTTGTGATGCAAGAGTAGCGGACAACTATCATGTGGACCTGCTGATAAAATGGAAGCAAAATAATAGCTCCCACTTAACATCCTGTTACCAAATGTATTCTCGTTCTCTCTCCAAGTACCCCTAATAAGGTTTTCTTTAATAGGTCAGTGTTGGTAAAGATTGAGTGCCATTTCAGTGAACTTTGTATGGTTTTGTTGTTTATCAGAGAAGACTTGAATTATCAGAGGCTGGAGAAGGGTTGGCACTATCTTTGTTATACAGAGATTTTTATTATAATGAGATTCATTGCAATTTGACCAGCTTCAGGGACTCCCGGAATCCTGGGAGTGTTATTTATGAGTTGTGCTTCTCAAGTCTGTTTTTCCAACTGAATAAGGTGTATAGAGCATTAATTATGAACACAAAATGGACTGTAATAATTCTGATAGTTATGTTAGTCACAAATTGACAGTCTGGCCAGAGCATCACATGAAACGTGTAACCAGTGAAGGCCCTACAGGTAACTGGAGATACAGGGTGGAGAGTGACCATCTAGACGGCTTTATCAGACTGCAGATAGGTGCACTGCACCCCGTCTTGAGCATAAAATCAGAGCTGTCTGACAGCTTATCGCTCAGGTCTCAACTGACGAGCTGACAGCCACACCTGCACTTGTCCCAGACAGAGCACTTGAAGCTTCACCTCCTGTCTCACAAGCCCCATCTGATGCCTGACACTATGCACCCCAGTGCTACATGGATTCTCACCGAACACCAGACTCTCTCATCCTTCCTTCATAAGATTGTGTTCTCCTTGCCTAACCCTATTGCTTTCAAACCTGTGTGACTCTTTCATGTGAAACCGCTCTACCTCAACTATTGGAGGCTATCCTCTGGCTGGAGCCTTGGTTAATGCCCAAGGTAAACCGAGTCAGTAGGACTAGCTCCATGGCTTTATTCTAATAAAGTCTGACATTGTGGAAAGACACAAACGTGTGTGAGGCTGCTACTTTGATAGCCATGTCCAGCTCATGACAGAGGGAAAGTGATTCGAATCATAAACAATAACAAATTGGCTGCCCAAGAGAAAGGAAATGAGCAAGAATATAAACGTTCTTTGTAATTCGAAATGGTCTGTAGTTGTTTCAGTTAGATAACAAGTTCACTTGTATCAGAAAAACTATCACCTCTCCTCAGATGGAATGGATGCTTGTGCTTATGCTGTTCACCAGAGTTAGATCAGCCCAGCTGGTAGAGCAACACGGTGTCAAAATCATGGTACCTCATTGGGGTCCTGTGGAATGACTATGTCCCTGTGTGTTGATTTCCATCCCACCCCACAAAATTTGTGGCTAGCATCTATCTCCAGGCCTTAAACCCTGTTTGTTCAGTAGTTGGCCCTTTCCTCAAAGCCTGAAGTATTTTTGGAACACTGTCAACAGATCATTGAAGAATACAGGGTGAATCTTTATATATATATATTTAAAAGACAACTAGCACTGGGATACTATTTCAAGTTTACACTCATACATGGTTTTAAAAAATCTAAGTTCAGATTGAGTGCATGGTAGACAAATGCTAATGGGTGGGATTACCAAGACCAATAAAAGAAACATAAAAGCACAGTTAAATTTATGTTTTGTTTGTCTTCAGCTCTCTTGAAACTACACTAGAACTCTCATGACTCATGACATTAACAGAATCTGCATATAGCAATGAAGTCTCCTTCATGGCCAGCACTGTAAGATAATATTTCAGCTGTCAATATCACTGTCAGGAATGTAATTTATTTCACTCTTTGGTTTTATTTGGATAGATATTTTGGAGATGAAGGTGGCAGTGATTTAGTGCTGCTGACACATGGCACTGAGCTTGCCGTCCTCACAAATTCAGGTTGGTTTCTTAAGCAAAAGTGAGCCTGCTTCCAAGTGAAAATGAAAACGTTCAAATAAATCAAACATAGTGCAAGAAATTCTCAGTCCTCCCATAAACAAAAAGGAAAAGTAAGGGCATTATACTGATTGGAGATCCTGTTCCCAAGAAAAGCAGTGTCTTCGTCATGGGAATGTCAGACTCACCTGTGGATCTTTGTAAAAATACCCACTTACTGGTCCCACCTGTCCCCTTACCCCTGACTCCAGGTTCTGACTCGGAGGATTAGAAGTGGAACCAGGCCTTTGTGCTGTTTTAAAGTTCCCACTGGTGATTCCCATGTGCAGATGACTGAGAGGGACTACTAATGTTTGGGTGGATCCGCAAGTTTTAAAAGAATGGATTGGAAGAAGGTTCAGCTGGAGGCCTCCTTTAGTCAGTGCAGAGAGGACTTAATGGCTGGGAAGAGATGGAGTGGTATGGGTGGGAGGGGTGTCACATCAGAGCTGGAGTTCATTCATGGGCAGGCCTCAAGCAATTCATAACTTTGAGAAAGTCACAGATCACTTTGAGAGTTTGATGGAAGCTGTAATTACTCTCCTCAAAAAAAAATACACATAAGCTAAACGCAGAAATTTAACACATACTTTCAGGGGATTCTAGATTAGAATTAAGTTTTCGATTTTTGCTATTTTAACCCTATGGTCAACAGTCTCATTTGTTAAGGTAAGAAAAACAGGAGAGGGCAGACATGTCCCTGGCCTCAAGAAGCTGACAGTCTAGTAACCAGGAGAAAGAAGTAGCAACAAAACAATATACGAGTGTACATATGTAGACAATAATCACAAGAGTTGTCGGGGAAGGCAGAGTTCTGGAAAGTTAAATTGGAGAGTTTGAAACGAGTGTTTTGAGAGGCGACAGATTCATGGAGACAGGTGTGGTACAGAAGCCCCGCAAAAGAATGGAAGTCAGCCTGACTAAGGCAGGTTGGTCAAGGAGGACCCCCCAAGGCTATGTTTGGAATAGAAGAAGTCAGTGGTGAACGCGTGATAAAAATGGCACTGATCCAGCTGTTACTAGAGGTCATTGACATGGTGCCACTGGTAGGTTGGGGTCTGGGGTGGGGGAAGCTATTAAAATGCTGATGAATACAGTTTTGTAACAGACCTGGAGGAAACACTGGGAGGAGGAGAGCAAGCTGTCGCTGGGAGGGCGGCCTTGGAGTCGCTATTCATTGCTAGGGTCAGAAGTTGGCCCTGTGTTTGTTCTTTACGATGAAAGGAAACCGCGGGAGAGCGCTGAGTGGTGGAGAGCTACATTCAGCCAGTGGGCATGAAAATGAATTTTAGCTGCTATGTGCAAAACCCCTAGGTGTATGGACAGAAGGGAGCCAGCCAGAAGGTTACAACAGGTCAGGAATAAATAACCACCAGGCGGAGGATCCCAGATTCCGTCCTTCTTTTGTTGGGTGAGGAGCGCCAGGCAAACGCATCCACAAAGGCTTTGGAAAGAAGCGGTTTGACCGTCCACACTCGGCTCTAGCCCCCGGTAACTATGAGGGGCCCCGAGGGGTGGTAGAAGCGGAGGCCCGGGGAGCTCAGCTCTTGCTGGGAGGCCTCGCAGCAGAGACCCCAGAATAAGTCGGGGGCAGGCCACCGCGCGGCAGGCGGGCAGATCCCACCCCTTCCTGCAAGAAGCGCCCTCCTAGCCGAGACTGCCGT
>NW_017731525.1:1357121-1372391 GCF_001890085.2 Hipposideros armiger | reverse complement strand
CCCCCCAGCACAATCTAGAAAGTAAAGCTAATTTCATTTTGGAAGCAGATTTCAGTTTTCCTTAAAGGTCAAACTAAATATAAGCAATCACTTGTCCATAGACTTTGTGAAGTAGAATGGAAGAGGCAACAGCTTGTCATCATGGTTACTTTTCGTCTTTAAAAAGTACAGAAGCTGTGTCCAACATACTAAAAATCCTTAAGATATTCAGACTTTGTTCAAGGCTGCAGAATTGTTTATCTTGGGCGACAGTGATACAGACTATCTGTGGAATACAAAGGAGTGACCTGAAGTATCTTTGAAAAAATGTTGAAAGTCATCTAATACTTTTAGGCAAGTGTAGACAAAGCTTAACAAGTAATTGTGATTAATTATGGCAGTAGAGGAAATTAGCCTGTAGTTTAAATGGTGTAATTTAACTCTGAAGTTATTAGAATGAATTATAATGGTTTTCAACTGAATGTAAACATAGATGTCTCCAAAAATAGCATAGCTTTTCTATTCATCAAACATTTCATTTATTAACACAGTAGACATCTTGGGTTTTTTTTTTTTACACTTATGATGACTTAACTGCCAGATAAATATTTTAAATGGTAATCATTGGATTTTAAAGTATAAATGAAAACCATACATAGCTATAACAAAATGGTGTTATATTTTTTAACTGAGTTGCTTAATAAAATAGTCTTTCAAAAAATTTTTTATTCTGTTGATTCATGAGTGAAATGGTATTAAGAAATGTTGATAGCATTATAAAGGAAATCAAATAGAAATATAATTTTTTACTGAACTTGTAGTGTGTAAATTCGAATTAGAATTCTGTAAAGTAATTGTCCTGAAATTCATAATGGAAATACGTATATCTCCTAGAATTTCTAAATTCTACTTTTCACTAAAACGTAAAGTGTATTTACATAGAAAAACTAGTAACTAAAATATGCCTACATGCAATAGCAAGAATATTAACTTATGGGTGACAGATTTTCTTCCTTGCAGTGTTATGTTCCCACATAGCCTAGTCTTCAAAAAAGTATGTCATTTTGAAAACTTTTCCAGTCTTTTCAATGACAGCATGGTGTTCATAAGAACCATATTTATCTCCCTGTGATTTTAGTAGCTAATGGAATTTTTCTTGAGAAAGCTGATTATCTTTTCTATGACATTTTGATTGGTGTTTTTCTGTTTTAATTTGAGTTTGTATGTAGCATAAAAACTTGATTTATATGAAAAGGAGTGGGTTGCTGTTTGTATACCAAAGTTTTGATTGTATATGTATGGGTATAAAAATATAGACAAAAGTTTTCCATTAACTGATTTGGCGAAAGGATACTATTGTAATCAAATAGTAGCACATTGTGCTCTTTTAAAATCAGGACTTGGAACCCAGTGAATGGTCATGTACCATAAATTTGACAATTCAGAAATGGTGTTTTTTATTAGCTATTGGATAATATTTGTGAAACCCCTAGCAGGGTGCCTGGCCAGAGTAACATTTTTTTTTCACTGTTACTTTTTCCTTATTCATAACACAGGATTTAGCTCATTTTATCACATGGGAAATTAAAGAAGGTTGTTCTGGATAACTGTTCCCATACTGAGCATCTAAGAGCTAGGAGGAGCCTTTGGAAGTCACATAATTTATTTCTTAGAGTCTTGGTATGACCACAGTCATCACAGAAAGATGATGTGTAGATTCCATCCTACTTTTAGTCTATGAATATTTTATATTAGTTCTTGATATATGTTTATCTAGGCTGACTTAACAGGAGTCTGAAGTTGAACCTAGGCTCACTTCAGTTTCACATACCTCCTGGTTTGCTTGCTTGTTGCATGTGTACCTTGCCTTTTCAATTAAATCATTGTTTCTTTTTGTGTGTAGAAATCATATTTTGTAACTTTTTTGTATCCCACTGGATTATCTAAGAACAGGGGTTGGCAAACTATTTTGTAAGTAAAGATTTATTGGAACACAGCTATGCCCATTGCTTACCTACTACTATGACTGCTTTTGCGTGACCACCACAAAGTTGAGTAGTTATAACAGAGCCCATCTGGCCTGTAAAGCTGAAAATCTACATTATCTGGCTCTTTATAGGAAAAGTTTGTTGACCTCTGTTCCTGTGATACTCTTCTTATAGGGTTTTTGAAAAAAAATGGCCTATTTCAAATTATATCTAATGAATTGCTTTCTGTAGGGACAGACTTCACATTTAAATGACTAATTGAATGACACATGTCTTCTCTCTTCCTGTTGCATTGTCCATTGGCTGTGAAAGATGTCATCAGGATAGGTTTAGGTGTCATATAGACCTGCATACTAGCTGTGTAACCTTGAATATGTTACTTAATCCCTTTTAAGCTATTGTTTCTTCATGTACAAAATAAGGATAAGTATGGTACCTACTACTATTGGGAGACAGTTCTCATGTGTCCCATACATTTTGACAGGTCTGACAAAGAGAGGCACTGATTGCGCTTTTGTTCTGGGCTGTCTTTCCAAGGATGTTTGTAGTGAACCGTCTTGGATGGTAGAAATAGTGTTGCCTTAAGAAGCAAAGGGCATGCATGCTTATGTCCGGTATAATAGATTTGAGTTTCTCCCAGGTCAGAGTTCCTCTCCAGTAAGGCCACTCACCACATGTGCAGGTGTTACAAGGTCCTCTTTGTGATACCCTGTGGGAATTGGAGCTGGGGAACTGGTACAAGAAAATGCTGATAAGAATATGCTACTGCTGTTGCTGTGAGTAAGAAAGTCCTTTGTCTCTGACTGAGGAGTCCTGTGTCTTCTGCCAGCATCCATAAAACTGTGATGGGCTAACTTGTGCAAATAACATAAAATCTGAGCCCTTGTGCAGTTCTTGGACACCTGTTTTATAGGGTTCTTATGAGACTTGAGCGAGGTTATAAATATAAAGCATTTAACTTTACATTTATATATTAACAGTGCCTGGCATACAGTAGGTACCCAATAAATGTTGACTATTAATTATTGTCTAGCTGGTTATTAATTCTGCAGTGTGAAGTTAAGTCCCAGTTTTGTGTGGACAACTTATATCTTAAGACAGAGATTTTTCAAACTGTTGGTCACCAGGGCTATGAAAACAATTAAGTATATTTATTTTTAGTTGATGAAACAGAAAATTATAGAGTAACAAAGAAAATATCCAAGTGCAAAAATATGCAGGAAGCTTGAATTTTGATTTGTAAAACTTTTCATTTCAGTTATATATACATGTGTATCTGTATACTGGGTTGTAATATAAAAATACACATTTTATCATTGGTCATGGTCAAAAAGTTGGAAAGCCACTGCTTCCCTAATACATAGATGGAACTGTTCAGAAAAGCTTTTGTTCATGAGAGTATAGAATCCCTTTCTTATTCTCATTCACGCAGAGGAATATAATGGGCCACCCGCACTCATCTAGGTGTGGCTGCTGAAAAGAAATGACCAGACATCCAGTTTGTTCACCCTCTGCATACCATGTGGCTCATTTTGCCCATGATTAGCAGAAAAAGAATATAACCACTCAGGTAATTTTCTGAGGAAAGAGATTTTTTTAAATATTATAATAGCATTATCCAATAGAAACTTCTGTGGTGATGGTAACGTTCTGTTTCTGCGCTATCCAATACAGTAGCCACTAGCTATTGAGCACTTGAAAGTACAACTGAGGAACTGAATTTTAATTAAAAAATGTTAAAATTTGGATTAATTTAGACTTAAGTACCCATGTGTGGCTATTGTACAGCGCAGTTTTAGATTGAACAGAAAGGTATGGTTTCCTGAGGTATAATTTGTATGGTTTGGCTTCTGGTGCTATCCTAAGCAGCCGTGTCCTTCCACTGGGTTGTTCAAACAACCATTGACCCTTTTCCATGGCTGGCATGGGCAGACACTGGGGTGAAGAAGTGCTTGATGAGTTGTTGCCTTCGACAGTGCTACAAGCCAGGAGAAAAAGGCAGGGAGCTTAAGGTTCTCACGCAGGGGCAGAGGTTCTCAATGCTGGCTGTGCAATAGAATCATCTGAAGAGGTGTAAAAAATCTAAGCTGCACCCCTGACCAATAAAATCAGACATTCTTTAAAAGCTCTCTGGGTGTTCTATGATGCTTTGCCAGCTGGGTAGCATCACAGGAGGGCAAGGCAGCCCATGTACTTCAATGCTCCATCATGGCATCACAGGCATGCCTGCAATCAGATGGGCAGGGAAATGGGCACATGAAAGACAGTGGACCCCTATCGTATCTTAAACAGAAAGACTCCAACTTATGTTTAGTGTTGGGAACTGAGCTGTTTTCTCACCCAGTTGCCTTGGAAACAGGGGCCCCCTTACTCAGTGGAGCCAAAGTGCAAATTTCTGTATGGCAGATTTGAGTTTTAAAGAAGAAAAAAATTTTAAATACTCTTATTGACCTGTTCACATGTCCAGTGATTTCCACTTATATCTTCAGCAATCATTTATGAAGTCCCTACTTGTGTGTTTGAGATATGCTGTTCTTGCTTAGTCTAGTGGGGGAGACTGACATGTAAAGTTATCATACAGCAGAGTAAGCATAATAATAGAGAGAAGAACCATAGGGTGCCTTGAGAGCACCCAAGAAGAGGTAGCTGTCTTGGATAGGGGGAGAGACGTCAGGGGGGCTTCCCAGAGGTGGTACTACCCAAGCTGAGTCTTATAGAATCAGAAGGAGTAGTCACATGAAGAAGGGAAAATGGAAAAAAAAAAAAAAAGGAGATACAACTTAGAAGGAGGCCCTGGCCGACATATCCTTATACTATATGACCTTTATCATTCATTCATTCATTCATTCATTCATTTAACAGGTGTGATTTATTGAGGCATTACTGTGTGCAGACATGATTTAGGTGCTGGTGATAGAACAATGAACAAAACAGCATTTTGAAAAAGCCCCCTCAGGGGGCTTTATATTCTAGTGGGGAAGACCGACCAGAAAAAAAATAAGGAAATAGTATAGTGTATAGCTAATGTGCTATAGAGAAAAAGAAACCATGGTAAAGAATTTGGAGATACTAGAGAATGTGCTCTTAGAACTAAAAGTCTCATTGCTGTCTCTGCAAACTTACTAGCAGTTCTTACCACTTTTCTGAGACTAGACCTGGAGCTGCAGCCACTTTCTTTCCTTTGATCAAGCCTGGCCATCCACCTATGTCCATAAGTTCATGTTCTACCTTCTCCTACAGGACCATAATTTGTGACAACTCGACCTCTCATACCCACCTCCCTATCCCTATATCATATCTTGTATTTTCACTCCCTCTTAACTTTTTCACTTCTAGTCCTTTAGTGATCCCCCTCTCCCATTCTTTTCCTCTTTACGCAAGGAAATCCATGACTAATAAAGTTCTGGGCCTTTTGGCTAATTGTTCTCTCATCCTCCTATATGGGTCACTGCATGAAAGGCTTGTCATCCCTGACTTTGAGACTTTTTTAATCATAATTAATCATTTATTTATTTTTTAAATTATTATTAGTTTCAGGTGTACAAAACAATGCAATAGTTATCCTTTTCACCCCTCACAAAGTGACAACCTCCTTCCCCCCATCCACTGCCCTCCCACCCCCGGTATCATACATATTTATTACAATTCCATTGACTCCATTCGCACACTATACTCCACATCCCGTGACTACATGTATATAAAATTATAGTTGACATACAATATTATTCAACATCAGCTTCAGGTATACAGTGCAGTGGTCAGGCCTCTACACCATCTATGAAGGGGTCTCCCTAACAAGACATGAGTCCATCTGGCCCCCTAAAAAATTGACTTAGACATTTAGATGTGGTGAACTGTTAGTCACCCTTTTTCATTACCACTTTCCATCCAGCTCCCAATCACTTCCATTTATTTCTTGACGAACTGAAGACCTGGCTCCATGTCTTTCCACATCTCCTTTTCCTTCCCAACTTGTCATAACCATTGGCAATGACACCATCCTAGGTGATCTTATCATGAAGCTGGCCTCAAAATCCATTGGACCTTCTTTATTAATCAGTTCACGTCCACTAAACCACAGCTACTCACTCCCAACCCTCCACCCAAATTCTTGTCCAGCTGGTACTTTTTCACCTCGGAAATCTTAACCCCAGTGTCCCATTCTCTTAACATAGCTGTGTATCCTTTCAATTCTTTCATACAATACTTCTACCTCTTTAACTTCCCTGAGTTGTCCAGACTCTTGACTTCCTTCAACTGCCCAAACCCTCCCTTTACATATGCAAATATATTTATATCCCTCTTCACCTCCTTTCCTTAGAAGATGTGGTATCAATTTTTCCCCATGTTTAAGGCTGGCCCATTTTTTGAACCCTGAATGCCATGTCCTTATGCCTCCTTTTAGAACCTTTGCTCTATGAATATTCCTCTCTCTTCTGTGGTCGTGTATCTCACTCTGCTCTTACTGGCTCCTTCACAAGCATTTGCAAGTTTCTTGCATCCTTGAAAATAATTCTCCTAGGTTAAATAAATTAAGGTAGATCTCCACAATAGAATACTATACAGTCATCTGAAATATTGATGGAGATATTTATGTCTCACATGGAAAAATGATCACAAAAATAAGTGAAAAAAGTATTAAATCATCTTTATTAAGTGGTTTTCTTCTTCAAATTTTATATTTTGAAAAAAAAATTGTTTTTAATCACTGAGCCACCCTGCTACCTGTTGGCAGCTCAGCGGCAGCTCAGCTTAGCCCAGGACTCGAATCACTGTTGCTCAGAGCTCTCACTCTTGAGCGAGCTCTTAACCAACTGAGCAACTCGGCCAGCCCAATATTTTGAAATTTTTAATTGTGGTAAAAGACACATAACATAAAACTTAACATCTTAATCATTTTTAAGTATACAGTTCAGTGGTGTCAAGTATATTCACACTGCTGTGTATCCATCTCCAAAACGATTATCATCTTGCAAAACTGAAACTCTACGCTCATTAAACAACAGCTCCCCATTCCTCCTCCTCCCCCTGCCACTGGCAACCACCATTCTACTTTCTCTGTGAATTTTACTACACCAGGTACCTCATATAAATGGAAACATACAGTATTTGTCATTTTCTGACTGGCTTATTTCACTTAGCACATTGTCCTGAAGGTTTGCCCATGTTGTAGCATGTGTCAGGATTTCCTTCCTTTTTAAGGCTGAATAATAATATCCTATTGTGTGTATGTAGTAGTACATTTTAAGTGATTTCATTTTTTGAAGACAAATGTATTTGTTAGTATATGTAAATATATATAAAATATATAAACATACATTTATAAAAGATTATATATCAAAATGTTAACAGCGATTATCCCAGAATTGTGGAATTTTAAATACTTTTCATCTTCTTTTTCCTGAACTGTACCTTCTGATGTATTTACAATGAGCACACTTCCTTGTTGTAAAAGCCCAAGGCGACAAACCTTCAGTGGCTCCTCATCTGCTACAGTCCAGTCACCCCCAGGATTGGGCACCTGCCCTCCTCAGCCCTCCCACATTCTGCCTTACCCATCATGCCCTGAGCACCACAGAACTGCAGTTCCACACACACACTGGCTGGAGTCCATGGAACCCCTGCGCATGCCACATGCGCAGCCTCATGGGAAGCCTCAGCCCACAGTCATTTCCTGAGACTCAGCCCAGGGCCGTTTCCTCCTCACGTGCCCTGCACCTGCACTCAGGGCTGGCTCACTTTCCTCCCTCTGGAGCGCCCTCATTCCCCATCTCTGCTGCTGCACATGTCTCCTGCACGTGTGAGCTGCTTGGGGACCGGGACTGTGCCTTCGTCTTTGGATTCCCAGCACTTAGCACAGAGCCTGGCTAACAATCTGGGCAGCTTGGGGAGCCATTGGTTGTTCAGAGGGGCTGGACCGCTGGATGCTCAGAAATGAAACCAGAAAAGGAGATGGAAGTCTTGCCCTGAGCCCTTCCTGCCCCCACACCCTGCTGCCCCTTGCATGAGCCATGTAAAGATTTAAAAATACATTTTAATAAAAACAAATTTGATATTAAAATTATTGAGAAACACTACATTTCTATCTTCATGATACTGGTGAACTATCCTTGCCCCTATCCTTGGTCACAGGGGCCATGACTGGTCTCCTGTTGTGTTGGGCTCATAATACATGTTTGGTAAATACCTGTTAACCTGCTTAATAACCCTAGTAGCACCATACAATCAAACCTCTCTTCCTTAAATTCAGCTATGTGGAGAGCCTGGAACAGGATTTATTTAGGGACACTAGAGGCCTTTAGCATCCCCCGCCCGATATCATATGACAGTGACTAGCTGCCTACACTACATGTCTGATTGATCCTGATCGGGACCTTTTGAGAAATACGAAAAAAGTAAAACAATGTACTGCTGGCAAGGCTTTGAATGCTCTGTTTTAAGTACCTGGTGGGTAAAGACAGCTAATGAGTCCTGCTGCCCTTGATGTTGCCAGCTACACCTTGGACTGAGGGACTTCACATCATATTGTGAGTAATAGTAGTTCACGCTGAAAAGCTGTAATGGGCTATACAGATTTGGTAAAAAAAAAAATTTCTCAGGCTGGTACAATTAGGTACTTTGGGACAATTCTTTTATATGTAAGAGGAGGATTCTAGGCCTCCTTTAGGGGACATTAAAAGGACAAGAAAGAAAAAGGAAAAATAGTTTTATTTACTGTGAACTAAATTGGTGAAGGTTATCTTCAGTTTCTTCGCATATAAGGATTTATCTTGGTTTTCCTTGGGGAGAAAATGGTCCAACTGTGAACTAAATTGGTGAAGGTTATCTTCAGTTTCTTGGCATACAAGGATTTATCTTGGTTTTCCTTGGGGAGAAAATGGTCCAATGTGAGTGCTTCACCCAAAGCTTCTAAAATAATTTTAGCAAAAATTATTGATGACAGGACATTTAATGTTTGAAATGATACATTTTTCAACTGGTGAACCAGCATGGTATATTGGCAGAGAGAGCCTATGCTGTTTGCCTCAGAATCCCAATGGCTTAATTTAATGTTTCCTTCTTACAAAGATCAGGCTCTTTTTGTAGAAGTTTGGCTACACTAGATAGTCCTGGTTATGATATTGTTGTTTTGCTTTCTTTTGGTTTTTCCCAACAGGCCAAAACGAAGTCACGACATCACTTGGAATAAGCATTAGACTTGGAGATGTAATGTCTGCATTTAAGTCCTAGCCTAACCACCCTCTAGACTTGGCTGTATGCTCGGATACAATTATTTAATGTATGAAAGCTTAGCGTTTCTGTTGTTCATCAGTAAAACGGGGATTTATTTGTCTGTCTTGCTCACTAAACTGTAATCTTCTTCAGAGTAGAGGTTGTGGCTCACCCATGTTGGAAATACATGGGATGGGGCCTGGCAGGTAAGAACTCTGTAAATACATATGGAACAAATCAGATTCCTCTTGCTACTGCATAAGGCTGTTTTGAAGAGCAGGCAGGATGAGCAGCAAGAGAGGTAGGTTCAGAGAGCACAGGCCTGGGAGTTAGCCTCCTGGGTCCCCGTCCTGGCTCCAGCATTCCCAGCAACATGACATTGGGCGGGTTACTACCCTCTGTGCCTCCGTGAAAGTGGATGACTGGCCCTTTCTCTTAGGGTTGTGAGTATTAGATGTGCCTGGCACGTAGTAAGTGCTATTACATAGCAGTTATTGATATGACATGTGAAAGGGCTTTGCACAGTGCTATTCACAGAAAGGTAATGTTTACTCGATGAGGTCTTCTCAAGACTTGGACACACCGTGAAATCCTTTCAGTACTATGTCTTTCCCTATCTTAGCTAGTGGTAATTCCATCTGTTTCCCATTTTCTAAAGCCTTGTTAGGGTGTCTTTCACCTGGATCCTTTTAATGACGCCCATGATCACCTTGATGCAAAGTACAAGTTCAAAGTACTTGTGGGCTGGCCCAGCCTGGAACTGCTACCTGCTCTCTTTCTCCACTGTTTACTGTATAGAAATCACTCTGATCAACTCCCAGGCATTACCGGTTTTTCAGATTATGTTAAATGATAATGATTTCATATGTGAAAACACGGCAGTAGCTTCCATGCTGGTTTCCCTGCCTCCTGCCTCTTGGCCATTTGAGTGCACGGTGCTGTCTGTCTGCTCATCTCCCCAGCGGTTCACTTTCATACGGTGTCCCTGACCCAGGAACACTCCCGAGAGTCTATCGCATTTGCAGGACCAAATCCAAGCTACTGGCATTGGCATTCAGGGCCACACATAATCTGTCTGAACCCATTTGCTCTATCCACATTTTTCTTCCAGTTCCTCTCTAACATAAACTTTTACTGCCTGTTCACCTGGATCCAGTCTTGTCTTCTTATTGTCATTTTTATGGTCCGCACACTGAAATGCCCACCCTGGCCCATTCTGTGTATTTACATTTGCCCACAGCGTTAAGGCCCACCTTTTTCATGAGCTCTGCCTCTTCCTGAACACTGACTGGCTTCTCCCTATATTTTTGTATTTGATTATACTTAATTTAGAGCTTTATGAGGTACCATTTTTAAAATTAGTATCTCCTCATTAAACACTCAGATTGTTAATGTGATAATATTAAAATTATTACTCGTGTAAGCTTACCATTAGGCATTCAGGAAAACTGTACTCGTTTTATATGTGTAAGTAAAAAAATAAATAACATTGTCCTCTTGGCAGCTATAATTCCACCCTGCTGCACATAACTAAAGCCCTGGAGCCCAGACCATATGCGTTAAAACAAAATAATAGTGTAGAGCAAGGCAGGGCTGCTATTGTTATTATGGGACTCATGAATCTCTAGTTTTGACTTTTATAATACATGAGACTTCGGCTGCTTCAGTATTCCAAAATTTCTTTAAACTGTGGATAGACTAAAGAATCAAGAGTCAGTACCCTGAAAGAGTCAGTACAAGAAATCATTTAAGTGCACAGTGGGAATTCAGTAAATGTTGTAGACCAACTGGTTTGTGGTTTATTTTTGGCTCCTCACTGATTTAGTCTGATTTGAACATGTCAGTTGACCTCTGTATATCAATTTAGTACATCTTCTAAAATACTAAGATTTTATTAAACTTAAGATACAATAAAATAAAATTGTATTTCTAAAGTACAAACATATTACATGAGAAGCCACATCACCTTCCTTTCCTTCCTTCCTCCCACTCTCCTTTTTCTTCTTTTCTTTCACACTGATGGGCATCCAACATGTGGCGAGCGTTGCACTGGGAGCTGTGTGGACTTGTGGATGAGTGAAACATTTCCTTCTCTCTCTAAGAAATCACAGCTAGCACAGGAGACACACATGTAAACAACTACGTTCTAACCATAATACAAAACTGAATTTAAAAAGGGTAAATAGTTATATAAGTAAACTGAGAAAATGAAAGAAAGAGAAGCTTGGAAAAATATGTAACTTATAATAAATCATACATACTAAGTTTATAGTATGTGCCAAGCTCTGGGCTAGGTAATTAATTACATGACTGTACTCTTACAACAAATGTTTGAAGTAGGTATATTAATCTACTTTTCAAAAAAAAAAATGGGAACACACTGTGGAGGCCTTATAGTTCTGGAGGCCAGAAATCCAAACCCAATGTGTTGGCAGGGCCATGCTTCCTTTGAAGGCTCTAGGAGGAGAACCTTGCCTTGTCTCTTCCAGATTCTGGTGGCTCCTGGCATTCCTTGGCTTGTAGCAGCATAACTCCAATCTGTGCCTCTGTCTTCACGTGGCCTCCTTCTCTATTATGTCTTTCTGTGTCCTCTCCTTTTCTTATGAGTTTACCAGTCATTGGATTTAGGACCCACCCTAAATCCATGATGATTTCTTCTCCAAATACTTTGCTAATTACATCTGCTAAGGCCCTATTTCCAAAAGGTCACATTCACAGGTAGCCTGGGTTAGGACTTGGACATCTTTGTTGAAGAGGGACACAATTCAACCCACTATATGTCCTGTGAGTAGAAATACAAGTCAAAGGATGGGGCCCTTCTCGGCCTTTTGATACTTGTTACTAAATTGTTTTCCAAAATGTGTAAGAGAGCCCGACTCATTTCTCTCCAATGGCGTGGAGAGTGCCCATTATCTACATCTTCACCTGCATTAAGTATTACTATTTAAAATAAATCTTTGCTTCTTGGATAGGGCAAAAATGGAAACTCATTATTTTTAAAATTTCATTTCATTAATTGTCGGTGAAGTTGACAAAATTTTTATGTGTTTAATATGAACATTTGTAATTTGTCTACTGTAAAATCTTTGCATCTTTTGCTCATTTTTCTTGTAATGCTTTAGTCCTTCTTATTGATACTGTCATTATATATGAAGAATATTAGCTCTTTGTCATATTGCTTGTAAATATTTTCCCAGCTTGTCACTTAACTTTCAATTTTACAGAAGTTTAGCCTTATGTGGTCAAAGCTATCAACAGTTCCTTTGTGATTTCTTTCTTTGTTTCTAAACTTCAGAAGTTTCTTTCCTATCCTTTCCTTAGCTAAATATTTATCTAAATTTCCTAGTCTTGTTCTAGTTTTAAGTCTTACATTTTACTCTTTATTAACCTGGAATTTATTTGTGTATGATATGAGATAAGGATCTAAGTATATGGTTCCCCCCACCCTACTTTAAAATTGATTTTCCCAGCACATTTATTGAATAATTTCTATATTTCTCATTGATTCCTTTAAAGCAGTGGTCTCAACTGGAGGTGATTTTTCCCACTGGGGACATTTGACAATTTTGGGAGACCTTTTTGATTGTCATAACCATGATGGAAGTGCCCACAGGCATCTCATGGGTATCTAATGGGTAGAGGCAGGGATGATGCTAAACATCTTATAATGCATAGGTCATCTCCCCGTAACAAAGAATTATCCAGCTCAAAATGTCAATAGTGCCACTCGGGAGAAACCCTATTTTAAAGCTTATCTCAGACTAGCAGATCTTCCCCATATTAGATGTTGCTAAATGCATAAGCCACTGCTGCTACTCACTCTAGAGCCTACTACGTAGAGCTGTCCATGTGAGAAACAGCTCAGTCTCTGGTCAGTGCCTACATTTCCTTGGCCTTTCCTGGTTTCCTTTTTTTTTTTCCTCTTCAAGTTGGAGGCTCTTTTTTATGTTTTATTACATCTTTTTACAATCTGGAATGCATCTACTGACTGGGAATTGCCTGGCCTGACCTTGTTCTGGTTTTCATGGTACCTCTGGGGTGTACTCTATTGTAAATTTTTAAATCTTAATGTTTTCCTGTTTCCTCAGCATCCTTACAAACAACTGTGAGCACCCGCCCAGGCAACCGGGTTAGTGTGATAGGCTGCTGCCTTCCAGATCAGGTTCCCCTCTTGCCCTCTCCATAGGACTGGAGGCCAGATCAAGGGCATATAATCTCTTAAGGCTCAGTAACCTTGGGTTGTCCCACAGGCCAGGCAGCTGCTCATCTTATATGGGATTCATCTGAACCTAGACTTCCATCAAAACCTAAAACAAAAGCCTGGTCAGGTGTGGCCACACCATTCTGTTGACTGTTGGTCTTATTACTACCGCTCCAGGAGCTTTTGTTGGTTTGCCATCTGGAGGCTCACAGCACCTAAGTGAGCACCTTCTTGGAAAGGAGACCCCAATCCCACATCCCAGAAAACATTGCCCTGGCCCCAAATCTCATGGCTGGAGATGACATCATCCCAGGTGACATAATTTCAACCCAAGACCTCACTACTGGAGATAATGTCACCTCTTACACTAAAATCTCCACCCCCGGTACACCCATGGACTACCTTCCCTGTAGCACGAAGTGGACACAGGACTATTTTTTGCTTTCATTCCTGAGTTGCTGTCTGCTTAGTCCATGATTCCAGTATACTCCTTGCTCTCTGCTAAAATGTACACCTTACACTTCCATACCCAAAGGTAAATACGGTAGAGGCTACTAAAATTAGTGGAGATTATTGCTTTCCTCAGGAGGCACCTGCTTCATATCAGTCAGCCCCTCAGTTGAGAAGACCACCTACTCCCTGATGCCTTTTCCTAGACCCCCATCCCCAGATTTCCACCATCTTTTGCTTTGTGTCTACAACCATGACCACGTAACCACCCTTGGCTAAACACAACACCACATTCTCACGGATTCACTATGCTCAAAACAGTGGCACCTTTAGTAATAATAGTAATTGTGGCCCAAATTCATAGCACAACACCTTATATACTTGTATTTCTTCTTGTTGACCTCCCCCTGCCCCCCCGCCCCCCCCACAAACACAAACACATGTTTTCCCTAATGAAACCATACCCCAGTGTGCAATAGTTACACTGGGGATTCCCATAGTTCTTTATCTACTGGGTATTTCCCTATTTTTTATCAATCCAAGGATGCCAGGCAAAACAGACAATATTCATTCCTATTGTAATAGGACTTGCCATAACCACAGGGGCAGCCAGCATTGGCACCAGTATAGTGTCCTTTTTCCAAAATCAAATCATCACTGCCAACCAGCACCTTCTCCTTGCCCTTTCAGATTATTCAGAAGCTGCACAAAACATTGTGTCTA
This sequence comes from Hipposideros armiger, assembly GCF_001890085.2. Taxonomy (NCBI): domain Eukaryota; kingdom Metazoa; phylum Chordata; class Mammalia; order Chiroptera; family Hipposideridae; genus Hipposideros; species Hipposideros armiger. The sequence goes on along the minus strand of NW_017731525.1, from coordinate 1,357,838 downwards.
ATGCAACAAACCCACGAGTCTCTAGCCCAAATCGTAATGGATCACAGATTGGTTCTTGACTACTTACAAGCCAGGGAAGGAGGGGGTTGTCCATTTAGGGTCCCTCATGCTATATGACATTATTAACTCTGGACAGGGGCAGGCCAAACTAGGAAGAATGGGCCAAGAGGTAAAGATCTCTCATAACATAACCCATATCTCCCAACAGGTTCTCAAAATCAGAGATGCCTGGCCTGTTCTCTCGGCTATTGCCCACAAAGTGGGGTGCCTGGTTGTGCATATTCTTGTCATAGGCCCACAGGACTTTTCCTAGCTGTCACTTATATCAAAGTTTGCCTTCCAGTGGCTGAGTCAAGCTGTCCCACTCGCCTTTCACATCCCCGCAACCCAGATGGCAAGGTCCCAATTAGTATTGTTACTGATGGTGAGGCATCACAGAGTCGATTGCATTACAAGTTTTTAAAACTTCACATTTTCCTGCTGCCTCAATATCCCCACAAACAGACTGTGGGCACCTGCCCAGGCGACCAGGTTAGTGTGATAAGCCTGGTCCCTAACTTGTCTTGCCCTCCCTGATTGACCCGGCGACATTCAAATGCACTGTTGAAATCTCCTTGCACTTTTTCTTGTGCTCCACCCACATCCCCAATAAAGGCACTTGCCCAGGGTGTCTCTCTCTCTCTCTCTCTCTCTCTCTCTCTCTCTCTCTCTCTCTCT
>NW_017731525.1:1331249-1357034 GCF_001890085.2 Hipposideros armiger | reverse complement strand
TCTCTCTCTCTCTCTCTCTCTCTTTAGGTCTTTTTATCTTTCAGCAAAAGTTTCCCTCTATATGTTACATCTCACACATTGTGTTTTTTCCCCATTATATGTTGTAATTGTTATTCCTAGTACACAAGAAAGCTATTGATTTTTTAGGTGTTTGTTTTGTATCCAGCCACTTTGCTGAGTTCTCTTGTTAAATCTAATATTTTTTTAGTTAAACTGTTGTATTTACAAGGGTGAGGTAAGAGGGAGATTAGTAAATCAGCCCAGCAATGGGAACACTTGATGTTTGCCTCCTCTTTAATAACATTATACCTTTCATATCTAGTTTATGGGTCACTGCATTGTCCAAAGCTTCCAGAACATTGCTAAATAAACACTCACAGCATCCACCTTAATTTGTTTCTGATTTTAAGGGGAATGCCGTTATTATGGTTAAAAGTGGTTCTGGCTATTGATTTTAGATAGACCTTTTAAAAATTATGTTAAGAGAATAGTTTTCTATTCATCGTCTTCTTAAAGCTCCCTCCTCCACACACATTTTTAAAAATAATGAATATGTGTGGAATCTCTCTAGGGAAGAAAAATTATTTTTCCTTCTACCCTCCTAGGTTCTCCTCTGGGGCCCTGTAAGTTGGACTGAGGAAAGACAGATGAAGAAGAAAGTATTTGGGGTCTGTATGCCTAACTTCCTAGGTGAAAGGGACAAGGGGCACTTATGGTCTTTTGGAAAGGTCATTGGGCTCTTGGGAGAATAGACAGGAGGTATACTAGTGGTGACAATGCCTGTCTAGGTGTGGTACTCACTTTGCTTCTCTGAGAAGAGGTTAGAGTTTGTCCTGGGGAGGGGATATATGACAGTTGTGTACTTTGGGGAGGCTCTTCTTTTAGGCAGATAAAGCATTTCAGGAACTCCAGTGCTTTCACCTCAAAATCATTCTTATGTCAAAGAGGCATACTTTGGGGTGGCATATCCTTATTGCCTTCAAATCTCATTCAGTGCCTTTTCAGTGTCTATGTAAGTGATATGCTTTGTCTTTTTAAAATAAAAAATGTATATTCTTACAATTCCTAACCCATCCTCACCCTTCTGAAATAACTCATATGTACTTAGTTGTGGCTTATTCTTTTCATGTTTTGTAAATTTTATTCCCTATGATAGCAATCTCTCACCAATTGTGAGAGGTTTAGTTCTAAAATGTAGCTTCCCTGGCAAAACTACACTTGTCAAAACCAAGGATTTAAAGATTTGGGTAAGGCACCAACTTCAGTTTTGAATATGTAACTAAATTCAGTAAAGGGAAAGTTCTAGGTGGTTCTAACCTCTTCTGAAACAAACCAGATTTGTTGATATTAAAACCTGTGCTGATAGGTAACTTTTTTCCTGATTCACATTCTTTGATTGATCTGGAAACATTTCTGTGGTTTTATCATTCATTGAGAGACTAACTGTGTTTTGGACGTGAATCCTCCCTTGGGATTCGAAACCTCCCTTGTTTGTTTTTACAAGCTTGGCTAACTACTCCTTAAACGATGGTCATTTAAGAAAATTATCAGGGGCCAGCCAAGTGGCACATTGGTTAAGAGTTGGCTTGGGAGCGCGAGCTCTGAGCAGCAGGGCCCCGGTTCAGATCCCACATGAGCCAGTGACACTGCGCCCTCTACAGCTAAGATAGTGAACAAAAGCTTGACCAGGAGCTGGGCTGCTGTGAGTCGCCGTCAACAGTGTAGGCTGCAGTGGGGCTGCAATGGGCTGCCGTGAGCCACCGTGAGTGGCCATCCAATGGCCGGCGAACAACTGCCTCACCTGGGAAGAGCGCAATGATATTGCCAACATGGGCCAGTGAAGCGATGTCCTCCACAACTAGACTGAAGAACAAAAGGACAGCAACTTGTCTGTTCCCTTTCCCCTATTCCCCAGCGCTGTTCCCCTCCCCCAATTCCCCAATAAAATCTTCTAAAAAAAATTATCAGAACACTTACTGACATGTTTTGGGAGGCTGCCTGATGATTAACCCATGTATTGAGAAGATGGAGCCAAAAGAGAGATTTCTGAACCATGTAGTGGGCTTACCCTCAAGATCCAAGGACAGCAATAATTTTTGTCTTTTTTTTGTTATTTAAGGGCATAAACTGTGGATATGTAAAAGAAATCATGAATTTATAGTTTTTGGTAAGGAATTATAAAACTTCATCAATTAAAAACTGTCAGAGCTGATATCTTTTATTTTGTTCAGAAATAAAATTGGTCTATAGTTTTCTTTTTTTGGAGATATGCTTATCAGTTTTTGGTATCAGAAATATACTATTTTCAAAACAATTTAGGAGCTTCCCATATTTTCCATGTTCTATTATATTTATCTTTAAAATTAGTTTCTCCTTAAAAGTTTGAAACCGTTAAAGGATAATATTCAGAAAAGGGTAAATTGGTGATTCTCATATAGATATAAAAATGAACATGTGTTATAGACCTTATTGTATTCATTAATCAGTGAGGGAACCACGCAGATGTTTTATAATCAGTTCAAAGAGAATTTTTTAAAATGAACACATTTATAGATATTGAATTATATATAAGCAATATTAAAATAAATGAATAAATGTGCAAATGGAAGCAAAGTGGTTTTTTCACCGGGAAGGGGAGAATCAATTGAACTTCTACCGAACAGAACAGAATTTGCATGTCTATAAAGAATAATTATTCTGCATTGCTCTCAGTTACCTATAGCTTATAGTTGTAAAATAGCTTCCTCAGAATCAAATCACCTGGAGGGCAGTTCTCTAGATGATGCATAGTTTTCATTGTACACAACCTTTTTCCTACAAAAATGACACACTAGTAAAGCTAAAGAAATGATTCCCTCATGCAGCAAAAGTTTGAATTTCTATTCAGTGCCAAGTAACTTTCAATTTCTTCCTGAATTTGATCCATTTGGACAGCCTCCATTTAGAGTCAATTTTGGATATTCACATTTTCCCAGAATATAGTCTAATATCATTGAGATTTTCAAATGTATTAGCTTATAATATTCAATTGCTTATAATCTTTTATGATTAAAAAAAATCTGTATTTTCTAGAACTTTCTTTTTAATTAGACTCCCAAATCAGCATGTCCAGCCTGACTGTTTTCCTGAACTCCAGCCCTGTCTCCTGCCTTCTGAACATCCATCCCCACTTTTGTGCCTCCAAGACACCATAAAACTTGATTCATCCAAGATGGTGGGCAAAAAGGACAAAGGAAATAGAAATAGTAAAAGAGAAAGGAGAAGAACAGAGAATGTCTTGGGAAGGGAAAAAAACAATTGTAAATGAATTTTTATGCCTTTCTCACTTTGCCCCAGCTGTGTTTAGGACACTTGCCGCCCTCTTCCCTGCTTTTTTTCACTAGTGCTGTGGTTGTCAGAGTGCGGTCCCCAGGCTAATAGCGTCAGCATCACCTGAGAACTTGTTAGAAATACAAATTCTCAGGCTCCACCCCAGGCCTACTGAATCAGAAACTAAGAGGTGAGGCCTAGAGGTCTGTGTTTTAACAAGCCCTCCACGTGATCCTGATGCCTGCTAAAGTTTGAGAATCCTTGCACTAGTGAATTTCCTATTCATTCTTCATGGCCCAGTGTCAATATTACCTCATCTGCAGAGCCCTCGCTAATCTCCTCAGACAAAATTAATGACTTCCTCCTCTGCTTTCCCATAGTACTTTATTCGTGCCAATTATATAGCACTTATTCTATTATAGTTAGCTCTTTAAGAGTACTTCCTCCCCAATAGATTATAAAGTCTAGGGTTATTTTTATTGATCTTTATATTTCTAGTGCCTGGCATGAAGTAGACATGTTACATTATCACAATTACTTTTATTTTTTTCTGCTCCCATGACCCCTTTTCACTCCCTACTTACCCTTTCTTTTTCTCCCTTGAACCTGGCTTCTGGGCATGAATAAATCATCAGAATGAGATCTTAAACATCCAAAAGCAATGTTTGCATTGGATTCAAGCTTTCAACCTCTCCATATCCATCATTTAGGGTTCAAAGAGGGAAGCGGAACCACAAATGAAGATATATATGGATATATATGGGGTGTGTGTGTGTGTGTGTGTGTGTGTGTGTGTGTGATTGGTTACAGGGATTTGAACTTACACAGTTGTAAAACTGGATAAACTGTGTACAAAGCTGTTGTCTTCACTTCTATGCTAGAGCTTAAAGTCCACTGGGCAGACATTTGGGAAGGGAAAGATAGATGTAAAGGGGGCATGAGGGGTGAGCAAAGGAAGACTGGATCCCACACGTACACAGTGGAACTCATGAGTATGAACTGGAACTCATGAGGACAGACTGGAACCAAGTCAGTTCTCCTGTCTCCAACCTTGATGAAGTGGATGGCCGACTGGAGAAGCAGGTCCCTCCATCATGGAGCTAAACATGCTCCTGACTCAGCAGTTGGAGGAGCTGACGGAGGAAGGGCGAGTGGCTACAGGCCCAGCGCTGCCCCACACAGGAGGGAGCCAGCAGATAAACAACCATGTGTGGGAGCTGCAAAGGTGCCGGCCCCAAACTCCCAAGTGTAAAAACAAAAGAGCTCTGTGCATCTAAAATTATTCCAATATAAACATTTTTTTGTTTCTGGTTTTTTGGGTTTTTTTTTTTATGGCTGCTTCACTTTCACCTCTAAATCTCATGTGAAAATGTCTCTTGTGGCCCATCTCACCAGAAACATACAGAGAAAGAAATTTTGGAAAACTTAGTTTAGGTTAGCCAAGTTGACACATTACAAAGACACAAAGACACCACAGTATCCTCGTGTCTAATTCTGAAATACCTAAGATTTATTCTCTGAACTAAAAAATATGAGATATGGAAAATATTAAAAAAACAAACAAATGAACAAAAAACCCACTGGGGCTGGCTGGTGAGAGAAAAACTTTCCTAGATTGGCTGGCAACAGAATTGGTTCCAGAAAGATGGATAAAAATTATATCCCAGGGGAGACAAAATCATGATTCTCTGCAGAAGACCCTCAGTCACCAATGGAAGGCATAATTATGCTGAGTATATTGTCTTTACTGAGATAAGATAGATTTTAGAAAGATTATTTGTAAGAAAAGTAAAGCCATCTAGGGGTGACCAGTTAGCTCAGTTGGTTAGAGCGCAATGTTCATAACACCAAGGTTGCTGGTTTGATCCCCACATGGGCCGCTGAGATGTGCCCTCCACAACTAGATTGAAAGAGCTACTTGACTTGGAGCTGATGGGTCCTAAAAAACACACTGTTCCCAAATTTTTTTTGAAAAAAATTCTTTTTTTAAAAAATTACTGCCATCTAAATTTAATTAGAAGATCATCCATACATTATTGTTAATTAAGGTTTTCTGTAAGTAGTGAGTGTAATAAAGGATAATAGCTTAGTAGAATGTAGTGGGCAAGAGCTTAGACTCAGCCACTTACTAGCTGTGTGACCCTGAGCAGGATATTAAACCTCTGTAAGCCTTTGTAGTCTCATTTGTGAATTGGCAATAACAATAGTCTTTTTCTCATAGAGTTGATACAAGGGTTTTTGTTTGTTTGTTTGTTTGTTTGTTTTTAAGCTGAGCCATCCTGCCACCTGTTGGCAGCTCAGCGGCTGCTCAGCTCGGGCTGGGAATCAAATGGCCATTGCTCAGAGCTCAAACTCAATAGAAGGGTTTTTAATAAGAGAATTCATGTAAAGTGCTTGCCAGAATATTAGGCACATAGTATATTAACTGCTGTCAATATCTCATCATTGTTATTGTTGTGTTATTATTGTTATTATTTCCCTAAGAAATACCTTCCAGCCACGTTGATGCCATAGGCTTAATGATACCTTTGACACCTCTGTAAGTGGCAGGCCAGTTTGGCAGATAGGATCCATCAGTGATTGTCAGAGGAACTTTGCTCTACTTATGTTTATGCTTCCTTTGAATTAAAATGTAGTTGCTCTTGTCTCCTCAGCCCCAACCCAAATGCATTTCTGCACTTTTCTGTAAAAGCCCTCTTTCATTTTTCTAGGAAATGGGCTCTACTGCTTTTCTCATTATCTGTTCTACCAGGCCTTGAGCAAAGACTGTTTTAGAGCCCAGGGTGCAATGGCTGGAGCTCCAGCCACCTTGCCTGTTCATGAGCTAGCTGCCTCACCCACTCTCAGGTCCTAGCAGGAAGGAATGGGTGAGGTAAAAGTGAAGAAATGCTTGTCCTGTAGCAGAGTTTAGGTACTTGTTTCCTGAAGCCGTGAAAAAACAGACTGATGTCCATTTTTTATCCACAGCCTTGGATGTCATTTTATAATCATAATGCAAAGCTGTTAAGCAGTTTACTGCCTGAGAGAAAGAACTGGATATTTCTTTATATTTGTTAAACAATAAAAAAACAAAGAATGGAATGTAATCTTTTCATTAAAGAGCCATCCTAATCTCTTTCTTTATCCTGATTATCATTGAGTTTTTATAAATTTTTATCTCCTGTAAATCTTCAGTCTCATTCTCTCTCTCTCTCCATCTTTAATTAGGTTTTCTGGTTTGTTGCCACTTTAATTGAAGAAAAATCACTGAAGTAGAATTTGGAAATAATACAGTCCCTTCTGGTTATATTACTCAAATTTCAGTATTGATTGGATCCACAGAGTGTATTTGCATTGACACACCCCTCTTTTAAAACAAAATCTATAGATCCTATCAATGCAATTTTTTTTCTCCTTTATCAAGCCGAATTGACTTTATTCCAAATACAAAAATTCTCTCATTGGGAGAGTGTTTCCATTCATTGACAGGTGCATACCTCAGGTCCTACCTCAGCTATGTTTTCAAGAATGAAATATATGAAGCATTCTATCTGCTTTCACCTCTAACCCCTAAAATATTTCTTAAGTTTATCTGTTTCATGATGTCCCAACTGCTACCACTTTGGTTCAGGAACCAGTGTCTCTCTCCAGGAATATTGCGGTAGCTTCCCGCTTCCCGCTCCCCGCAATACCACTGCCATACTGGAATCCTCTTCATTGGTAAAATAGGTTCACCATCGAATCGTGTTTCCATGGCTTTGTTCAAGCTGTCCCTCTCCCAGAATGCCTCTTTAGCTTTGTCTGCCTAGAGAATTCCTTCAAGACTATCTTAAATGTCACCTCCTCTACTAATCTCTTCCCAGCATCCTCAGGTGGGATTATGCACGCTTTACTTTGGCCTGGATAGACCTTGTTTGTATGATGAAAGTTATTACTTTGGCATTTATATTATTTCATTGTGTCTATCTCCTCCTCTAGACACCTTGAGGGGCAGAATCCTTGCCTTCTTCATAGCTGTACCTTCACCATTAGCAGTATAATAGCTGTTGAGTCAATGTAAATACAATCTCCTTTTTGTTAGGTGGGAATATAAATAAGAAGGAAAGATGTAAGAAAGAGGAGAATTACTTGGATAGTTTCCTGAAGAAGCTAGAGAAAGCTGCAAGTAACTCATGTGCAATTGAAAAGAAATGGACTATTCATTCACAGCTACAGGATGAATCGCAGGGCTCTCAAGACACATTTCTCTCCATTTAGAAATGTATAGTGTCTACCTAAATGTACAGTGAATGTCTTTGGAGAAGAAAAAAGCAGATTTTCTTCGCTGCTATCTGTGTGTGTGTGTGTGTGTGTGTGTGTGTATACATATATACATATAAATATAAACATATATTTATATGTTTGTTTCAAAGAATAAAATGGTACTTCTGAGATAACCTTAACTTCTGCAACTTAATGTTGAATTATGGTAATGTTTTTAGTTGTTGTGTTTTAATAAAGTAGGTAATTTTGACCCAACACACCCTTTCCTCTCATTCTTTTAACATGATGCAGACTGTTTCAGGACCGTAGAGTTGGCTACCTGATGTCTCTCAGGACAGTACACATTTTGATCTCATGCATTAAGATGCCAAATTTTCTTTATACCCCAGATAAACCTAGAAGCATCTCTTTATCTTTGTAAATGTATCATCTAACTCATCAGGAAATAAAATTATAAGTGCTAGTGACCCATAACTGATTTCCAGAATTCGTTCTGTGATGTTTTATTGGGGCTTACTTTCATCATGTCAGCCATTTCAAGAATATTCAATGTTGTGGTCTCTCCACATTGTTTGACCTTGGTCAGGTGTGGATTTTGGTGAGATAACAAGGACAGGGCACGCTGAGCTAGCTCACCATTCCCAACAAGAGAATTCCCACAGAAGAGAAGTGTGGTTAGAACATGGGGATGGTGGTCTTTCCTGTGGCCGCCTAGCCTGTTTCTCATCCTCCTGGGTCATATGTTTCTGGAGAATACAAAGAGCAAATGTAATCCTCCTAAAGTGCCGTCCATACCTTCTCACTAATAAGGGACTGCTCGGTGCTCCCCCATTACCTAAGAACGCAGTCCCCTCCAGTCTCCTTCTTGAACATGCAGTCCAGGCTCCAGCCTGGCCACAGACACCTTCCCAGCATCACCAGCTGCCTCACATCTCTTTAACCAAATGCCCCTGCATCAGCCCCACTGCCTCACGAACTCGTCTAACAAACATCTTCTATTTCCTTTTCAGGCAGTTTCTCTTGCCCAATAGCCTTCCTTTCCTCTTAGCATCTTACAGTTTTATTCATCTTCCAAGGCCCAGCTTAAATGCCACCCTCTCCACAGACCTTGTCCTAACTAATCCCCACAGTCAGAATTAATCACTCTTACTGTAGTATAGACATCAAGCTTTGTCTTCAATGTGTGTGTAGCCACTATCAGGTTATTTCTTAATACTGTAGTTATTTGTGTCCACATTGATGTTGCCTTGAGCCAAAGTTCCTGCTTTGGTCTTGCTCTTTTACTACTTAAGCCTGGAGACGAGGGGTAAGGGTGATTTCAAATGGGCTTTCAGGGAAGACCTCCCCAGGAAAGTACTATTTTGTTGAAGATTTGTGGGGGTGAGGGAGCAGTCATGTGCACTGCTGGGTGGCAGCAAAGGTAGGTGCCAGGGGTATCCAACGTCCGCATGGAGGCCAGAGGGGCAGAGTCAGGGAAAGTAGTGGACGAAGTCAGAGAGGCCCTTTGAGGTAGGGGCCTCGGTAATTACCCGTAGCAGGGAATGGAGCTAAAGAATGCCATGATCTGATCTGTGTTTCAAAAGGCTGTCCCTGCCGCTGTGGTAAGAAGTGGCTAGGTTTAGGATCATCTTTGGGTTAGGATTTTCTGGCACATTGAATGTAGGGTGTATGAGAAGTTGAGGTATCTAAGGTGACCCTGAGGCTTCTGGCCTGAGAAACAGGAAGGATAGAGCCACCATTAATGGAGAAGCGGAGACTGTAGGTTTGGGGGAATAAGATCAAGAGGACATGTGTGTTCACTGATATTTAAAGGTACAAACTATTAAGTTAAAATTTTCAGGGCCGGCCAAGTGGTGCGTTGGTTAAGAACTGGCTTGGGATGCCAGAGGGCCCCAGTTCGGATCCCACATATGAGGGCCAGTGAACACTGCCCTCTACAGCTAAGATGCTGAACAACAGCTCAACCTGGAGCTGGGCTGCCGTGAGTCGCCGGCGTAGGCTGCAGCCCCTGTGGCAGTGGGTTGCCATGGACTACGGTGTGTAGCCAGCAGCCAGCGTGAGCGGCCAGCAGCCGCAGTGAGCGGCTGTCCAGAAGCAGGCAATCCATCTGCCTCGCCCGGGAAGAGCACAATGATGGTGCCAAGTTGGGCCAGTGAAGCAACATCCTCCACAACTAGACTGAAGAACGAAAGGACAGCAACTTGTCTGTTCCCCTTCCCAGATTCCCCAGTGCTGTTCCCATCCCCCAATTCCCCAATAAAATCTTTAAAAAAAAAAATTCACACTGATACATGTGAGTGGGGGGAAGTCTGGGAAGGTATACATTTAACTGTTCAGGATGTAGCATTACTGGGGACTTTCGCTTTCCACTTTCCAATATTTTATTCCATGTATATACAGTTCACAAGTCTGAGTGACATGAGGGGAACAAACATGCATAAGTCTTGACCCAGCCCTCAGTGTGTGTAAGACAGCAAGGAGCAGAGTTGGTTAAGGTAGGGGATTGTACCTGGTGAGTCTTCCCAGGCCCAAGCTCCAAACTCTCATCTTTGCAGGTTTTATTCATTATTTACCAGAACGTTCACAAATGCTGGCTGTTAACTGACAGTAACAAATTCATAAGACATTTCTAAACCAAAATAGAAATGTATGAACAATGGAGTCAAAGTAATTGTCTGCTTAGGAAAATCCTTTCTTGTAAGTAACTCCACTCAGAAAATCATATTATAGGCCAAGTGACTTGGTAACTATAGAAACAGAACAATAGAAGTGAGGATACTTCTATCAGGCAAGACTTGCTTGGTGAATTGCCATTCTTTACTGTTGGGTTGTTTCTTTCCAGAAAGCTAGCACTCATCCTCAGCATGGAAGCAACTTTTTCCCTGTCCAGCACTGTTCAGACATGCTAAGAATTCTGACTATTCAACTTCCTCAGTCGATGAACCTGCCCTTAATTCACACCAGCCAAGGAACAATTCAAGATATTAGGGGGCGGTGTAATTGATTTGAGACTCTGAATAATATGCTATAAATTTGTTATCTGCAAAAAGAGAACAGGTTATCTCTACTCACAGATGAGCTATTTCTAAAAGGAAACTATTTTCTCCACCTGTTCTTTGTAAGGGACCAAGTGCAGTAGAGCTGTGAAAGGGGAATGACAGGTGCCAAAGCTGGAAGGCAGAAGGAGCACAGGCAGGGAGCAAGTCCTGAAAGGCAGAACGGAGCTCAGTGTGCAGAAACCGGGCAGCCACACTCCAGTGTGGAAGAGGCTGTTGGTCTAGGTGTGGTAACGGGAACGAAAAGGAGGAACTTGGGACAGACGGCATGTGTGTCGTCATAAGGAATGATTTCCCCCACCTCCAGCCTGCCCCTCCCTCCCACCCTCGGGAATTGGGTGTCAACATCTGATCCATCTTCATAGGGAAGTAGAGATGGGCCACAGAGGAAGCTGACATCTAAGCTGTGAAAGGGACAGTTGGGAGAGCAGTGCCCTGAATAGGTAACCCAGGACCAAAGCCAAAGCATCCTTCATCCTTGGTGAAAGTCACTGGAGTCTTTGGAGAACCACTGAGGGGCACTTCGGCCAGGAGCCAGCACACTGAGCTGTTTAGAATTCCAGTTTCACGCCAGTCACTACTTCCTGAGACCTGGGAAACATGCCAGTCTTAGCAGCACACGTGTAAGTCGTTCAGATGTGTTACAGCTCTGCATGCTTAATTTTATTGGTTAACTTAGAGACACCTCTGTTGGTGATTTTCCTGATTTTGCTTCTAATTCTGCAGGCACACTCTTATTTATTAGTCATCTACATGCTTACAATTAACATAAAGTGACATCATCTATGGGAATGAGGAGCTGCTGAAGATAGAGAAGGTTGATAATTTATGAGGTCTGTGCCGGGTGGGTTTTGTGCAGGAGACTGTATGCAACAAGAAACTGCATTTGGTTGCTCTTCACCAGGTGTGTGGAAGGCAGTAAGCTACATTGACGAGTCTCTGGTTTCAGTGGTTTTCATTCCAGTAATGCAGTGGTTGTGAGTGTTTGGGTAGTTGGGTTTTGAGGTGTTGATTCGTTCTTCAGGCTGTGAGAAGGATGCAGGGTGATGTACGACCTTCTTCAGCACCAGTCTGGACTCCACAAAGAAACCTGGGATCAGGTATACTTCATATGTTTTTTTGTCCTTCCAAAGAAGTCATCAACATAATTTCTAAGAGATTGAAGAATTTTCGTACATTTCGTAGGGTTATACCCTACTTCAAGAGAATATTAAAAGCCTAGCCTACTTTCTCTTTCAGGTTCCTCACTGAATTCCTAAGCAGTCACCATTAAGCTGGAATAAATCTGTAGTTCTGCTTTCTTTTTTGGGACCACAAATAGGGTGAGCATCAGTGACATTAAAACAGACATTTATAATAATAGGATTCCAATTATTGAGCGCTTGCCATATGTGTATCAAAGAGCCTATGTGTTAATTCTTTTCATCCTAATGGGAGTCCTTAGGAAGTAAGTAGTACTATTATGATCCCCATTTTGTAGATAAGAAAATTGAAGCTTAGCTATAGGGTAAGCGATTGCCCAGCATCATCCAGCAACTAAGTGGCAGAGCCTAGATTTGAAACCAGTGACTCTGGACCCAGGACATGTGCTCGTGGTTCCAGCTCTATTCTGTGTTCCCACTATAATGGAGAGTGGAAAAATCACCATTTTGGGCCATGACCTCTGGCATAACACACCCACTGAGCAGCTGCCAGTTTGTTGGATGAGGAGAGGCAAGTTCAGGATTTGGGGTTTAATGGTCATATACATTATTAGCCTAGCGTTTCTCAGCAGTTAGCACTAGCCACGGAAGATTCTACCTGAATTCCCATCTCAGATCCCCATCTCTTGAACTGACTGGACTTATCTGTCCCTTGGGGGTTTCTTGTTTGCTCTGGTAGTTTTCATGTTTGGTTGTTTCTCTTCATGGAACCAGGCCTGAGGTGTTGGTGTCAGATTCTCACAAGAGAGAGCCAGCCTCTTGAGCAGTCATCACTTGTTTTGGCACTTAAAGCTGGGATTGAGGGCCAAAAAAGGTGGTGATGCGATTTCAAAGCTGTGGACCAGGGACTTCCAGGCATAAGGATTTTGTTTTCAGTGAGCTCATGATCAGGCTGCTTTACAGGATTTTGTGTGTGTTTGTTTTTTGCCTTAGGGATAGGAAGGCACATGAAATAATTGCATGTGGCAAAAGGTCTAGAAAAAATTCTTTAGAGCCGCTGAATCAGGCATGTCAGGAGTGATCACGTCATTGTCATCTATTAAATAAAATTAATCATGTTACCCAGCTTTTTTTATACCTCCCAGGATATTGTGAGTATTCATTTGATTCCAGATAGCTCTGTAGGGAAAAGTTTTGAATGTATATTTATAAGACCTTTGCAAAAATTATATATAAAAGAGTGATCACTGCTAAGTTAAGAAGCCATGTACTGGCCTTGAGTCTGACACACACTTAGAGGGACCACCTTGTCACTTGGTGCCCTTGGATATTAGCAGATTCACCACGGCAGGTTTCTATGAATCTTTATCACCTCAGAATCTATGTACCTCTCAAGTAGCTTGTGGACGGAGTGACTGTCATTTTTACAGGGAATAATGTGAGGTAAGATGTTTGTGCCGCAGCTAACAGAGTATCTGAATCTATAAGCTAGAATAAAAGATTCAGCTGCTGTAACAAGAAACCCAACAATAATGTGGCTTAAAAATGAAGTTTGTTTTTTTCTCATGTAACAGTCCAGGGTGGGTGTCCCCCATCCTTGGGGGAGGAGGGGCTCATTACAGCCAGGCCATGCTCAGCATAGCTTCTTTCTTCTGGTCTTCACTGTCTCAACCTGTGGGAAATGAGTGTTTGAGAGATGCATGTGCCAGGCCAAGAAGTGGCGCACGTCTCTTCTGCTCACGTTTCATTGGTAGGAATGTATGGCTGCTTCCCAGAGCACAGGAGGCCGGGCCGCCAAATGTCCAGCTATTCTTCTAACATCATGGAAGAAAGGGAAAATGGGTTTTCATAAACAGCTAACTGTCCTGCAACAGTCAGTCCCTCTGGTCACCAAGAATCAGTGAACACCCTATTGCCAACACATAGAATACACTCACTTCACCCCAAGGGAGTCAGATAAAAAGCCCATCCAGGAAAAGCACCACCAGAAAGTCCACTGTGTCTGGGTAATGCACACTCCTTTCCATCAGGTTTAGACGTGGGTCCTAATGGTCTGGCAGTTTGTTAACTAAAAGGCAAATTATCTCTTTTGCTACATGTATACTCACATTCTATATACAATGGTGGAACAGGGAGTACAAAACCACAATGAAAACTCCCATTTATAAAAGAGGAGAAAGAAAGGCACACAGCAGCTCCTGGCCCGTAGCAGTGCTGAAATCCTGGGGATGTGGGAAGGCCACCTGCCCTGGCAGAAGAGGACCTTCCCTTGTAGACCCTGGCTTTGCTCTTCAGGAGGACCCTCTTGTCTATACCTCTGTGTGTCCCTTGGCGGAGGGGGGCTCTTCCTGTTCAATTTCCTCCTTAGCCAAATCTGAAGTGGGTGTTAGGGATATGCCCTCCTTGGTGGCTGTACAGCTCTTGCAACCGACTGCCTGCTGGTGCAGACATGGAGGCCTGAGGGGACAGCCGTCATGAGGTTTTATTGGCTTGGCTTGGCTAATACAATTCCCTCAGAAACTCAGTTGGCTCCTGATCTGTTAACTACCAGACGGTTCACATGTCAGCAGTCTCTCCAAAAGTTCTTTCCAAGACACGAGTCTTGAGCCTGCTTTGTTTCTTTGCTCCCTTGCCCACAATGCTTCTCTCTCTCAATGTGATGGTGGCTGTATTGAGGCCTCTGAAACAAAAGACTTCAGAGGGCACGCAACTCGCTTATTCTCATCTCTAATCTCATGCTGTTTGAGGTGTAGAAGCCATTGGCTTTCCAATCCTTCAAGGTCCCAAATTTCTAAACTCCCCTTCTTTTGCATTTCTCTTTGCAGATCCATCTATGCTGACTGGGCTAGTGTCTTTCTTATAACACCTTGATAAAAATAGCAAAGAGCAGCCAATTCACACTAATATACAAGCTCTTTTCAATCATTGCTCCTAAAATTATAGGCTCAATAGGAATGTGGTCTGCTTCCAAGTCAGACATATCAGGTGACAGTTTTCTCTCTCTCTCTCTCTCTCTCCCCCTCCCTCCTTCTTTCCCTCCCTCTCTCCTCTCTTTTTAAAGAATTGGGAGACTTTCTTGGCACAGATCATATTTTTGTAAGACATTTTCCTTGCGTATACTCTTTTTTAAAAAGTTGTGGTAAAATGTCATAACTTAAAATTTACCATTTTAAGTGTACAGTTCAGTGGCATTAAGTACATTCACGTTGTTTTGCAACCATCACCACTATCCATCTTCAGAACTTTTTTCATCTTGCAAATCTGAAACTCTGTACCCATTAAACATAACTCCATATTCCCCCTCCTCCCAGCCCCAGGCAACCACCATTCTATTTTCTGTCTCTATGAATTTGACTACTCTAGTGACCTCATATGAGTGGAATCATACAGTATTTGTCCTTTTGTGACTGGCTTCATTTCACATAATGTCCTCAAAGATTATCCATGTTGTATCATGTGACAAAATTTCCTTCCTCTTTAAGGTTGAATAATATTCCATGTATGTAGACACAACATTTTGTTTATCCATCATCCATTAATAGACACAACCCAAATGTCAACTTTTTGGCTTTTGTGAAAAATGCTGCTATAAATATGGGTGTGCAAATATCTCTATGAGTCTCTGCTTTATATCCTTATGGACATATATCCAGAAATGGGATTACTGGGTCATATGGCTATTCTGTAAGTTTTTGAGGTACTGCTGTAATATTTTCCACAGCAGCGGCGCCACTTTACATTCCCAGCAACAGAGCACAAAGGTTCCAATTTCTCTACATCCTCACCAGCACTTGTTATTTTCTGGGGTTTTTATTTTTGTTTTTGATAATAGACATCGTAATGTGTGTGATGCAGTACTTCATCTTTTTGATGATGTGTTTGTTTTATTTTTCTTATTTACTTTTTTATTATGGTGAAGTATATATATCATAAAATTTGTCATTTTAACCATTTAACTATATTTCTAAAACTTCTTCATCACCCATTGATGAAGTTTTTAAAAATACATTTTAGACATTATGACAGTTGACCCCTAAATACTTCAGTATGCATCTCTAGAAAATAAAGACCTTTTCCTACCTAATATGCAATACTATTATCATATGAGCCTTCACTTTAGTCCATTGGAGAGAACTTATGCACAGGGCCACCCTTACTTGAAAGGGAAACTGCTAATTATAGTGTAGTTAAGTGGCCACTTGCGCAGTTACAATGGAAGAAGGGAGAATGGATTTTGATGCTATACCAACTTACAGTAATAAAGCAATAAAGACTTAATTGTTCATATTACAAGAAGTTTGGGGCTGGTGATATCAGGAGTTTGGTATAGTTTCTCAATGATGTTATTAAGGAGTCAGCTCTTTCTACCTTCTACTCTGCCATCCTCAGAATGTTAGCTTTGGGTCCTCAGGTTTACTTTCTTGTGGTTACATATGGCGGCCATAACACTAGGTATTAGATTTCCACAACAGCATCCCAAGTGGTAAAGGAAGAGAGTAGGCAGAAAAGAGGTTTTCCATTATCAGGGATATGAATCCTTTCCCTTGCTACTCAGTAGACTCCCCCTTGTATCTCACTGGTCAGGTACAATGGAGTTTGGAAAGATACTCAACAAAGAAAAATGAGACAGCTATGATTGCATTAGACTAGTCATGACTTATACCCTTGGGCTGAACACATTGCCGTACGGAATAAAACTAGACTGTTAGCTAAGAAGAAGAGGAACAATGATTGTTGGGTTGGCCATTATATCTGCCACATGTGGGGAATATTTTTTAGTATTGTTGAAGAAATAAATGATCTCTGAGGAGGATCTTGGCATAGTAAGAAGATATCAAATTTGATGTACTGGTAGAAGGGACTTCCCTCTGGGAGTACTCCATGAATGGTGTGAAGGCAGTGTGTTCCATCCATTTCTGAGAAAAAGCATCCTTTGGGTCACTAGCTTGAAAGTATCCCTCTAAGTCATCTGTAATATTTTACAGAAACCTTTTATTAACTAATATAGAGGGTACCAAAAAATGTATACACATTTTAAGAAAGGAAAAAACTATTGGGCCGGCCAAGTGGCTCAGCTGGTTAAGAGCTTGCTTAAGAGCGCAAGTGCTGAGCAACAGGGTCGCCGGTTTGATTCCCACATGGGCCAGTGACGCTGCACCTGAGCTGAGCTGCCGCTGAGCTGCCAACAGGTGGCAGGATGTCTCAGCTGGTGAGAGCACATGATCCTAAAAACAAGGTTACCGGTTCCACTCCCCCACACAAGGGATGGTGAGCTACACCCACCCAGAACTAAGATTGAACATGGCACCTTGAGCTGAGCAGCCGCTATTTGCCCATGGGCAGCCAAATGGCGACTGGACTTGGAGCTGAGCTTGCTGTGCCCTCCACAACTAAGATTGAAGGACAACAACTTGGCTGTTCCCCTCCCCCAATTCCCCAACACTGTTCCCCTTCCCCAATTCCCCAATTTAAAAAGAAAGAAAGAAAAAAACTATTAAAATTGTAATACAATGAATGACAGTAGCATTCATTTGACTAGCGCCATCTTTTGAGCAAACGTTATACTACACATTGCTACCGTAATTCAATTCAACTTTGAAAAGTAATACATAGATAACATTTCTTAAAATGTGTACATTTTTTTGGCACCCCCTGTATATTATTTCTTGGTAGTGCTCATAAAAATTATTTGGGGGCAAAATTGACATCACGGATTGAAAGTATTGTTTATATCTGTCTGATTAGAGGAAGTCATATAGTCTTAGGGTGACACCAGGTCACTCAAACTATCATGTTTTCCCAACTTGGGATTCAATGGAAGCAAAATTTTAACTATTTGCATAATGAACTGGTTGTATTGCAGATGTTTCCATGCTGATTTATATCTGGGAGCCTATAAACATTTTAGAAACAAAACAAAACAAATAGTTCTTGTGATTACCACTTGTAATTGTATTACAAAATAATACATTTGCTCAAAACACACATGGAAAATAACTTAAGATTCCCAGAAGGTTAAAAAAAAAATCAAGGATACTGTTGGTTCACAGATACTGTGACAGTTATGGTCATTAGTGGGTGACTTGTTAATCTTTCCTGCTCCGTTCCAGCTGGCCCTGAGAGCAGAATGAAAGATTGCTGTGTAGGGAGCTCATTTCCTGATAAATTACAAAATGAAAAAAAGAGGTAACTGAAGACCCCAAACATCACTTGCAATGGAATATAGTTAACATTTATTTAAAAGCTGTCAAATGCTAGGCACTATCAATGCTTTAAATGTATTTTCAAACCTCATAAAAGCCCTATGAGGTAAGTGTTATTATTATTCCCACTTTACTGATAAAGAAACTGAGGCAAAGAGAGGACTTCACCAAGATTATACAACTATTAAGTGGCAGAGCTGGGGTTTCAAACCCTGGTGATTTGGCTCCAGAGTTCGTGAACTGCCTCTTACAATTACCCTAAAGAGTACAAACTCCTTCTAATTCCTAACAAGCAAAGCTTTTCTGCTCCAGAAAATATTATCTTAACTTTTGTGACATCTCACAGTCATTATTGTAGTGGTTTCTCACTAATAAAGTTTTAAAACTTTTAAAGTTTTTCAATGAAGATGATTCAATAGGATTTGCTTTTCTATTTGTAAATTGAAGTTTTACCAACACCTGATAGAAGAGGATGTTTGTCTTTAAGGATTATTATTGGTAACAGTATGCTATATTCTTTGACTTCAGTAGCCTCATTTACTTATTCTGTAAAAACCATTTGTTTTGAATTTGATGATAAAATTATGAATATATAACTTCAACTTTATCAAGACCCCTTTTTCGAATCAGTTAAAATAGCTGGAGTTTGGTGCTGAGCTACTGTGGGCTTATAGTAACATTTTATTTGCTTCCATGAGATTTCAAATTTTCAAGTGGCCAGGTAACTCTTGGGTGTTTCCAGAGGAACAAAATGTCAACAGCGGGAGCTACCGCAAACCTTGCTATACAGTTGATTTTCTCTCTGAGGAAGAATGAGACCCTCAGGGATGCAGGTCACAAAGGGAGCAGGGAGAAGACTGGGATTTTCAGGCTCTGATTCAGTGTTGAAGAGTCCACACTACGCAGTCTCACTCCTACCACAGATTGGGTGAAAGAGAGTGAAAATCACTCAAACTGTGATATTTATTGGAAGCAAAGAACACACGATAGAAATGTACAGAGAGTTAGCAGTACTGGCTTTCTAGGAGGATTTGACCATCTGGATAACAGCTTTGTAAATCATTTGGATAAATTATACCATTTGGAGGAGAGTCTTCCAAACCACATCTAAATGCCAGCATCTTTTTAAGAAGGTTCATGTGATTCTGGCTCTTTTCCTCCTTTTGTCAGAAATTCATTAGGTGACATTGTTTCAGAGATAGTTTACATTTGGGGCATGGGAACAATTATCTTAAGTAGTTTACTGAGATATTATTGGAAGATTAACTTCAATGGAATAAATATTACACAGAATAAAAAGTCTAACTCAGAATGCAAAGATAAAACTATCTTAGGAATTTAGTGTATTCCTTTCATCTCCCCTGCTTTCCTTAAAAAGGCAAGGAAAAATGTACTTTCCTAGTTGGTAGGTACCGTGCTGATAGGGAAAGAGCGGAACTTGTCCTTGCCATGAAATATAAATAAAGTTTGGGTGACACTTTTCAATGCGACAGGAAGCAATGGACCAGTTTATTTTAATGGTGTCTGAAAGAAGGGAAGAGAGACGACCACTTCTAAGCTTTAATTTTTAATTCTCAGATAATACTGAGGCAGTGAAGAGGCTAAATTTAACAGATTATTCATTTATTCTTTGCTGAGGTACTTCTAGTCAAACATCTGAATTCGTCAAGACTTAGGAAACCAAACCTAATCAAATGTTCATTTCCTGGTACCTCTAGGAATCCTCCGGCACAAAGAGTAGAAAGCACATCAGTGACATTTCTCTACTGCAGGTTCTTTTGTCACATTATAAACTGATATGGGGGCAAGAAGGACAAATAGATTATTTTGGAGAAGAAACGTATATGTAACAGAGTCCCCTTTTTTGGTTAACACAGTCCCACCAGGGATGGAAAAAGAAATAAAAAGACCAAGATATGTCAGATGGGGCATTGGGAGGTTAGCAAACCAGAAGCTGTCCTGAAAGAACTTTTTACTTTGATCTTCTGGTCTCTGTGATAACTCAGAGGTAGGTAGGGAGGCATGAAGTAGTTTAAGGGAGCTTTCTCCAGCTACACACACACACACACACACACACACACACACACACACACACACACACACACACCATTGTTCTGTTCTTAGGCTCATACTTGTCAGATGCCAAAAGAACCTGGCATGGCAGGGTATATTATGGTGAAAGTGTATGTTCTTCATTATAAGAATCTTCCTTCACTACTTCAGCAGACTATTAGCTGATCCTCGTCAAAATGACTTATAAACTGTTTAGGGTCTAACCTGATTCAATAAGACAATAGAGACCTACAGTTTAAAAACGACATAACCAGATCACAAATTTAAATGTAAAATGTAAAACTATAACTTCTAAAAAAAAAACTTTTATCAGAAAATCTTCAAGATCAAGGGGTAGGCAAAGAGTTCTCAGTCTTCACGTCAAAAAACACAGTCCATAGAGACCCCATGGGAGATCCAAGATGGCAGAGCAGATAAACTCTGTGCCTGCATCCTTCCATGAACAAATTACAACTAAATTATAGAACGATCAACCTGGAAAACCACCTAAAGTCTGGCCGAACAGAAGTCCTATGACTAAAAATATAAAAAAGCCACATCAAGACTGATAGGAGGGGTGGAGACACGGAATGGGCCCAAACCTCCCTGTGGCAGTTGAGAATCAGGAGTGATACTTCAGCAGCGGAGGTTCCCCCAAGAGGAGCGAGGGACCCCAGCTCCCCACACCAGGCTCCCCAGCCTGGAGTACTGGTGCCAGGAATAGGAGCCCCCACAACATCTGCAACATCTGGCTTTGAAAAACAGTGGGGATTCCGACCCTTTAGGTAGGATGGAAGGCTGCCAGAAACCCACATGTCCTCTTAAACAGTCCGTGCACAGAATCATTAGCTCGCAGGCACTCACCTTAAGCTCCAGTGGAGGAATGGTGACTTGGGGGCTCTCGAAGACATATGGCGGGAGTGGGTGGTGGGGGATGGGGACCGGGCAGACTGAGGAGTGTGGCTTCAGAGTGAGGACTGGAAGATAGTTAGCGTTTTCCCAGTAAGGAGTCTTCTTCCTGTGCAACTGGCAGGCAGGCCCGTCTTTCCTATGTTGAGCCCACCCCCACAGGCCAAATCTGAATCTGATTGGCCTGGTGAGCTCTGCTGCTCAGCCCTTTTAGCTCAGACCCTGCCCCATCAAACTCACACACCGCTGGAGGCACTTTCTCCAAGAGCAGCCAGTCCCTCCCTCATTGCACTCTTTCTTGAAAAAATATCGGAGTCCATGGGCCCCATGTGTCAATGTGCTCTGAGACTTTTGCTGAGTAGCTCCAGGCTCAGCACTGGCACCAAACCAGAGTCTACGTTAACCTGGTACCACAACTCTTCCCACTCTAGTGATTCTCTGAGACTTAAGTGAGACCCTGCCTCACTTAACTTGGGTACCACATGAGGCTTCATTAGTGGCTGAACCTTAAGGGAGTGGGCAGGTGGCAGCAGGCCTCCAGGTGTCCTGGCTTTTTGTGGAGTTACCCCAGGCTTGGTACTGGTGGCTGCTGTTGTCAGCTCCCAGTGTGGCCTCTTCCACATGCCTTCAGGTTTAGCACAGGCAGTGCACAACTGTGGACCACTTTGTAGCTCTTCCTAGGAAGCCCCTGGCCAGTCACAGACATATCACGGAGGAAGATATACAGATGGCAAATAAGCACATGAAAAGATATTCAATATCACTAGCCATCAGAGAAATGCAAATTACAAACACAGTGAGGTATCACAATATTCCTATCAGAATGGCTAACATAACAAATAGTGATAATACCAATTATCACCAACTAACACCAATTATTAAGTGGTAATACTAAATAGTGATATCACCAATAGTTATAATGGATGTGAAGAAACTGAATCGATCTTACTCTGCTGGTAGGAATATAAAATGGTACAGCTACTCAGGAACAGTAGCTGTAAAGAAACAGCTTAACTGATTCTTTAAAAACTAAACATGCAATCTTGGGCATTTATTCCAGAGAAATCAAAACTTATTTTTACACAAACACCTGTACACTAATATTCATAGCTTCTTTATTTGCAATAGCCATAAACTTGAAACAATCCAGATATCCTGTAATCAGTGAATAAACAAACTGGGTACATCCATACCATGGAATACTACCCAAGAATAAAAAGTATCAAACTACTGATAAAGACAAACCTTTGATGAATCTCCAGGGAATTCTTAGATGAATGCTCGGTGAAAAAAGTCAGACCCAAAGGTTACTTCCTCTATGATTCCATTTGTATAACATTCTTGAAATGATAAAATTATAGAAATGGAGAAAGGATTAGTGGTGGCCAGAGTTTGGAAAGGAGGGTTTGGGGGTGGGAAGTAGGTGTGGTTATAAAAAGGGCACCACAAGGGATCTTGGAGGTGATGGAACTCACCTCTCATGGACTCCCCTTTTAAATGTCTGTACACTCTGTACCTTGACTGTGGTGGTGATCACACAAATCTACACATGTGGTAAAACTGCATAACACTAAGTACACACCGAAAAAACTGCATGTAAAACTGGTAAGATCTGAATGAAGTCAGGATTGTATCCATGTCAATATCTTAGTTGTTGATATTGTACTATGGTTACACAGGATGTTACCCTTGGAGAGACAGAGTGAAGGATAGATACAGCATCTCTATTATTTCTTACAACAGCATGTGAATTTGCCTTTATGTCCCCCCAAAAAGCCTGAAGAAGCGCCAAAGTAGTCCCATCGGAAGCTAATAATACAACTATCCATAGACTTACTCTTTTCACCTCCAAAGGCATCCTTTTGAGTTAAGAAAGGGCAATTTTGTCTATCAGTAGGCAAGAGATACAGTATGGTTTTTTCCAGAATTTGGATATAATGTTTCCCTATGAGAATTAAACTAGTAAAGATAAAATAATTCAGGAGAGTAGTTATTAGCCACCTTAGATGTTTCCACAACAAAATTTTTAAAAAAAGCAATCATAGTGAAAGGTAACCAAAGAGTAAACTCTCAGGAAAGTAGGACTTCAATATGCGTGTACAGTTAAGATATTAATTTTTTTGAGAGCCATCTGAAGAAAGAAACTCTTAGCATCTGTAAGGGTGTCTGCATCCTTCTAGAAAAACAGGAGCCCAGAGAAGAGGAAAGTGTTAAGCTGTCCTGAGCCCTGCTTTGGAGGGAGAACATATTGTCTTAACAGAAGAGTTGATCTCTTTGGCAGTTAGAACATGTATAATGTGTGAGGTACTTTACCTGCATCTCCATTAATCCTTAGCACAATCCTACAAACCGGAAGTTATCTCCATAATTAAACTAAATTGTAGGGGATGAAATAACTTACTACAGATCACACAGCTAGTGAGTGGCAGAACTGGGTTTCAGTCCCACGGGTTGCCATACCATTTCCATTACACCATGCTGCCTGTCTTTGAAGGAAATTAGCACAGAAAGCTATTGTAGCTTGATGGCATAGTCTCAGAATTATCTTAACTGTCTTCACTCTTCTGCTTCCAAATTTTGGTTTTCCATATAGACGTCCCTAAAAGGGGAGCCAATGTGAGTATTTATCTATTTGGCAGTTGTGTTTCTCAGTGTACATGAATCAGTTAGCATTATGATTTATTCACCAATTTTTAAAATGGTTAATAAGCATGAGTTCTTCCTGGGGGTGATGATTCTGGGCCCACTGGAGTATTTTGTTACTGGACTTGGCTTAGTCTCCAAGGTACTACAACCACTCCATAAAGCATGTCTTTGATGTCTTTCTCCCTCTCTTCGAATTCAACAATCTGCATGTAGCAAGATGGGAACATGGTGTTACAGATTTAAGTCACTGGCCCAGGCCTACGGAGTCAGTGATGGGCAAAGCAAAGGCTGAGAACTAGGTCTCCTAACTCTTACTCCAGCCTAACTATTTCGGAGGTACTCATCCTACCGGAGCAGCCTATTTCAAGGGCAGATCTAGAATACTTTGGTTTACATACTCCATCAACATCCCTATTTTCTGTACTCCTTCTACAACTTAGCTACAGATGGAATTACTTTTGTTACCATAATTGATAGCTTTATTATGAGCTCACAATTTTCTGGACGTAAATAAATGAATAAACACTGACTGATCAAATTCTGTATGCTTAAAATATTCATCTTTCTTTCCCACTATAAACTGAGTAAACATGTACCACTGGTTCATACATTATCTTTTATATATTGTATAGACTGTTCCATAAAAATAGGTGTATCATTAGCCCTCACCTCAATATTTCCACCAGCCAATATAGTACCTGGCACAAGTGGGTGTCAGTACTTGTGAATTGGATTGGATTAGATTGATTGAAAGTGTCTCTAATGTCTTCAACTCCTAGATTCTGTCACTTATTTAACACTCCTACCCACATAAGTGTTTAGTCTACAGCACAACTTTTCAAGGACACATTATTAGGTCAAGGTGTCTGTGCCCTGGTCTGAAAGATCTACCTATTCAGATGGGTCAGTTCTGGGAACTAAGACCTTTCTGACACCCTGCAGGCTTCTATGCTAAAGAGAGGGCCATGTTCTCTCTCTCTTCTCAACACTTGGAAGATCCAAGAAACATCAGCATTACGAAAGCAGATATCATGGAGGTGCTCAGAAGTGTGACAATGCTGATTCAAACCCAATACATGACCTTTTGCAGTTAATTATAAAAACCTAAAACAATGAGCAGCGATTTCTCCCTAGAGGTGCTATTTAATTCCATAGCCTTCTGCTTGTCAGTTCATTTGCGGAGGTCACTAAAGCACTTTATTTTCTTGGAAGAGATGGGGTTTTTTTTTGCCTTAAGGATAGTTGGCATCCAGTGTCTCAAAAAGATTTTTTTTCTGGTGATTTTGGGCAAAGAAGTAATAGTTATTTATTTGTTCTATATCAATTTTTCATAGACACTTCTGAAGTGTCTGCTTTTCACTTTATCTTGGTGAAGCATTTTCTATTTTTGCTTTAATGTATCACATCCCAAATTCCTGACATCTGGCTTTTTTTTTTTATTGTGTTTGTTGGAGCTAATTTAAAGTTATACACAAAACGTGTTTTTCCAGAGCATTCATTTTAGAGTCTTTTTTTTTTTAACCTGTTGGCAGTTCAGCGGCTGCTCAGCTCAGGCTGGACTCAAACCACTGTTGCTCAGAACTCAAACTCTTGAGCGAGCTCTTAACCACTGAGCCACTCGGCCGGCCCTTCATTTTAGAGTCTTTTGAGAGAGTTGCTCAATAATATGTCTTGAGAGAAGTTCAGATTTGCAAAGCATTTGTCATTTCCTCTTCTGTTGCTAATTTATTTAGTAACCATTTGTTTCTAACATTCTTGTCTACCAACCTGTAGACATACTGGTATATATGTACATGTACTAATATCATAAATATTAGTAATAGCACTAAAAGTAGGTTGGAGTTTGCCTTTGGTACCTAGCTCTTCTCCTCAAAGTCCTTACTCAAATCCTTTTGTCCTTTCAAAAATACACTGATGCTTGTATAAGGATAAATGTCATTCTGAGAAAATTTTCCCTCAGTTCTCAACTAAGACTCTGGAATATTTGAGCTAATGCTAGATGACAATCATCCATGCTACCTGCTCAAGAATGTCCCACATGTGTAGGTGGCAGTAATAATATTGATTTGAATCATGGTTTCTTATAATAAACTCTTTTTCAGCTAAAGTAAGCTTCCTTTCTGTCTTTAAAGATTTTTTTTTAATTGGGGAATTGGGGGGATGGGAACAGTGCTGGGGAATTGGGGAAAGGGGAACAGACAAGTTGCTGTCGTTTTGTTCTTCAGT
>NW_017731525.1:1327794-1329444 GCF_001890085.2 Hipposideros armiger | reverse complement strand
TTCTGGTGAGGGCCCTCTTTTGGAGTGTATACTGTCATCTTCTCATTGTATCCTCAGAGAGAGAGAGAGAGAGAGAGAGAGAGAGAGAGAGAGAGAGAGAGAGAGAGAGAGAGCGCTCTCTGGGGCCCCAGGTCTCTGCCAGGCATTGGTCTAACCCTTTGAAATTGAGGTGGAGGCAGCCCTGCCCTGAAGGCCTATTCCCCCTGGGCCTGAGGTGAGAGTGGCAGCCCTGATGATCTCGGAATCCCCTTTGGGGTCCTTCTTCTCTTGTCTCGAAGAACAGTGTGATCAGAGCCAAGCTGGTCTATGGTCCTGTCCTGCAGGGTCTAAGAAGTCCAACAGTGTTCCTTCATTTTACCCCATTTTCTGTTTGCTTTATCCTAGCTGGCAGTGTTTCTACTGGTATGATTCTATCTCTATTCCTAGCTTTTGTTAAGATGGTTCATTAAATCCATGTTTTATACCCACACTAATCTCCTTATTAAAGGTGTTGCTTGGCCACACCTTTAGTGTTCTCTTCCAAACATGCTTTCTCACTTTTTGCAATATGGATAGGCTGAGAATTTTCCAAATCTTTAAGATCTGGTTCCTTTTTGCTTAACAATACCATCTTTAAATCATTTTTCTCTTCTCGCATTTTACTATAAGTCAGGAGGTACCAAGCTGTTTCTTCAACTCTTTGCTTAGAAATCTCTTCAGCGATTGGGTTGTCAAAAAAGTCATGATGTATTTTGTCTGTTTTTCAAAGGTCATTTATTTATATAAAGAACAAAGATCAATCAATGATATATTGCCCGTTTTATTCGATAACCTTTTGCCATCTTTCAGTGAGCTTCATAATTCCTCCTTCATAGAAGGACCTGTCTTTATTTGTGAAAAACTGAACGAGGTGCTGATTTACAGCCTCACCTGAATTGAATGATATACCACGCAAGGAGTTTTGAAGAGAGCGAAACAAGTGGAAGTCTGATGGCACAAAATCAGCCAAGTACAGTGGGTGTGGCAACACATCCCATCCAAGCTCCAGTAATTTTTGACGGGTGATCAAACTTGTGTGTGGTCTCATGTTGTCTCGATGGAACACAAATGCTTTACAATTAGCAAGCTCTGGATGTTTCTGGATGATGGATTCATTCAAACTGTCCAATTGCCAACAGTGCACATTCGAATTGATTATTTGGTTCCTTAGTAGGAGATCGAAAAACACGACACCTTTAAAAACCACCACACTGAGAGCATAACCTTCCTTTGACGAATGTCTGCTTTTGATGTCGTTTGAGGCAAATCACGTTGGGACCAAGACCGTTTGCACACCACATTGTTGTAAACAATCCATTTCTCATCACCTGTTATCAGTCGCTTCAAAAAAGGATTGTTTTCCTCGCATTTAATGAGCATATTGCAGATTTTATACGTGCTGTCAAATGAGTTTCTTTGAGTTCATGTGGAACCCAAATATCGAGCTTACTTACATATCCCAGCTTCTTCAGGTGGTCGTGAACACTTGAATGATGGATGTTCAATGTTTCTACAATCTCTCATGTCGTGTAACGTGGGTTTGACTCAATCAATGCCTTTATTTTGTCGTCATCAACCTCGGTGGGCCTCCCTGACCAAGCAGCATTGTTGAGATCAAAATCACCAGCACGG
>NW_017731525.1:1325158-1326870 GCF_001890085.2 Hipposideros armiger | reverse complement strand
TTAGCTGTGGAGGGCAGTGTCACTGGCCCTCATATGTGGGATCCGAACCGGGGCTCTCTGGCATCCCAAGCGAGTTCTTAACCATCGCGCCTCTCGGCCGGCCCGCTTCCTTTCTGTCTTTAAAGCAATGTAAATTTTTGCCGTAGTTACTAACACCTGTTCGTTTTATTTCAGGGGTACAGGCATGGATGGGAAGAAATGCAGCATATGGATGTTTTTACCTCTTGTATTTACTTTGTTTACTTCAGCTGGATTGTGGATAGTGTGAGTGTTCTCTTATTCAATTATTTAAGAACTCAGGTGCAATGTAGATGAAAATGTAAAGTTTTGATAGTATGTATCTATACAAATGTATTTATAAATACTTTAAATTAATGTTTATGAGTTTAAACCTTCCGAAAGTCCCCATTTCTCTTCCCTTCTTCTATTACCCAAAATAAGTAACAAGAGTGAGTAATAAATTAGGCAAAGTGGGTGATGAATACTAGATTTATTTTGTGTTCTTGTGTTCTTCCAGTAATGAGCATTCTATAAACTGGTGAGATGGGTTCATTATTTGCTAGATTTTCTGATTTTAAACTAACATGCTAAGGATTTCATTCACAGTCCAGTTCATAGTCCAGGATTTTTTGTGACTGGGTCTGGTATGTTTATAAAATAGGTATCATTACATTGGAAGTCTTGGCTTATCACAAAATGTTCTCACACTTGCTTATTTCAAATACCATTCACTTGTAGAAAATTATTTCAGTTCCTTGCAGATCATTAAGAAAGGAGGGGAAATATTCCTGAAAATTAGAAAATTTGAATTTTAGAATTGTAAGGTCTTATTTCTTTGTTTTCCAGTTTTCAGATTATAATGATTGTCATTAATTTGGGGGATGTTCTGAAAATTAAGGAAATAATATTAATAAAGACATTTGAACTTCCAAGAGCTAAATGATCTATATATAGGTAAAGCATTGTAATAAAAGAGCTTTCTCCAGTTAAGAAATAAATAAATATGATTTAATGTGGCTAGTCAAATAAAACTGGGAAACAAATGATTCTTGTTTTTTAAAAAAATTTCTTTATTTTATAAATTTTTATTGTTCTTTCTTTGCAGATACTTTATAGCTGTGGAAGATGACAAAATTTTCCCATTAAATTCAGCTGAAAGGTAAAGTTGATCTCTGGGTAATTCATTGCTCATCAATAGACCTAACAAAAACTTTGTCACTGGTGAGGTTAAACTATGCACAAATGACTGCTTTAACCTGCGCTTCTTTGTTTTCTGTTATCCAGGAAACCTGGTGTGAAGCATGCACCATATATAAGGTAATTTGATAATTCTCTTCTGATCTGTTGGATCTTAGGAAAAGTTGGGAGGGTATCTTAGTTTGGGCTACTACAACAAAGTAGCATAGACTGCGTGGTTTATGAACAACAGACATTTAGTATTTCACACAGCACTGGAAGCTGCAAGTCCAAGATCAAGATCAGGGTGCCAGCATGGTTGGGTTCTGGTGAGGGCCCTCTTTTGGAGTGTATACTGTCATCTTCTCATTGTATCCTCAGAGAGAGAGAGAGAGAGAGAGAGAGAGAGAGAGAGAGTTTGTGAGAGAGAGAGAGCGCTCTCTGGAAGCTGCAAGTCCAAGATCAAGATCAGGGTGCCAGCATGGTTGGGTTCTGGTGAGGGCCCTCTTTTGGAGTGTATACTGTCATCTTCTCAT
>NW_017731525.1:1302660-1323763 GCF_001890085.2 Hipposideros armiger | reverse complement strand
ACCTCGGTGGGCCTCCCTGACCAAGCAGCATTGTTGAGATCAAAATCACCAGCACGGAATTTCGTGAACCATCATTGGCACTGACGTTCTTGTAGAGCACTGTCACCATAAACTTTATGCAACTTTTCACAAGCTTGACACGCGTTCTTCCCTTTATGGAAGTAAAAGAGTAAAATATGGCAAAAATGCACAGTTTGGTTTTCCATTTTTAACTTGTTGTAAAATCTCCAAAACTCAACCAAATCGCTCAATTTTTTTTAGAATGAAACTAGAACTGTCAGCTGTCAAATGACATAACAATAACATAAATGCAAATGACTGTAGTACTTCCAAAAATGAAATAGTGCCGTCTGTTGCAAACATGCATCATGAGTTTTCCAACAACCTAATAAATACCTAATTTCATCACTCCCGAGTTCTACCTTCCACAAAACACTACAACACAAACACAATTCAGCCAAGTTCTTTGCCACTTTATAACAATGATCACCTTTGCTCTAGTTTCCAATAGCATGTTCTTCATTTCTGTCTGAGACCTCATCACGATGGCCTTTACCACTCATATGTCTACCAATATTCTGTTTAGGATTATTTAGATATTCTCTAAGAAGACAGGAGCTTTTTCTGCAGCACTCCTCTTTTCTTTCTCAGCTCTCACCAGAATCGCCTTTAAAAGTCCATTCATGACAATATAGACTTTCTGAGAATATGTCTCAAAACTCTTCCAGCCACTACCTAGTACCCAGTTCCAAAGCTGCTTCCACATTTTTATGTATTTGTTATACCAGCACTTCCGCTTGTCAGTACCAATTTCTGATTGAGTTAATTTGGGCTGCTATAACAAAGTACCATCGATTGGGTGGCTTATAAACCAAAGGAATTTATTTCTCACAGCCTGGCGCCTAGGAGTCCAAGATGAGGGTGCCAGCAGGGTCAGGTTCTGATGGGAACCCTCTTCTGGGTTGCAGACTACCATTGCCTCATTGTATCCTCACATGGTGGAAAGAGGACACGAGAGGTCTCTTTTCTAAGGGCACTAATCCCATTCATGAGGGCTCCACCCTCACGACCTAATCACCTTCCAAAGGCCCTACCTCCTAACACTATCATATTGGGGGGTAGGATTTCAACATAAGAATTTTGAGGGGACACAAACATTCAGTCCACTGCAAAGGGTTATCAATTTTAATAGAGTACTAATAAAACATTTCGTATTTTTCAAGTATTGCAGGTGATGAACCTCCTGCAAGCTGTGTGTTTAGTCAAGTTATGAACATGGCAGCATTCCTAGGTAAGAGGATAATAAAGATTGATTTATGTGCTTTGGTGCATTTTTATTTATTTTCAGTTCTCCCAAACCCATATCAAAAGCATGGTGGGCTTAGTTGATAATCTGGTATCATATCATGGCAATATGCTGAAACTAGCTTTTTGTTTTGAGGGTCTTTTTTCTCATAAATCCTTTTATGTTCACCCTGATTACCTTACAATTTTCTCTTCCCTTTACTATCTTTATCATTTCAGTATATTCTTGACTTTATTTCTTTCGCTGCATGAAATAATATATTTCACATACCACAAAATCCTGCATGAGAATGTAATATTGTACAACATGTTTGCTTTAAAAAGAAAGCCTTATTTATTCCTTCACTGGCAAAGATGAAAAATGCACAGGCTCTGTGATAAATATCAATGTGTGTACATATCGTTTTTAAATCTAAAGTTCAGCATTAACATTAGGGTGATGCTCTCTCCTGTGTCTCTCTCTCTCTCTCTCTCTCTCTCTCTCTCTCTCTATATATATATATATATATATATATATATATATATATATATATATCAAGTTGGCAAATGGAGATGAAAGTTAAATAAATAAAGAAAAGAAAACTTTTATACTCATGCCCAGCCCCAACTCACTTTTTCTTTATGACCCAAGACCCTCATTTAATATCCTGTCCCCTTTGTTCTGTGAGTGCTTCCATGACATGGTGGTCATCCAGGGATTGTGGGAACAAGCCATGCTCTCTATCCTTTTCCAGTCAGCCTTATATATCATTTCTTCAAGGCCAGGCCTCCCCAGTGTCTTTCAAAAGGTCAACCATCA
Organism: Hipposideros armiger; assembly: GCF_001890085.2. Classification (NCBI taxonomy): domain Eukaryota; kingdom Metazoa; phylum Chordata; class Mammalia; order Chiroptera; family Hipposideridae; genus Hipposideros; species Hipposideros armiger. Next base: position 1,321,659 of record NW_017731525.1, on the reverse strand, counting down.
TCATTGCCATACTGTGGTGGATGGGCCAGTGACAACTACATTTTTCAGCAGTGATTTTCTGGAAGTGGTTCTTTTGAATGGTGAAACTCTCACTCCAAGTACTTAGAGATAAAGATAATGTTATTACTGAGGGAGTATTTGGTCTTTGTATCATCTGCTCCGCAAGAAGTGACCTTCTATTTCATCTATGTATAATCCCCTTCCTCCCCCGCCAAAAAAATTTCTACTCACTTTTAAGGTGTTCTTTTTAAATGTTTGCTATAGGAAAAGGGAAGACATGTAGATATTATTGGAAAATCAAGGGAGATGGTTGGTCCAACATGCAACACAGGCAGAATATTAGTTGGCTCAGAAGGTTCAAAAAGCGAGAAACGTGGAGAACGTTGCCTGTGAGGCCCAAGAGGCCTCTCCTGAACCTGTGAGTTTCAAGGAGAAGCATACTCGGAGGCTTCTCTGCAGTTAGTAAGATTGCTCCCTGGAGCTAACCTTTTCCTACCCAGGCTTCCCCAAAGCATATCCCATTCACCTAAGCAGGAAGTTTCTGGAAGGCATGGACTGCTATGCTGGCACTAAAGAACAGGCTAGACATACCATGATGCTGGGGTTACTTAATCTTCAGTGAAGCTCTTCTCTTCATGCCCTTGGCAGGCAGTATTTTCACGTCCCAGACATTCCCAAATTCTGAGAAGGATGTACGTTCAGCAGCTGGTGCACATGTGGGGCATCAGGGCCAGTCCGAGTCCCTTGGGTTTTGCCTTCAGCCTCAGAGGTGCCAAGAGCTTTATACTTGTTGCTTTTTCCTACTCTTGACACCACTCTTCTGAAACATCTAATAACTTTATTCATACGAAGGCATAAATGACTGCTAAGGAGGTATTTGTATTTAATAGAGCACAAAGCCCCGAGAGGGAATCTTAAATTGCAGGGTCAGGGACCTTTCCCAGGCCCTTTGCAATCACACCACGTAGGCCTGCAAGTTGGTAGCTACTCATGTGATCATCCCCACAGGGCCCAATAGTAATAATTAAAAGCAGTCATTTATATTCCGGGCACAACGCTAAGTGCTTTGCAACACTACCTCATCTTATCACGATACAGAGGAGGTTGCCCTTACGAAAAAGCTGTCACAAGCGGTCTGTCCTCCACTGGGCTTTAAAGAAGCCAAAGAACATGTTGGAAGCCACTTATTGTTTCCTTCAGGTCCTTAAGAAAAAAATATTTCCCAGTATTCTTTAGTGCATAATCTAAAAAATACCGGTTTGCACAACTCACAAATTTATCCAGTTATAAAGTTTACGATTAACTAATTATAAAAGCATTTCCAAAAACAAATGAAAACAAGTTGTCCTTTTCCAAATGACAATCGTCATCATCTTACACTCCAGTTCTTCCCTGTCCCACAAAGAAGCAATTAAGTTTTTACTAGCTTTCCTGCTCTAATGTGTTGCAGCATCTTTTGTTTATTCTTTATTATCTTTCATCATTCTCAGTGCCATCTGGTAGACACAAAACTGATTAAGATTAGTGTTCAGTGGGAGTAAACTACCAATTATTTATTTATCAACTCTGGAGTGAGTCAGTTTACTGATGATTCTTGCTCTGAACTGTGGATGCTTTGCTCTCCCCAGGTCCATCCTGTTCGACCTCAGACTATTACTTTAGACAACATAACTGACTTTAAGAAACAACCTGCACTGCCTATAAGTCACTGCTTTTTGGCATCTGTGTAGATTGTAATTCACAACCTACACATGAGTCAGTGTAGCATTTATTAAAATTAATTACCAAAGGTCTTTTATCTTTTTGACAGGTTAATTGAAGATCAAATGCTCAATTATTTTCTTTACAGAATTAGTTATGCTGTTTGTCGCAAATGCACACTTTATTTCTCCTGGGAGGATGAGGGGAGACCTAAGACAAATTTCTTGAAGGGAATATTGTTTTCTGCCCTGGAGAGGTTGCGAGGATAAAACTAATAGCTGAATGATTTCAGTCACCTAACAGCTGCTGCTCTCCCTCCTTCAGCCAAAACATATTGATTATTGTATTCTGCTGCAGCCAGAAATAGGAATTATTGATGCACAAACAATAAACGGAAACAAAACAAAAGAGAATTTTGCCAGGCACCAGTTTAGAACTGCAATTAAGAGCTATTTTGAATTTGAACTTTAAAAACCCAATCAGCCTCAAAGTAAAAAATTTGATAAAGAAATAAGCCATTATTTTAATATTTGTGTTCTCTTAAAATAGGTAAATAGGGGACACCTACAGAGCAACGAACTATTCTAAACATCAAAAACAACAGGAGGATGGGTTTTAAAATTAAACATCTTTTCTAAAGCTGTTAATAAAATCTAAAATTTTTAATGAAACTAAAAATTATACCTGTTGATCAAAACATTAATGTGGCAAAAATTGGTTAGCGTATAGAAAGATAGCTTTGAAATTACCCTACTGCTCAGAAGTCTTTTTCAAGACTGTATAATTAAACCACTGCTTGGTTGAAAATGGACCTCGTAACAGATAATCTGAATCTGCCTCCATTTAAACCTAACTGCTAATAAAACTGTTAAAGGACCAGAATATTTATTATTTCCACCACCCTAAAAACTCAACTAGAATCTATTTTAAAAGGAAAGTATGCCTAGTCTGAGCTGATTAATAATGGAGTTAATAGATTAAAATGGCAAAGTGTGGTGTTTAGAATGCAGTTCTGGAAGTTCAGAGTTCCTTGAAACAGATTTGAAATAGGTTTCTGTTTCCTGCTTCATTTCATCATCTGTTCATGATAAATTATTTTTTTTCCATCCCTATTACAAATGGGAAGGCTAGCAATGCTGGGACCAAGAGAATGACACATGTCCAGTTTTTATTGGAGAAACATGGATAATGCAGAGAATGGCCATCAAATCTATTCTCCTGGACATAACGGGGGGAAGTGATCAGATGGATCAATGTCAAGAGCCATTTCAGTGTCTGCTTCAGCAGCAGTTTAGCGCTTAGGCCAAAGTTCCAGCACTATCCTATCCCTCCAAACTACAGGACAACCAGAGTTCCCAGAGTAACACTTTCACTAGTCATTTTTAGAAGAAATGATATGTGCTGTCTTGGTAGTTTGTTATTATGCCCTGACTAATGTACATACACAGCTAGTTAGCATGTGTTTCCCATGGTGCCCTGCGTTGAGGTTTCTGGTTTTCATCTAATGGCTTCTGAACTGATGATCACTTTGTATCAGAGTGCTTATGTTCAAGTTCTCCTCTCCCCACTTCCTCCTCCTATTCTCATCCTATTCTATCCTAAAAATCCGTAAGTTGTGGTGATTTTTCTATCTACCCAATCTAGGCCTAGGGTAGTTTTTGTCATTTTTAGTAGACTTCTGATATATTATTATAATTCCTAACTAGGTTCCTCAAACCAGTAGGATGGGAAACTGTTGTCAACTCAAGTATAATTTAGTAATTTTATGATCAGTAGTGGGCCTTAACTGAAACATAAATATACTAAAAGCTAAATCAGAACTGAACTATTTGTGATTTCATAAGTTGTGGCTTACTTCTATTTTGTTTCCAAATCTAAATATTAACCAAGTTCTTTACCACTCTTTAATCAGAGGTACTTAGAACTGAATGTCAACTCACTGAGCCTATCCTCATAGCTTGAAACTATGAAGTTCAACATACTTGGGAAATACAAATTTATGGATGGGTTTTCTTTAATAATGGCTACTAATAATGGCCTATGATCAAGGTAAAGCCTTTAGCAAATAATTACCTACTTAATTGCTGCATAAATAGGGTAGTTCTTGAATTTCTAATTGTCTTCCCTGCTAAACCGTAATGTCAAAATAAATTGTCTTAGGAAGTAATAAGTGCATTTCCTTTTATGTAGATATAATTTATATTAATTGCAAGTGCCTTTTTTTATCACTTGTAAACTAATACCTCTCAGCTTTTTGTATAAATATGAAAATATCCCTTTACTAAGCAGTTAATAAAAGGGGACTTGGGCCAACCGAGTGGTGCGCTGGTTAAGAGCTGGCTTGGGACGCCAGAGGGCCCCGGTTCAGATCCCACATATGAGGGCCAGTGACACTGCCCTCTACAGCTAAGATGCTGAACAACAGCTCAACCTGGAGCTGGGTTGCCATGAGTCACCGGTGGTGGCATAGGTTGCCATGGGCTACTGTGTGTAGCCAGCAGCCAGCGTGAGTGGCCAGCAGCCGCAGTGAGCAGCTGTCCAGAAGCCGGCGACTGATCTGCCTCACCTGGGAAGAGCACAATGATGGTGCCAACTTGGGCCAGTGAAGCAACGTCCTCCACAACTAGACTGAAGAACAAAACGACAGTAACTTGTCTGTTCCACTTCCCCCAATTCCCCAGCGTTGTTCCCACCCCCCAATTCCCCAATAAAAATCTTTAAAAAAAAAAAAGGGATTCTTAAGATTAGTGGCTTGAGTATAGACCATCCTCAAAGTTACTGTTAGAAGTCAGATTTCAAGTGTAATCTTCATTCTCTCTTCAGGTTCACTGATGACAATTTACTTCAAAAATAGGGTGGGTTTTTTTATTATTATTTCATTGGGGAATCGAGGGAGAGGAACAGTGTTGGGGCATTGGGGAAGGGGAACAGCCAAGTTGTCCTTCAATCTTAGTTGTGGAGGGCTCAGCAAACTCAGCTCTCAGTCCAGTCGCGCCGCTCAGCTCAAGGTGCTATGTTCAATTAGTTGCGGGTCAATGTAGCCACCATCCCATGAGGGAATAGTACCGGCAGCCTTGTTGTTAAAAGCATCGCTCTATCCCCTGAGCCATCTGGGCAGCAGCTCAGCTCAAGGTGCCAAGTTCAGTCTTTAGTTGTGAGCGGACGTAGCCCACCATCTCAAACAGGCAACCTTGTTGTTAGGAGCATGTGCTCTCACCAGCTGAGACATCCTGCCACCTGTTGGCAGCTCAACTGCAGCTCAGCTCGGGCACAGCTCACTGGCCCATGTGGGAATCGAACCGGCGACCTTGTTGCTCAGAGCTCATACTCTTGAGCAAGCTCTTACCAACTGAGCCATTTGGCTGGCCCTGGGTGGTGTTTTAAAATAAGTAACATCATTTGGAAGAACTAAGCTTTCTTAATATAATCAGTATAATGTTTAATACATACCAGACCCCCAAATCTGCTATGTTAGAAATCCAGATTTCATAATTTGGTTACTGGCACTGCTCTAATTTGAATTAACTATCATTGTCCTTTGACAATGAACGCCTCTAGGTGGAAATCAGAGGGAAGTGGGAGTAAACCAGTAATGAGGGGATGTGTGCACACGTGCCTTTTCCTTCCTACTCCCAGGAATGATTTCTGGCACAGGGACCAGTAGGTTTGTGGAGATGTGTAACCCTGTCTTCCCTGTGTTTTCCTGCCCTGTCGGTGCTAACACTGTTCTAAACTACAGGATGATTGAATTTCCGTGCCATGAACTGTCTTCATCCCCAATTTATTCGTTGTGTGTCAAGCCTCTGCAGTATTCTCCTAAGCCAGCCTGCCCTGTGCTGACCTTGTTTTTGAAAACTCTGAGAACAACACTATTAACAGTTCTATCATCCTCCTAATCACTCACATAACAGATAGCACCGCTGCTTCAACTCCTCTTGGCTTCCCCCAAGTTAGATATAATAAAACATCTACATAATCATAAGCATCTCATGAAAAATTTCTTTTAAAAATTGTCTGTTGTTTCAGAGGTTTAAAAATGCACTGTGGTGAAAAGTTTAACTTTGTACACTGTGGCTTTAGAACTCTGCCTCATAGTCTGAGTGTGTGATTTAAACTTTTTAATTTTAACATTTTGTTTTATTCTCAGCTCTTGTGGTAGCTGTTCTTCGCTTCATACAACTGAAACCAAAGGTTTTAAATCCGTGGCTGAATATTAGTGGATTGGTGGCACTGTGTCTGGCTTCCTTTGGAATGACCTTACTTGGTAATTTTCAGGTACTTCATTTGGCCTTTTTCACCTCCATCGCACACCTCACCTATATGATTATCATAGCTACTGAGGGGTAGTCACTGTGTGGCCCATATAATTCTGCACGAATCTTAAAAGAAACTGCTAATAGTAGTTCCTAATATGCACAAGTTCTCCAAAAGTCAACCCTTTATGGTTTCTCAGCCTGGTCTACCTAAGTTCACATTATACACCAGGGTGCTCACTACGCACTGGAAATAAAGCATTGTTATTAGGAAAATTAGCTACTGAAAGTAGCTACTATATTTTCTACAAAGGATTTCAAAGCGCTTTACACTTTTTTTTGTAACAAATTGTATCTTAGTGTACCCTTCTAGAAAACTAATAGAATCATTGCCTTTCTAAAATTAAACAATGAGTATCCTTTCTGCATGAAAGCTTGCTTTTCAGATTAGCAAGCTCATATGGGAGTCAAGTTTGAAAGGTCAGAATTTCTGTAGAACACCTATGACTTGTGTAAGGATAATACACTAACTCTTCTTCCCAGAAATGTAGAAGCCCAAGGTCACAACACTGAAGAATAATTTCTCTTGCCAATACCATCACCACCTCCTAACCTGAATGACTTCATTTGTAAAATAGACAAGGAGAACCCTGCACTGTTACAGTAGCTGTCTGATTTTCCTGCCTCCCTTTCCTCCCCAGCATCATTCTAGACTATGCTATATACCACTGCTAGAAACTTCCTTCTTGCAATCAAACACTGATCCTCACCAATCTCTCCCTTCTACTGAGTGAAATCCAAATGGCATAGACATTCAAGACAATATAAGGGCCGGCCGAGAGCCTCAGTTGGTTAAGAGCTCGCTCAAGAGTTTGAGCTCTGAGCAACAGTGGTTCGAGTCCCGGACCAAGCTGAACAGCCACTGAGCTGCCAACAGGTGGTAGGATGGCTCAGCTTAAAAAAAAATATGATAGTGGATTTTCTAAGACTGCCTCTTGTCCTGATAATAAGATCCTCAGTCCTGATAATTCATTAAACCAGGCTAACTCATTCCCCTGCACTTCCCCTGGCACATAGTAGCAACTCAATAAGTATTTTTGACTTCATGGGTCGTTTGATAGGCAATCCCACCAATTCCTCTTAACTATTCTAGGTCTCATCCCATATCAAGATAGACAACAAGAAAGCAGCAATTATAAAACATATTGACTAGGACAATGAATTACCAAGAGAATATTTGAGAGTTTATCCTGTTAAACTCTGAAATGGTAGCATTTTTATCGAGATTTTGGTGGGAGTCTTTCCCTCACTTTCCTGTCTGTGCTGCAGGTACTGACATGTTGTGAAGTGCTCAAGAACTATCATTTCTCTCAATCAGAACTTGGCTGGAAGTTACTGAGTAGATGTTTTGCTTTTTACTAACGTCCTAGGAAAAACCCAGAGATTGGGTTGTTTTGGTGAACCACAAATAGTCAAAGCCATGAATGATGACACTACGTATGATGAACAGTCACTGGAATATCTACAGAGAATACACAGGAAACAAATAACAGAGTAGTTGCCTGTGGAAAACCAGGTGGCTAGTATTACGAGACAGACTTTTCAATCTATATTCTTTTTATAATTTTCGAGTTTGAAACATGTAACTATATTATCTATTTTTAAAATTAGGTTAAAAATAATAAATGAATAGAATTTAGTTTAGAAAACCAATTTTCTACAAATAAAATTTGATTTGAGGAATCATTATTTAAGTTTTGAAAATATGTCTTTTGAACTATGAGAGAAAAAAGTGACTACTTCCAAAGAAGAGGGAAAAAAAATCCTACAAAAACAAATAGAAAAAATTGTAAAAGGAAATATTGATTTGATACAACCACTATTCAAAGCAGTGTCAAACAATGAAACATCTAAAGGCAATTGCAATTAAAAAAATTTTTTTTCACCATGTTTTAAAAGCCATGTCTTCAAAATAGATTTTTGTATATGTCTATTTTAAAATATATATAATTACTAAAGGTGTTTTAAGTGACAAAATTTTAGAATCGGGGCTGGCCGAATGGCTCATTGATTAAGAGTTGGCTTGGGAGTGTGAGCTCTGAGCAGCAGGGCCACTGGTCGGATCCCACATGGGCCAGTGACACTGCGCCCTCTACAGCTAAGATGGTGAACAACAGCTCGACCTGGAGCTGGGCTGCTGTGAGTCGCCGTCAACAGTGTAGGCTGCAGTGAGGCTGTAGTGGGCTGCCGTGAGCTACCATGAGTGGCCAGCAGCCAGCATGAGTGGCCGGCAGCTGGCATGAGCTGCTGTGAGCTGCCGTGAGTGACCGTCCAATGGCCGGCAACCGATCTGCCTCAGCCGGGAAGAGCGCAATGATCACAACACCAACATGGGCCAGTGAAGTGACGTCCTCCAAAACTAGACTGAAGAACCAAAGGACAGCAACTTGTCTGTTCCCCTTCCTCGATTCCCCAATGCTGTTGCCCTCTCCCAATTCCCCAATAAAATCTTTTTTTTTTAAATTTAAAATAGTACATAATGATTTGGGGAGTTTACATCTCTAACCTCCAATTGAAATACCCAATTGGGTCTCCTTTGACCCATAACTCTATAAATGCCATGAGCAGAAGTCTTCAAACACTGTTGTGCTTAATGGGTCTACAGATATGACAAAAGCTCATAGGCAGCAGTTTTATTATAAAAGCTCATAGGCAGCAGTTTTATTATAATAAGAAAATAAAACAAAATCCCATTAATAATGAATTGGTCATACTACCGAGACAGGCCAGTTTTGTAGGAGTAAAGAACAACCCAAGTGTTATTAATTGTCTATGCCAGTAAAATCTTGACTTGCTTAGAACTGGTCTTCCTCAATCAGTAAATACACAGCCAGATCCCAGATCTCATCTTAGTCTGGAAAACAAAGTTTGGGGTGTATGATTATAGAAACTTTGACATTTCTCTTTTGTGTAACATTTCTGTTTTTTTCTTTGACTTTTCCACAAAGCTTTTCTGGAAAATAAATTCAAGAAATAGATCATGACTGCCTGTATGGTTTTTCAAAACAAATGTTTTGAGGTTTGAGGGTACTATTTATTTCCCTTCTTCTCTTCAGAGTTCAAACCAACTGAGGAGAACTGACTGACACAAGGAGCCAGTGGATATGAAGGACTCTAACTTTGTAAAGTCTATCATCCCATTATTGGGATATCACTTCACCTATTTTTTTCTCCCTCACATATTCCATTGGCTTTTGTCTTTTCTAAGTGGGCCTCCACAGGTCACCATCTGTTCATTCCTTAGCTCACGAATGATGAGGAAATCCATAATGTCGGAACCTCCTTGACCTTTGGATTTGGCACATTGACCTGCTGGATCCAGGCTGCATTGACTCTCAGAGTCAACATTAAGAATGAAGGACGGAAAGTTGGAATTCCACGCGTTATTCTCTCGGCATCTATCACTCTCTGCGTAGTCCTCTGTATCCTTTGAATGTGAAAAGGTTCTTTGCCAGTGAGATTAGAACACAGATAGCTTGTCTGTGTAGAAGATTAGAAAATTGACCTTTCCCAATTGGTTAGGATAGACTGTCAGATCATCTCCAAATCTTAGACAAAATAGAAAAGTAAATGGGTATATAAACAAAAACTCTCAGACTTATTTTTATACCAAAGAAAAAATGGAGAACTGAAAATAAGACAAGCTCTGCCATCTTAAGATTGTTTTAATCTGTAGAAGTGGTGTCATGTATTTCCTTATATAATAATATAAAAGTTTACTTACTAATAATGTAAGTTTCCCTTTATGAAAAACATAGAATGCATAACCAAGATTTTTTATGATTTTTTTCCCTCCATCCTAAAATTTCTTTTTTCATTTGTGATTTTATTAATGGTCCTGTTATTTCATTTAATTTACTAGCTGTAAAATGAATTTCCAAGGACAAATACATTTATATCTTTGAGGAAAATACACTTTTCTGGGAAACAAAATCAAGAATTAGGTTACCGCCATATATATAGTTGTCCTAACCAAATATTTTAGAGGTTTTGAGGTGCTCTTTCTTTCCCTTCCTCCCTAAGGATTTAAACCAATGGAGAACACAAGGAGCCAGATGGGGATGAAGAAATCAGCCTTTATTCCTGGTAAATTTGGAAAGGAAAATTCCGCAGGCATCTTACCTCACACCCTGGAAATCAACTTATCCACCCAGTAACAAATAGAGAAACCAGGGAAAGGAAGAGGAGAGTGCTTCTCTCAGCTTAACCCTTAACACAGCGGTTCTCAACCTTCCTAATGCCGTGTCCCCTTAATACAGTTCCTCATGTTGTGGTGACCCCCAACCATAAAATTATTTTCGTTGCTACTCTATAACTGTAATTTTGCTACTGTTATGAATCGTAATGTAAGTATCTTTTTGTTTTCTGATGGTCTTAGGCGACCCCTGTGAAAGGGTCGTTCAACTCCCAAAGGGGTCACAACCCACAGGTTGAGAACCGCTGCCTTAACAGATCCCAGAGAGAGAGGTAGTCTAGGATGGAGCACAGTGACTCCATCTACTGGTGGCATGGCCCAATGGAAGATGACCAATTCCATTCTCACCAATCAGATTGCTCATTTGTTCTGTGGGGCGGAGTGATTGTAAATGTTCACTCCCATAGGTTCTCCTCAGGAAACCAGAGAAGATGGGAATAAGGTTCCTAGGTGGTAGACTGTGTAGCTAACACAGTTACACATCTTCAATCTCCTAACAACCAATATTTATTAGGCACTTATATGTGCGAGGCATTATCCTAAGTCCTTCAGATGTATCAACTTCCTTAATCTTCACTTAACAGATAAGAATAGGGAAGAACAAAGATTAATTTACCCAAGATCGCACACAATATGTGATTTAAATCAGTACCTTGATTTAAACTCAGGCTCAGTTCTTACACTCTTAACCAATACATGTATTATCTTGGAGAACATGGCTTTAAAATATGAAAAGATTTAGCGTTCATAGATGGTCTCTAGTTTAGTGGAGTATGTGGAGTCTGTTATTTCTTCTTCCATCACAAACTGCCATTCAATCATTTTACTTTTTTTCAAGTTCTGCAGTCACATTAGAGGACATTTAAGAACTTGAAAATCAAGCCAAAAGACATTCTTATTGCTAGTAACCTGATAAAATATTTGAGTGAAAAGGTCAGAACTCTGCCAGTGTGAGATTGGGGAGTTAATGGGAAGATTCATCCCTTCCCCATTAACTTAGGTAATATTGATTTGGCAATATTTTGAATCCTCAGTCAGAAGAGTATGTACAGACTTCAAATTATTCTGAGTTTTGAGCTTATACCAAGCGATTCTGCCATTTTATTTCTGAACACATGGAACCGTTTCTTTTTCCCAGGTGAATGGATCCAGAGGGCAACGTTTGGCCGAAATAGGTTAACATACTCTCTGAAAATTTCCCAAGATTTTAAGTCTAAGTTCTGGAGATAGAACTAATTCTAAGAGGACATTTTTGATTTTTCTAAATAAATGTATTTAGTCCTTAGCCTCTTTGTCTTTCACTACAGCATGCTATGAACCTTTCCCAACACACACACACTCCATATATATTAAGACATAGGTGTCTTATCTGTTTGTTTTTTTAATTGAATATTTTCATTTGGGCACAAGTTTAAGTGTGACACCAGGAATGAAACTGCCTATATGGTATTGTCTGAAAGACGATAGTGAAAACTAGAGAGAAGTGGAAGAGGGACCACTTAAGACATTATTGTAACACTGCAGAGATAAATGCAGCTTATATGGAAGTATTTAGCAATCCGATGTGTTCAAAATTGTTTCTGCAGATAGAATGATGACTATGAATCCGTAGTCATTTGCAGTGATTTTTAAAAAGATAACTTTACTTTTCTGGCCAAGTACTTACTTTGGAATTGTTATCCTCTTGCTAATCTCAGTTTATTAGGCGGCCATATAATGGTTGAATGTATGGCCTGGGAGTCAGAGTGCTTGAATTTGAATCCCAGCTCCACCAATTAACACCTGTATGACTGCAGGCAAGTAGCTTACCCATTCAGCCTGTTTATTTTTAAATGAACTGATGATGATAACAGGACTTTTCCACGAAAGCACCTATTAATAGAAACATGTTGCACAAAGTAAGAGTTAGATAATGTTACCTAGTGTTCATGTAGATGTTTGTCCTCAGCAAATTCTGTCAAGCTAACTCATGCTAGTGAGGGGAAGGGCCCAGTTTTTCCTGTAACCTGTCACTTTCTAGTTTTATGTAATATGGCTGATGGCTCTTTCCTTGACTGCTTCTCCCAGACTTCATCCTCATGGCCCAAGGCATCCACATGTATGCAGCCCGGGTCCAGTGGGGGCTGGTCATGTGCTTCCTGTCTTACTTTGGCACCTTTGCTGTGGAGTTCCGGCATTACCGTTACGAGATTGTTTGTTCCGAGTACCAGGAGAATTTCTTAAGCTTCTCAGAAACCCTGTCCGAAGCTTCTGAATATCAAACTGACCAGGTGTAACCCATCAGTTTTTCCTTGCTGGTGAGGTGGGTGTGAATAGTGGGGGAGGGGCCAGGAGGACACACTCACAGGACTTGACACATAACCTCATGACACATTTTACACACACACACACACACACACACACACACACACACACACACACACACACACATTCACACACACGTTCATGGACACATTTGCCAAATGAGCTTTTCAGGGTATTATTTCTTTAACAAAAAAGCACAAGCCTTTATGTGTCAAAATACCCCGTTACACTGAAAATATATGCACGACAGAGCAAGAAGCTTGTGCACGATCACCTTTTTCCCTGTCTCCCAACACTTCCTGCTCTTCTCATTCTCTTCACATATTTCAGACATCGTGATCACCCTACTATAGGGTAGGGCAGGCCAAATGTAACATGGGAATAATGTCAATTCCCGAAGTTGCCTTCAGATCCAAAGGGCTTGAAACCAGCTCATGAGGAAGTTCTGAATCTGGCACTAACACTCTTGAATGTATAGAGTCTCATCTAATCGGATGGAAACTGAATAGAGATGTGACCCTGTGTAAACTGTGGAAAGGCATGGGATCAAGGATAGAACTTTCCCACAAAAACTCCATCATTGTTCAGTGGTTGGCTGTGAGGATTCAGTGAAAGGAATACGCTACAAACTGTGAGGGTGAAGCACCCCATGGTGATTTGGACTTTACTGTGACTGAGAAGTACTTCTAAATGTGAATATTTGTAGGGACACCGTCTACGAGGCATGGAACAAGATGAAGCAGCGAGGGTGCAATTTCGTTTTTGCTTTTATAGTATGCTATGTATAGTTTTCGTTTTATATTTCATGGCTTGCCTTCTTTTTTTCAGTAACTACTTAAGGGTTTCTCAAGGCTTCATGGACCAAGATAGAGGCCAAATGCAAGAGATGAGCTTGTTTTGGGTTCAACCCTGATAAAAGGAAAAACAAAAAGGTGGCCTGCAGGCTTAATTTGCTGCTTTTATGTTTCAAGCTAAGAAAATGTTCACAGAAAAGCACAAAGAAACATGTGGAGGTAATAAATGAGCTCCCGCTGGACATTTATAAAAGACAGGAGTTTTAGAGCATCTTGTTACAAGTCCAGATCAGGGGAGAGTTTCTTAATATGTATTGATAGCTCAAATTTAGTATTTTGGGGAGGTTAAGGGGTTTTCATATTTGGAATTTGTAGAAGCCAATTAAAGAATTACCGTTTCCCCTCAAAAAAATGGGCACAGCTGTCCCCGACTGCCTAACACGTAGTTGCCACCAGCTAAGAGTTTGGAACTCAAACAGTAGGCCTGGGCTTTTGAGGCTGTGCTTTATAAAGAAGAACAGAATTCTATATTCAGCATGTGTTGGAGTAGGCCAAGTTGACAGACCCTCTTGTGAGTGCACTTTGTTTCAAGAAATCCCCACATTTACTTTATAGGGACTGGGATTTCATGAACTGTAATGTGAAAAACATTGTTTTTAAATTCAACCCAAACTCAGCTTCTTGGGGTGGGGTGTGGGGTCAAACTCAGCTTCTTGGGTGGGTGGGGGTATGGGGGGGTCAATGACTTTTCATCTCTGTGTTTATCTCCACCTCCTAGCACAGTGCCTGGCACATAATAGGTGCTCAACAAATGTCTGTTGAATAGAATTGTTGGTAATTTAAGAGTAGGAAAAAGGAGTATCAAGAAAGACTAAAAGACGAGTGAGAGAGAATAGAAGATGATTATTTTAAGGAAGACAGGAATGGAAAAAAATGAGTAAGGGTCATATGGAAGAGTGAGAATACTTATAATTGATAAGTAAAATGTGAGGAAAGAAATCAAGCAGAGAGTATTCTATTAAAAAGGCATCTTACTGTAAATAATCTAAGGTGACATTTATTATTTTGGAATACTGCTTTTGGGTTTTGTTTTTTTTCATTTTTATATTTTAAAAATTTTATCAGAGAACAAACATTTATGAACTTTTCTTTTACTCGACACGATCCAAATTAAACAGCTTTTGGTGATGCACTGTACACTTTTTAAAGAGCATATCTAATGGCACATTTTAGCAGAATCAAGCAATGAGTGGCATTATTCATTAGGCTCTGACCACTAAATAAAATTCTTTTATTCAGAATTGTGATTTGTCTCTTACATTAACATCTCTAATATAGAAGCATGTGTAAACTCAATGAGACGTTATGTTGAAATGAACTTCAGTGTTATGTTGGTAACATACTTCTAGGGTGTTTTCCTACATCAAAAACCAATTCTGTGATTCTCTTGATACCAACTGGATGTCCTACAATTCAGTTCAATTCTGACACTAACTACTCAGAGTTATTGTCAGACCTCACAGGTTTAAGGGAGTCCCACAAGACTGCTTTCACTTCAATTGCCAGCTGCAAGTATTGGGGCCCAGGTTACCCACACTACTGTTCAACTTGGCTATAAAATTGGGAGTTCCCACAACTCCCTTCCCTTTCAAGTTCGGTAATTTGTTAGAGCACAGAACTCAATAAAACATTTTACTTCCATTTGCCTGTTTATTATAAGGATATAACTCAAGAACAACCAAATGGAAGCAATATGTAGGGCAAGGAAGGGCAGGGGTATGCCATCCTCCCAGCATTTTGATGTGTTCACCAACCCAGAAACTCTGAATCTGTTCAAGAGTTTAATAGAGCTCAATCTCCAGCACCCTCCCCCACCCACTTCCTGGAGGTAGGTCAGGAGGTCTAATCAGGAGGTCATTGGGTTGACCAGCTTCATCCTAAGGCTATCTATAATAGAAGCCCCACCCTAAGGGACCTCATTAGCATAAACTCAGGGGCTCATTAAGAATAACAAAATACACTCCTACCACTCAGAAAATTCCAAGAGTTTTGGCAGCTCTGTAGCAGGAAGCGAGAACAAAGACCAAATAATTTTTGTAGTATACCACACATAAAAATAAAGATCTAGATAACAGAACCTTCTAGGAGTTAAGAACAACAGCCTTCTTCTAAGAGGCCAAGCCCAGGGCATCTGCATTTGGAATGAGCGGCCCGGAGGATCTAATGCAGATAGCCTAGGGAACAGTGTCTGAAATACACTCAACTACATTTTCGGTAGTCCAGCTAAATCCAAGAAGCAAAGTTCTCCTCCTGGTTAAGAGAGAAATATATATATTTTTTAAAGGTTAATATTTTTAAGGTTCAATCGTTTTTTTATTTAATGGAGAACTGACAGTGAGGTAAAGTTTTGTTACCTGTGTTCTTTACTGGGTTGTTGTTTTTTCCTGTTTTGTTTTGTTTTGCTTTTTGCCTGCCCCTCATATGGGAAAGTAAAAGCTTTGCATCCTGAAATTTGCAATCTATCGCTCATTCATAATGGCACTGGAACACCAGTTTATTTTTGTCCTTAGGCATTGTGTCAGGATAGGTTGCATTCTGCCATCCCAAGATAAAGCTAATAAAATTAAAGTTCATTTCTCATACTAGATGTGTATCCAGGGTTAGCAAGGGGGCTCTGCTCATTGCTATGACTCAGACCCTGACTGGTAGAGGCATCTCAACACATGCCTCCACCATGGCTGACGACCAAGGAAATGTGGCAGACTGTTCACTCATTATTAAAGCTTGTGCTGGGAAGGGACAAACACCACTTTGGCTACATTTCATTGGCTAGGGCAAATCAGATGGCCAGATCTGAGAGTGGCACTCCTACCATGTGCTCAGAATGGGTGAGACATTTGTGAACACCCGAGCGACCACCACAGGCTTCACGTTAAGTTTTTCGGATGTCTTCGGATGTCTTTGGTCATTGCCATTCCTTCGAAGCGGGAGTTCCAAAGAATCGGTAAAACACCCATCATCATACAGCAACAGAGGAAGGGGGTTACCTATGAGGTGGGGAGAGAGCACCAAATTACAAGTAGGAAGAACAATTCAAATAATAATTAAATGAGGGAAATGCAATCCCACTGAGCCTGAGGACTCTGGGCCACATCTAAAATGTGTTATATTCCTCAAAGTAGCGGGAACCAAAAGTTTGGGGGAAGAGAATTCCTCATATAAAATAAGTTGATGTTCATAATTCTCAGCTCCATATCAGTTCAGATTGCCTACTAACACTCCTCAAAGTGAGGGTTCCAGGAAACAGCAAATATCCAAATTGTGACATCCAAAGAAGGGAGTATGGGTGAGGCTAGGTCCCTCACTGGAAAAGCAAAGCTCTTTTTATTAGCATAAAATATGCTTTTATTTCTTCTATCTTTAAAAGAGAAAGTCCCTATTTGCTATTTCCCATCCTTCTCTCCTAATTCTCTCTTGAACCCATTCCAGTCATGCTCTTGTTCCTACCACTTCACGGAAACTGTGTTACTCAAGCTCTCCAAAGACTTTGTAATGTTACAGTGGTTAGTTCTTTTATTACCCTACCTAGGCACATAAGCAACACTTCACAATTGATCACCCCCTCCCCACCTCCCTGCTTAAAATATGTTCTCTACTTGGCTTCCAGAACATCCTGCCCTCTTAATTTGCATCCAGCTTCACTGTCTGCTCCTCAGTCTTCCTGACATCCTAATATTGGAGTGCCCAATGACTCAACACTTGGAACTCCTCCTTGCTATCTACACTCACTCTCTTGGTGACCTCAGCCAGTCTTCCAGTTTTAAATATTGCCATATGCTGACCTCTCCCAACTTCTCCAGCTCAGACCTCTATCCTAAATGCCAGACCTGTATATTCAACTACCTATCTCCACTTGAAGGGCATCTCAAGTTTAACACATCCTGACCTATCCCTATAAACTCATTCCTCCCAGTCTTCCCATCTAAGTTAATTACAACTCATCTTTCAGTTGCTCAGACTGAAACCTTCCAGTAATATTTATCTCTTCTTTCTTTCACACACCGTATTTGTCAGCAAATCCGGTTTGCTCTATCTTCAAATTATACTAGAATTTGTCCACTGCTACCACCTGGTCCAAACCATGTGCATCTCTCCTGGACTTTTATAATAGCCTACATAAACTGGTCTCTCTGCTTCCACTATTTGCTTCCTTCAGACTGTCCTCAACACAGAAGTCAAAATGATCTTGTAAAAAGCTAAATTACATTATCACTCCCCTGCTTAAAACTAATGGCTTCTCTTGCACTCAGCCTAAAAACTCCAATCACTGAAATGCCCTACAAAGCCCAACCATGCCTGCCTTTCCACCTTTCATTCTTTCTGTTCCAGGCCCTCTGCCCGCTTGTGTTCCTCCAACAGAGAGGCATCCTCTGGCCTCAGGACCTGTGCACTTGCTGAAACCACTGGCCTGGACCATCTTCTCCTAGAAATGTAAATCTCTCACCTTCTTCAGCTATTCAAATGTAACCAACCTCCTTGACCTCTAAAGTTTAATCCCCTCAAGCCAACCCCAGCACTATCACTTTTTCCAGCTTTATTTTGCTCTATAGTCTTTTTTTAAAACATGGTCTTGTGATTAGTTAAAATTGTAACATGCATAGCAGCCTAACACATTTTACTTTACTTGTTTTATTATCTCATTCTCTCCATCCCTACAATGCAAGTTCCATGAGGGCAGGGATTTTTGTTTGACATGTACCTGGCACCTAGAACAGTGCATGACACATAGTTAAGCGCTTAATAAATATTTTAAAAATCAATGATTGACAGGTAGCTGACCCCGTTTCTTTCTTTCTTCCCTCCCACTCTTCCTTCCCTCCCTTCCTTTCACAAAGCATCTCCTCTGTTGCCCTCTTTTGGTTGGAACAATCATAAGCCCCCACTCAGAACGTCAGAATGAGGCTTTATTTGGAAATAGAATCACTGTAGATGTAATTAGTTAAGATAAGATCATGATAGGCCCCCAAACCAATTCTACTGGTGTGCATCTAAGAAGACAGCCATATGAAGACACAGATATCCAAGGAGAATACCATGTGAAGATGGAGGCAGAGATTGGAGTACTGCCTCTACAAGCATAGTTAACACCAAGGATTGTCAGCTGTCACCAGAAGCTAGGAGGCTTGCAACAGGTTCTTCTTCAGTGCCTCCAGAAGGAACCAATTCTGCTAATATCTTGATTTCAGGCTTGGCATCCAGAAGTGGGAGGGAATACATTTCTGTCACTTTAAGCCACCCACTTTATGGTACTCTGCAGCCCTAAGAAATTAATACAATAGGTAAATATTAAAAGAAAATATAAATGTATTTATTGTTTGTTAACTCCTTTTTTTTTCTTCTATCTGATTTAAAAGACAACTGCATAAAGCAATATTATAAATCTATGTTGATGGGCACACAATGTATAAAGATGTACTTTATGACAACATAAGTAGGAGAAGCAAAACTTTATATCTTATTAAATCTAAGGTAATATTGGGCTGGGCGAGTGGCGCATTGGTGGCGCAGAGAGCTGGCTTGGGGATGCCAGCTCTAAGCAGCAGGGCCCCAGTTCGGATCCCACATGAGGGCCAGTGACACTGCCCTCTACAGCTAAGATGGTGAACAACAGCTCAACCTGGAGCTGGGCTGC
>NW_017731525.1:1277483-1301190 GCF_001890085.2 Hipposideros armiger | reverse complement strand
AAAAAAAAATAATAGATGGAGACTTCAATACTCCACATTCAATAATGGATTAAACAACTAGACAGAAGATCAACAAGGAAAAAGAGGACTCAACACTATAAACCAACCATAAACCAAGCAAACATCTATAGAACATTCTACCCAACAACAGCAGACTACACACTCTTCTCCAGTGCACAAAGAACATTCTCCAGGATAGGCCATATGTTAGGCCAAAACAAGTCTCAATAAATTTTAAAAAGATCAAAATCATACAGAATGTGTTCTCCAAATACAAATTAGAATGAAATTAGAAATCAACAACAGAAGGAAATTTAGAAAACTCACAAATAGGTGGAAACACTCTTAAAACAACCAATGGATCAAAGAAGAAATCACAAAGGAAATGAAAAATTACTTTGAAATGAATGAAAAGAAAAACACACGATACCAAAACCTATGGGATGCGGTGAGAGCAATGCTCACAGGGAAATTTAGAGCTATAAATGACTACATTAAAAAAGAAGATCTCAAAGCAGTAACCTAACCGTCCACCTTAAGGAACTATTGGGTTGTTGGAAAAGTCATGATGTATTTTTTCTGTTTTTCGTTGCAAAAAATGCGTCATGACTTTTCCGACAACCCAATAGAAAAAGAGGAAGCTAAATCCGAAACAAGCAGAAGAAAGGAAATAATGATTAAAGTGGAGATAGAGAACCAAAAAAAACAAAAGTTGGTTCTTTGAAAAGATCAACAAAATGGATAAACCTTTAGCTAGACCTCATAGTCACTCAAACTAACCTTATTTTTGTCCCCACCACTCCATGAGACTGCTTGTCCAATCCAGGGCCACAGCTATTCTTGACTTAACTTGAATTCTTATCAGCACTTGACACATTTGAGCACTCCCTTCATTTGGATCGCATGCTACCCTCCTGGTTTTCTTTCCTCGGTGCCGAATCCTTTTTCATCTCCCTTGCTGGCTTCTCTCCTAAACTTGACCTCTAATGTTGGAGCCTGAGAGCTCTGTCTACACTATCAACAGACGCTTCTTATACGACCATCCCACAGCATCCCACAGCTTTGAATAGCGTCTCTAGGCAAATGAACTCCCAAATCTAGGCTTGAACTCTAGACTTAAATCCAACCGCTTTTTGGTCATGTCTACACTGGCATACATAGTACATTGACATTTTGCACTTTACATGCTATGTCAATGCCACCAGTTTTTCCAGTGGCATCATCTCTATCCAATTGCTCAAGCTAAAAATCTAGAAATTACCCTTCCAAGTCCAATCAATAAACAAGTGCTATCATTGTCACCTCTAAAACATTCTGTGTCCACTTCCATATATTTCCAATACTGCCATCCTAAACTAAGCCACCACCATTCTTTACCTTCATTACTCCCAATAGCCTTCTATCTTAGATCTAGCAGATTGGCTCTCTCAGGCGCCATTTTATCCACTAATTGGAGAACCTGGAAACCTAAAAACCTGTTAGAGACCCTTATGTGTAGAGTTCTGGGTTGGAATTAGATACTGCCAACTAAATGCACAAAGTTAGAGAACAAAACAGAGGCAATCTTCTTATTGGTATTGGTGTTGGGAGGCAAGGCCAGAGTGCAAATGTTTATAGAGGAAGTTGTAATAGTTGGACTCTGTATTCCTGTGTCCGGCCAGCTTCCTGGATTGAGTAGCAATGTCAGTGGTGGCAATCTCCCCAACTACTACTACTTTAGCTTGTGCCATTGATGTTGTAAATGCCTCACTCATTTTAAATCCCTTTCTGAATAAAATACCTCAAGTGGTTTCAGGCTTGGCACTCAACCCTGACATATCTAAATGGTTTTCCTGCATCTACTCTTGCCCACCTACACCATTCTCCATCCAACAGAGAATTCCCTTAACGTAAATCACATTATGTCATTTTCTGCTGAAAATTCTCCAGGGGCTTCCCACCACACTTAGAATACAATTCAAACCCTATCATGGTAACCAGCCCTAGTGATCTGGCTTCTGCCCACTGATGACATCCAGCCACTGGCCTTCCCTCCAGTCCTGGAACAGGCCAAGCTCTGACCTAGATCTTTACTATGTACTGTTTCATCTTCATGGCACACTCTTCCTTCTAGTTTCTCACATTTTCATGTCGTTCAGATTAGATATAACCTTCTTAGCAACCCCCTGTAAAAAGCCACTCTATCCTGTTTTTTCTGCACGGCACTTAGTGGTATCTATTTTTTGTTGTTCACTATTTATCGACAGCCTCCTCCAAGAATGTTATGTACCATGGCACTCCCATGGGAAGAACTGTGTCCCCTTACAGTAGATCCAGAGCATATCACAGATACTTAGTCAATATTTGAATGAACAACTTGGGTTAAATCTGTAAGGAAGGTGAATTCTACTTCTATTAAGTTTACTCCAAAGTGTTAGCAAAAACTACAAATTATTCTTAAATTAGGTTCAAGATAATAGTATTTTACCATCTGGGCATGGGTAGTGGGATAATGAATTGTTTGTACATACATTAATTCAACTTTGTGCTCTGATGGGAATTTTTAAAACCTGAAAACAAGTCCTTTTTAACACTGTAGCTGAAAAAACTGGCTATCCAAAAATCACCTATTTTTTAAATGTGACTTAGAGGGCAAGGTGAAAAAGGGATTTTTGTGTGCAGATTTCATTTAGGATTACTGCCGTTTTTCCCAAACTACCCTGACTCTTGCAACATCATGCTGTTGTCTTTTTTTTTTTTTTAATTGGCAACAGTGTGTTTTTCCAGGACCCATCAGCTCCAAGTCAAGTAGTTGTTTCAATCTAGTTGTGGAGGGTGTAGGGATCAAACCGGCAACCTTGGTGTTATGAGCACTGTGCTCTAACCAACTGAGCTAACCAGCTGCCCGCTACTGCCTTTTAATAATGATAAATGAACTATACTCATTTTCCTCTTAATGCTATCTAACTCCATCTGCTGTATCTGGTGGCCTCACACTTGATAAGGTCTCTGGAGAAACAGCACCATCTGCTGGGCAAAGGCTGCTGTGCGCCTATCTTGGCAATAGACCAGTGACTCTCACCTTTTCTTGTGCAACTCTAAACTGGACACCAGACTCAGCAACTAAGGCCAGCGTTCCAGAGGCCAGACAGGAAGCCCTGCTACTCCAGAACTGCTAATAAGACTAGAGAAGCCCCTTTATCTGAGGCTTCTCTTCTAAGAAACCAACTTGGGTTCTGACCCAACATTGGAAATCTTTGGAAAGAGCACACAACAGGTAAATCTGGATTAACAAACAGGAATTAATAGGGCCACAACTTTGAGACCTTTGTCCCCTATATTCTCTGCAAACAGGATGCTGAGAAAACTTAGTGCCTTTGTTCTCTTTTTGGAAATTCCGGAGGTGTGATTTTCCTTCCTTCCCTTACAAAGACCATGAACTTAGCTGCATTAGCCTCCTAGCTCACTACCCACCTTCTGGGCATGTTTTCCTCCTTCGTGACCAGTCTACTTTACATCTCAAGTTCTTCCTAAGTCCCTTTCCTATCACATTAATTGTGAATGAGTTTCTTAGGATCCAAGAAATATTCCAATCACCCTTTTGAAATATTTCCTTTTGCACCCCTCTCTGATAAACTGAATCTGATATTGTAACTTCTTCTCAATTTTTGAATCTATTTCTGTCAACTACTCAATATCAACTAGTTTTTCTGGTACTTTTTTATCATGGACAATAAATGCCTCTTGCTACACACTGAATATTTCTGTGCATTCAAACGCATCTATTGAAATCTAACCCCCAAGGCGATGTATTTGGAAGTGGGGCCTTTGGGAAGCCTTGGTAGAGCCCTCATGAATGGGCTTAGTGCTCTTACAAAGGAAGCCCAAGAAAGCTCCTTCGCCCCTTCCACCGTGTGAGGTCACAGAGAGAAAACTGCGGTCTATGAGGAAAAGGGCTCTCCCCAGACACTGAATTTGCCGGCACCATGATCTTGGACTTCCCAGCCTTTAGAACTGTAAGAAATAAAATTTGCTTTCTAATTCACCCAGTCTCTGGTATTTTGTTATAGCAGCCTGAATGAACTAAGACACCTCTCCACTTCAATTCTCCACTGGCTAGATACTAAGCACCCTCCTTTTCCTTCAATTCCTTTCTAATCTAGACCCTGGTGAATAATTTTCTCTCACTTCTTCCTTACTTTTCCAATTATTCTTTTACTTTCATTAAGAGACACCTTCTTCTGTCATCTTCTAGTGAGCTTTTTCATAAATTCTATGAAGTTCAACATTTTATTACCATTTGTGGCATTATCATCATTTACAAATTACTCCCATTTCTAAGATTTACTTAAGTTCATTTCCCTTTCACGCTATATTTTCACAGTCGTTAGATGTCTTAATTAGCTACTAGAAGATAACAATATCAACAAAAAATATTTTATATTCCCTGTCCTCTCATATTTGCAAGACTACTTACTTTTCTTTATTCTAAGCATTCCCAAAATTATTCCCCCAGGATTCATTAGTTTTTCTTAATTAGAAGAATGATTTCCTCCTTCAACCTATACCTCAAGTTTGAGTCTTAAAAGTGTAAGAACCCCCACTCATATCTTGAAATGTTTACTATCCAAATAAAATAATAACCAATGAGGTTAGTCATATATGTATACACATAAGTCAAATAGCCAATGACTTTCCAGTGTCTTCCATTAAAAGACACACACACGATTAAGGGAAAAACTAAAATAAATTCTCATTTTTAAAATGTCAACAGTTTTTCTTTTGATTATGGCAGTTATGTGGTATAGTTCATGGATCTACATAAAACTGGGTGAAGAAGAAAATGTTTTTTATTAATCAGATTACAACATGAAATTAACATGACGTCCCATTAGAATTGAGCCAGGATAAATAATGCTGTTATAAAATTTACATTTTTCACATCCATTTCAGAGGAAAACAGTACATATTAGGGCTTTTCTAGGTCTTATAAACTGATTTCAGTAATCCCTTTCTAAATAGTAGATAGCAATTAACATGTATTCTCAAACTGTGCTAAGGAGTTAGAAAGGCAACTATAAAATCTATAATGATAACAACTGGCAGGATTAAGACTGTTTTGTTAAGAATGTTAAGATGTTAAGAACCACATTTCTATTTTACCTGTTGTTATCAGTGTACCTTTTTCATTAGTAAGGCAACTGCTTGCTGAGGGTGTCACGATTAGCAAGTTTCTTAAGTAATAGATACCTGACTGATCAAGACTCAAATAAGCTTCCTTTCCCAATTTTGCTCTTTGAGTAGAAATAAATAGCTTTGTCTTTTGAATGTAGGGAGGCTAATATTTTGAAATGCAGCTGTTGTAATCTTCTAACATAATTAAAAGGGGGGGATGAATTATTATTAGCAATAAGTCTTTAAAATACTTCCAGTTTTTAAAATAACAAGGCTTCTGAATAACTTCTCAAACCCACCTTTCCATTTTGGTACACAACTTGATAAACCTAACACATTTGATCTGTATTGTAGTGATTTCTTCCATCGACTACATTTTGCCCTCAATGAGGGTTAGTTACGGTTTCAAATAATTTCTATTTCAATAAGTTTCCTTTTCACAGAACTGAGATTTCCCCCCGCCTCCCCCCACTTATGTGCCTGTGAAAGGAATTTGAACACACACATACATATACTTGCATACATACATGTGCGTTTGTATGTGTTTTTTAAGTAAGTTACTTTGACCATTAGAATAAAACTAAACTACAGGGACAACTCCGGGAAGACAGTTCGCTCTTGCTTAGAAACCCTCCTCTAGGTTGAGGAAGGAAGGCACAGTTCACTGAAGGATGAGATGAGGCTGTAGTAAGCCTTTTCATCGTCTGTCAGCCCCGCGTTGCCAGGTCTCACCACCACAGCTACATGCACGGCCGCCTCCTCAGCAGCACTGGCCTCTGTGAAAATCAAAATATGTGTCAGAAACATCAAAACATGATGCCTGAGATTTGCTTCACAGTAATCAGGAAGATGTGGGAATGTAAGAAACAAGTTTGTCCCTGATTTGATAACTGCTGAAGCCAAAAGATAGGCACAGGGTGCTGGTGATATTATTCTCTTTTACAGTTTTTAATTTTTCTATAATAAAAAAAATGTAAATACATAATTGTACCTGACAGACTAGAATGAGTGTATCTTAGGTTTCTGACCTTTATTAAGTACTTATAAGTACAAGACAGAGCCATGTTCTGTCCACAAGTTTCCTTCATTCCCTCCCATGAGTCTGCAGAGAACTGAGCTGTTTCCCACAGGGCAGGCTGTCAGGAATTAACACCAGTTAAGTAGATATGGGATCCCAGCATCTAATCAGGCCAAAATACCTGCTCTCACATCCGGAGCCGAAACATGTCATGACCCTGGCTAGACTGCCTATCTGTTTTGCCTGGCAAATTCTTACTCTTTGAAATTCAGCTCAACCATATTCCAGAACCGCTATCATCTGTAGTAGAGCATCCTATGTGCTCCTTTAACACCCTGTATTTACTGTACCTTGCCAAATATAATGCGCACCCATGTTTCTGGCCCAAACTTTCAGGGGAAAAAATCTTTTGTTTTAATTTTTTCATTCAAATTTTTATTTGTTTACATTTAGGTACTTGGATTTTGTATTATAAAAGGAATTTTAGCATTTATTTTTTAACATATTATAGTACAATAAATTTTATGTAACAAATAATTATAAAACACAAGAACAGATACAAGGTACAAGAAGTTTTATGTACTGGTAACAAATTTATATTATTTACACATCATAGAAGGCCAAGAACTCTTCGTCGTTGCAAGTTTGTCATAAGTTCAACAAAACAGATTATTGTATTCCAGGGCATTATTTTGCATACGGATATCGTTATTGATTTTTAGAGTTACACTTTTAACTCATAAGCATAAAAAAAAGAATTAAAAACATTTATATAGATACAGAATGAGTACTACCCCTGTATAATGTGCATCCTTATTTTTCCCTCACAAACCTGGGCAAAAAAGTACGCATTATACATGGTAAAATATGGTAGCTATATCACAACAATATAAATTGGAATGTTTTTACCTGTTGCTCTCTCCTCACTACACTGTGAGTGCCTTAAGATCAGTGACTGCATGGTGGGTAGAAGTAAAAATAAGACTAGTAAAATGAAACTAGGTAAGGTAGGTATTGTAAGGGGTATCTCTAAAATGCCTTAGGTTTTTGTTTCCATTTGAAAGATAACAGCTAATATCGTGTTAATGTAACACCTACCATGTGCCATGTGCTGCTCTCGGACAGAGAATCAAACAAAGCTCCTGCCTTCACGGAGCTCCCGTTGCCATCTAAGCCTTCACAGCAACCCTGAGGTATGGTTAGTGTTACTATCCCCATTCCACAGATGCGGAAACTGAGAGCTAGCAAGTAGTGGAGATAAAGTTTGAAACCGTCAATCTGACTCTGTGGTCTGTGCTCTAGAATAAGGGTCAGCAAAATGCAGCCTGTCACTTGCTTTTGTAAATATAGTTTTATTGGACACAGCCATACCCATTCATTTGTGTATTATCTGTAGTTGCTTTCCCTATGCAAGGACAGAGCTGAATAGTTGTGATAGAGACTTTATGGCCTGCAAAGCCTACAGTATTTCCTATCTGGCCCTTTACAGAACAAATGTATCAAATCCTCCTATAGAGTACTACCAGTCCGAGTGTGGTCCACAGACTGGCAGTGTGGGAATCACTTGGAAGCTTGTAAAAAATGCAGAATCTCAGATCCCCAGTGTGAACTACTGAATTAGGATACACAACTTAATAAATGACTCCTCTGCACAGAGGGTGAAATTTGATTAGAAATTTCAAAGAAAGAAAACTGGAAGAAAGGAGGCACTCTAGGCAGACATAAAATATATGTGTAAACACCGGAATGGAGCAAGTCATTGTTGGAGACAGGTCAGCAAGATGGGGCATGCTTCGACAGACAGAGCAAAACTGGGGAAGAATCTGAAACACAGTCTATGGAACTTAGATGTGCTATAATAAGAAACCTCAGTCATTTCTCAATCTGTGGAAAACAGTCTCAGCATCTAAATGGATTAATTAAAGGGCAGCAGTGCTGAGAGATAAGCAGTTCCCAGAGCATGTAGTGGGGCAGAGCTGTCTCTTCCTCCACCCACCTCCTCCAGTGTCTATCTTCTGCTTTTCCTATGAAAGGGCTGTCACCTTCCCCAGAACAGAAAATGTGCAAGACAATCCCCTCCTCAGGCAAACACTGCAGATATCATTAATTCCAGCAGAAGAGGCACCTACCTACCTTCAACTCCGCCCCACCCCCAGTTCCCAGCCCAATTGCCTCAAGCGAAGCTTTCCTCCTAACTAGCAATCCAGGATCTCTACCGAGCTGAGCCATCATGATCCACGTATCACTAGACAGTAGCTAGTGACTCCTATGCATTCAGCCTCTTACCTAGATCACCAATGGGCAAGTTTTGTCCCTAAGCATTTATTTGCTCTATTCGTATAATGACACCTAAGAATAATATTTGTTGACTTAAAACCCTGGGCCACTTTCCTTTCCTCCAAAGGGAAAGTCTCTCAGTTCTCTTTTATAACTGGGTGTTATTTGGGATATCACTTAGTCTTCCACTCCTTGGCAATGAAATTCTGGGCACGTGGTACCAAAACACCACATCAGAGCTAGGCAGACAGCCAGCTGCCTGGTCCCGTCCCAGCTACAGATGTGTCCAGTTCTGGCCCTACAACTGTGTGTGGGGCTGGCAGAAGACAAGGGGCAGGAATAAAACCTCTTTGTGGAGGACTTGGAGGGAGCCAATTTACTGTGAGGCCAACTTGGGGATTATCTCTATTCTCTAAAAAACCATAGGAATAATTTCTGGGACTGCAACCTAAGGAAATGGCTTAAGTGAAAAAGACCTGAAATTACAGATGTACTAGGATGGCAACTAGAAAAAAAAGGTGGCTAAAGATAAGATTGTGAAAAACTGTAAGTGGTCTTAGGGTAGGGGTTACAATTATTCATAGTAACCAAGAGGACAGGGCGAGGATCTAGGGATCATAGATGCTCAGGACAGACTGGCTTTGTGTGGAGCTCCAGCCACAAAACAGGTCCCTAACTCTAAGCCTGCTTTCCATGCAAATTTACCATTCAAAATGCTAGTGAAATTAAATACAGGATAAACCAGACTTTCATCACTTTCATTATGTGAATGATTAAAGAAGTGCGATTCAATCAGACAAACTCACCAGAACAAGGCCTGTCTCCTTTCATAAGGAGCAAAATTACCATTCCTCACAGAAACTGCTGGTGCGCCCCTAACCTATGTAGACAGTAAAGCACCCTCCCCACCCCACCACTCTAAGCCCCCAAAAGCCATTCTAGGATTGTAGCTTTGAATCAGTAAAGGGCTTCTATACAGAAACATGCTAGGCACTTACAGGACATTTATAATGCAATGTAGAGGCTAGGCAAAATGGTTGTTGATAAGGCTACGGCTTGTGGATGGTACATGTAAGTGGCCTGGCTATCTAATTTCACAATTAACCTTGAAGCAGTGTATCTGTGCATCTGTCTGTCTCTCACCTTCAGTGCACTCAGACATGCAAATGTAAAGCTTTCCAAGGTGTAGAAAAAGGAGATGCCAGTTTGTAGAATCCCCTGGACTCTGAAGCTGACCCAAGCCAGGACATGCAGGACAGAGGCTGGTCCCCACTAAATAATATCTACCTAGATAAAAAATTCCAGTCCTGAAATTTTACAAAGATATTAATTACTGAATGTCTATTGTATGTCAGGTGAAATTGAGCCTGTTCTATTTACCTCTCTTTCTCTGGAAAACAAAACTTCTTGAAGGCATTTGATGATCTATGCTGCTTAAATTTTTTCAAAACTGCTTAGCAAATTAGTACTTGCTTATATACCTACAACTCTTACTTATCAACACAACAGACCAAAAGCTCATGGGTCAGCAGTAGAAAAAGATATTCATACACACTCCCATAGCTAACCCGCCTTTGCCAGCAGCCTGGCTATGCCTGTGGGCCCCATCTCTGACGGTCCTAGTGAGAACGGAGGTGATTCTAGTTCTGTGATAACATACAGAAGGGCTGGAGGAGGAATACCGCCTACAGATGCTGAAGTTGCCTCCACGGGGCTCAGGAGCCAAGCGGAGTCATCTAGGCACGAGAGCCACCCCCTGCCGTCCACCTTGGCCGCCCCCGCCCTCCACCTCGTCCCCCAACCTCTTCCCCAGCCCCCAGCACAGATACAGTTTGTTGGAGCAGCTGCACAGCATGCAAAGACTTGCTCTGTGGGTAAACGGAAGGTGAAACTTACAATCTAAGGTGAGTGGCAGAAACACAAATATGTAAACTGCCTTCAAATACAAGTGCAATTATAAATGCATAAAAGTAGGCCCCTGGGAGATGCGCAACTCTAAGGAGAACGACCATGCAAACAAAAGCCGTGGCCAGGTTAGGCAGCGTGGGAAAGCCTCACTAACCAGGGCAGAGACCACCTTCCAGCAGCATCCTCTACCCCTACGCCTGCTGCTGTCTGTTTCCTCATTCACCACCAATCCCCTCTGTAATTCTCCAGAGGACGCACATTCTTACATATACGCTCAAGTGCATGTTTTACATTTAGTCAAAACTACTCTGGAAACCACTTAAATTGCCAATAAAGTACAATGCATATTGTTTTGTGCATTCAATCCTTAAAGTAATAATGCATCTGCTAATGTACCGCATAAGAAGGGCCATGCTGGGTAAAAAGAATGTCTGTCTTTAAACAGGTGAATCATGCACCAGGAGGCCTGAGGTTCACAGCATGAGGGGCACCTGGGGCACTGAGACCATCTGAGAGAAGGCAGAGATGAGGGCCCTACTCACCAACGGGTCAGTGCTCACCAATTGGAATGACAAGGCAAAATCGCTCAAACTATAGTCCTCTTTCTCTCCCTTTGTTGCTGAGTGTGTCTCTCACTGCTATTTGGGTGGCCAGTTAGCTCAGTTGGTTACAGCGTGGTGCTAATAAATACATGTGATGCAGGTCCACTGTGACTTTGATGTCCTCAAATAGCCATGCACCTACCTTTATATTCTTGCCTGCACGCTCCTTGCCACAATACCACGTACGTCCTCCTTTGCTACTTTCCCATTTCATCAGTGTGTGTGTGTGTGTGTGTGTGTGTGTGTGTGTGTGTGTGTGTGTGTGTGTCTGTGTGTACACACAGAGGGATGGGTAGGGAACCATGGATAAGGAGTTAAAATGGGAAGAATTACTCTTTCCAATGCTACTTCCCCACACACAACCCCCAAGGATGGGTACATGGAGAGGGAGCTATGTATAATTCACTGTTTCTTTTTATAAAACGGTTTCATTTTTCAAGGGTCCACACATAAACTTTCTTTAAAGAGGCAATGTGTTTGCAGTGCCAGGCTCAGCTCCCATCCTGGGGTAAGAAGTCAGATTACTCACCTAGAGTAACATCTGTCAAAAACAAGATATTGTTGGTTGAGCACCCAATGCTGTTTGCAATCTTTCGGTAACTCTCACTCTCCACTTTGTGTCCAATCTTGGTATCAAAGTGACCGTCAACAAGCTGAATACAGAGAAGAGGAAAGACTGATGCTATAAATATACTTGCAACCCAGACCCTTTGTCTCTCATCCCTTATCTCTGAAATATATGACAATCACAGTGACTTTACCCACTCAATATATAATAACTGAATACCTACTTAATAGAACACTTTATGGAGGCTGCAAACAGTAAATACAAAGATTTCATAGCAATAAGCATTTCAAAGAACAAAACTACCAATTCAGCGTATATAAGGTCATTTTATAATCTATTTGCTTTTCTTTCATTAGCATTAATTTTATATCCAAAGTCTTTTAAAACACACATGCCCTACTTTCTATCCTTAAAACACTATTTACACTCAAACTACTTATCGGACTGGGTTTCATTCCTCATGAAAGGTTCTGAACACTGTCCTTTAATCCCAAAACCAACAGATTTCTCTAATCTGCCTCACTCATAAGCTGCTATTTTACTTTTAAAAAACTTTCATTTTCTGATTAAAACATTCTGAAATTCTACCCAAGGGCTAGTATATACTCTTGCCATCTTAGAAATAATTGGGGTCAAATGTGTAACTTGTTAATTTAACCAATAGTGATTAAAATAAGTCTGTGGACTTAATGTGTTAAGGGATCAGCTTTTATAATGTGATTTTTGAATATTTTCAGAACTTTTCACAAACCAAAAAACAAGCCTAATAATCACTCAAAGAAAAGCTAAGGTAATATTAATACTATGATATTCTTAACTTTTAAAAAGTTAATGCTGGTCTTGTATATTTTTTCCCTCAAATCTGCCTCACTTAGCAACTGGAAATAAAGTTTTTATTATTGAATTCAGTAGGCAATTCTCATACCCTGTCTTCACCTTATTGTATATTAAAGCAGAAAAGAAGTTTACGTCTGTATTCAGTGGGTAACAGTTATCAACAGAGGGTTTTATTACTGCTTTAGTATTTGATTTAGAACTAAGATGAAAAACAGCAAAGTACTTTAGAATTTAAGAATATGACACTCTCCATGTACAGAGAACATGGTAGAGGATCATGAAATATTTCAAAAAACAGTTGGCTGAGTGACCTGTTGTATATGACCAAGTTCAGCCTGTACTGAGTTTTTGAAGTCCTAAATGTATTTCCTTCTGCCAATGACCACCCTGTCCTCCAGGGGGCATAGAGATGGTAGGATAGAGGGGCTAGCAGGAATTTTTTCATGTACAAGAAATGTTAACAGGTGGCTTTAAATTATCATTGTTTAATAATGTATCCAGTTCTCTTACATAAGAATGCTGGCTCTGCTAAAATAAAATCTGTGCCTCTCCAAGTACCAGAAACAAACAATCTGCCTTGTACTCTGCTGCATTCAACAAGTCTGTGTTATTTTGGGGGAGACAGTGGCATGTCACTATTTTTTGACATTTTACCTGCTACTTTAAACCACCAAAAGAATCATGCCATTAGTTTCGAGTTGATGATTTTCCAAAATTGGCAAGATAGTTGATTTACAAGCTAGTTCGTCTTGTTAGCTGTATTTTACATGTGGTTCTAGTACTACCATCATCAGAATGACTTATGGTGGATGTTTAAAAAGGCAGATTCCTGCCTCCCCAACCCAGACCTGCCAATTCAGATTTTCTGGGAAGCAGAATCCAAGGATCTACAATTTTAACAAACTCCCCAGGTGATCCTTATGCACAACAAAGTTTAAGAAACTTCGATGCAAAGATTATTACCACAGAAACATTTCATTGCCTATAATGTATTCCCCCCGTTTTTCCATTTCCTTTTATAGTGTACTGAATGCTGATTTAACTTATAACTGTAGCATATTCTTTTAACATTCATTATTTCATGTTTTGATACTGTCAAAAAAGAAAGTAATCAGGTAACCTACCTCAAGAATATTTCCCTCTGTAGAATGTCCAAATAATAGTTTCTGTGCCTCTACACTCCCTGAAGAATAGATATACACCTTCATTCCAGCCTCTCTCCATTTTCTGACTGCTGGAACTACATCTTCAAAGAACCTAGAGGAAAGACCATCAAGTTAAAATATAGGAACACGTTATCTAGGCAGATGAAAACCAGCCAAAATAATTGCCGCAAGTTTCTCTATTTGTGCCCAAATGGTTGCCATGAGACTGCGAACTTCTACAGATCGAGGAAATGTGTCACCAGAGTTCTAGGGTCACAGCAGATTAGACGCAACAATTTAGTTGGAGAGAATAGTTTTGACAGCTCCACTAACGATAGTCAAAAGTGATTACAGATAAAAGGGTGAAATCAGAAACTGAGTTTTTAAACTCCCAAGGGACTAAAAAAAACAATATTGTACTATTATGTAATCTTTGATATAATTCATGATAAGGTTAAATTATGTCCAGTGTGCCTTAAGAAAACATGGAAATGCTTATAAAAAGATCTGCACCCAATCAATTAAAAGATATTTGGGAGCTCAAAGCTATTAATCCTTGATTAGCTAAAAAACAGAACTATATTTCTTAAGAATTAAAAAAACCTAAAGTTTTACTATACAGAAAAAAATTATTTAACAAATCAGTTAAGAGACTTGTACCATCTCACATTCGCTAATCAGCACACAGTATCTGGTTTTTTTATTCCTGACACTCAATCTTATCTACCAATTCTATATGGCATCTTCCATATTCAGTGGTGGAAATACCACAGGAGACTAGTGAAAAAGAGAAACACAAGGAACTTGGGATATGGAGCCAGTCATCTTTAAAAAGATTAACTGAAAAATGTCAGAGAAGTCTACTACTGGATAAAACAGTTTAATATGTTGTACTAATTGAAGGAAAGAGACCTACTAATTCAATAATTCTGGGCTAGTGTGTTACTTTGCACTCATGGAGACAGGATTTTTCCACGTTGAATATGCAGACTGTTATTGGTTCAAAGCAGGGCTTAGAAGTCCAAGATAACTTATTGCACGTTCCTGGTTTTATAATTAAGGGACCAAGACCAAAGGAAGGGCTAAGTACTTCGAGCATAGTCTCCTGCCTCCATTCTTGAGTGTTTTACAAAGTGATCTAGCTGATATTCCCACATCACTGGCCTATCCTTAAATCCCAATGCATTTTTTAAAAGGTGGAAACCCCCTGTAAAGTACATAAATAAAGGAATGACATCTCATTTGCAGAAAAAAAACAAAAGAAATATAGGTAGCTGGAAATGGTCTTGGATCTTAGGGTTACATCAGGCAACGGCCTACAATCCTTAGCGGCACTGTCTTTCTAAGCATTTCTTAGCAACAACTCATGAGTCTCCTTCAGGAGTGCTCTCAGGAACTCTACAACCAAGGCTCAAAGGGTCTGTGAAAGTTGCTCAAAAGAGCACAGAACAGAGTGGCACTGCTGACACTCAAAGTGATGGGGTGCGTAATTTCATAGTGTTCTTACTTCTCTAACAGAACAGAACGCAGGTAATCTAATGGTCCTGGGAAGCAGCCTACCAGTGCTGTTACTCATATGCAAAGGATCAAATATGACTTAGTTCAAGGAAATCATCATTTCCTAGGAAGCTGTTTCAAAACTGGGATTAAAAGTCCTTCAATCCTCCCACAAAGCCAAACATCAGGTTTGGAGAATTCAGCTGGGTGAAATGCTTTATCCCAGCTTTGAGAAAACGAAACACTAACTTGTCAGAATAAACAGAATGTTGATTTTATCTGTTTTGCTAATCATACAACCCTGGAGAGAGAGGACTAGTGGAAAGTGTATTTGTTTGTGAGGCTGGTGAAACGTTCAGTCACTTGAGCAGCTACGTACTCTGCTTTCATGCGCCCAGCTGCGAATGCTGCCTTCCACATGTGGCCCTGCAGCTGTTTCAGCGCCGTGGTCTTTCGGTCCAGGGACATCTGCCAGCACACATTATCTACCACCGCCTGGATTGTTTGCTGCAGGTCATCCGCCCCGTTCTCAGGCACGGCAGGGATCGGAACCACACCATCCAGGTGGGAGTCCTCTTCAGCCTTCAAGTCATAAACAAGTTTCTCATTAATTAAAAAAAAAGAGCACTTAAAATGAGACCTGAAAACCAAGCAGACCCATTTTCTCCAACTTGTTAGACTGAGCTGTGTCACAAATTCAAGTATCCTACACTTTGGGGCTGATGTGAATGATTCTTAAAAGACACTGGACTATAATTTAAAATTTTACATTAGCTTTCCTATATTGCTAAAGCTGAAATTTAAACTGAGAGACATGTTGTATGTGAGAAGAGAGGTAGCACATACTGACAAAAATGATAAAGTAAGACCTGGTTTGTTGATTCACTTGCTAGGATGAACAAATAAGGAGTTCCATCAAATCTGGTCATTTTCTCTCTCTGTAACTGAGGTAAAACTAGAGAAAACCTCTAAAATTAGTTTATGCCTGGAATTCAATGAAAAGAAGCTAGTGAAGTAATGTCTGGGGTTGGTTCACATTCAGTCTCCGGCCACCTCCCACATCTTGCAAAAACTCTAGCAGCTATTTGGAGCAATGACCCTGTGACAATGAGGGAATATGTGTGCATGTTTCAACATGAGTTCAGACAACAAAAAGGTAAGGAGGGGAATGTTTCTGACTAACCATGAGTTACCTAGAAAATTCAACAAACTCAAATATCCCATGCCCCAAAGTATGTGACTACATCTCCAATCCTAACTCCTAATATTAAAAAATTCACAGAGAGCACTCCACATTGTCCAATGAAGAAAAACTAACTAGAAAATAACTGCCAGAAAGTTTGCTCTGTGTAGCATTTAAGATCTTCTTCACCGAAGCAATTTTAATAAGAAACAGAGTAAGAGTTCCACAACATACAGTGTGGAAGGAAAAAGTGATTAAAAACTAGGGAGAGAGCAGGGAGCAGAGCACATGAGACTAAGGCTGGGATGAGGGCTGGCCAAGATTGAGCCGGGTCAGAGGTCTGGGGGCACTGTGTGGACGCGAGGATCCGGGAGCACTGTGCAGGGGTCACAGGGGTCAGCAGGGGCTCCTGCCACGAGACAGGAGAGTGGAGAACGAAGTGATGAGGTGCTGGCACATGGAGCTTTAGTGAAAAATGTGAAAAGATGGCACAAAACCTTGTGCGTTCCACCCAGAAAGTGCCTAGTTTCATAAATACATGATACTCTTATGCAGCTGAACTAGCTCCAGAAAGAGGCAATAAACTGCCATGGTCTGGCCGTTTAATTATGTACTGTAAATTCTTAAGCAGGCAATTCACTGCAATGTCCATGCCCTGTGAATCCAGAGCACTTATTTTGACGATATGGTCAGAGCATATCCTAAGTCTCTAGGAATCCTCATTTCTAAGACACCTGGGAACGTGGAAGCAATGGAATAGGAATCTCCCAACCTGTTTCCTCAAAAGGCTGACATCCTGCTGGCACTCCTCCTCTTCCCAGTGTGTCTGCAGATACTCTTTAACATTTTCTTTGATATAAGGAAATAAAATGTCCTGGAGAAAAAGAGTAAAAGGAAAAAACAGAAATTAGCTTTAGACATTTGCATGAGATCAAGTTCTTCAACAATCTCACCTAAGCTAATTGTAGCAAAGGAGCCACTGAAAATTTCATTGAAAATATGAAAATTGCAGCTGTGGATACATGAATGAGAGTGAGACAGAGACAGAGACAGAGGCCAAGCGATAAATGAACTAGATCAAGAGACAGCAAACTATGGCCCCTGGGCCAAATCTGTTCTGTCTCCTGAACTTTGATTAGAACACACACACTCGTGTTTACACAGTATCTATGGCGACTTTGGGGCCACAATGGCAGAATTGAGTGCTTATAACCAAGACCATATGGCCACAAAGTCTAAACATTTACTATTCAGATTTTTACAGAAAAGTTTGTTGACTCCTGAACTAGACTGCTAGGCCATAGGTCCTGGAGCGCAGGGATCAAGTCTATGTGGCTCACAGCTGTATCCCCAGTGCACCGCAGTGCTAGGCACATGGACATAACTCAAACATCTGCTGAAAGAATGATGTCCATGCATGATAAATGTTTTTTTAAAAAACACCTGATCGCCATGATTCTTTCTTGGAAATCAGACTACCTATAGGATACCCTATAAGAGAATGATGTGCAAAATTAACTCAGAAATAAAAATCTGTCAGTAACCTATGCAGTGGGAACATGAGTTCTCTTAGGTCAAAATTTTTACCTTTACTTGCAATTGTAGCATATGCAACAATTTTTTCATGTCTACTATATACCAAGATATGCTAGGTGCTGAGTGGGGAGCATGGAGAAGGGGATTGAAAAGATACATAAGTCACAGTCCCTATTCTCATAGTTTAAGAATCTAGCTGGGGTGGGTGACAGGTAAACAAAGAATTATAATGCAATATAATGGGTAAGACAAGCAGAATACAGATTGATGTGTGAATCCAGAGAAGGCCTTACATTTTAAGAGAAACTATAACCACACTGAATTTAAAAAGTAGGCTTATTCAAATTCATTCACTAATTTATTTATTCAAATATTTACTGGGGCTGGCCCTGTGCTAAGAGCTGGAGATATAACTGAGAGCAAAACCCACATGATCCCTAATCTCAAGGAGTATAAACACACACTTTCTAGGAGGCACAAACTATTTTCATAAGAATACTAAGATGTTATTTGCCTTTTTCACTTTCACCCCTTTTAGGAGTGTATAATAGTTTTCTGGAGGCTACACGATGTGTGATATCACAAGAGACCCAATGCAGGTAAGAGAATCCAGCTGTCTTCAATAACTGACATTGAAGAGGCATGCAAAAATGTAAAACAATGCCACTCTTCTATGTTTTCTAAAACAAACAAATTACTATTTGCAAAAATATATTATTTATGTTAACAAAGTAATGGGATTTATTGTTTAAAGTGAATAAATTTGTTTTAATTTCTGATATGGTAAATATTGATCGATATAACCCACATAAATAAAAGTTCTTTGGTTCCTCAGTAATTTTTAAGAGTATAAAGCAATCCTGAGAACAAAATGTATGCAAACCACTAAGGGTTAACCCAGAGAAGTCCAGAGGGAAGAATGTTTTCTTTCTACAGAGAGAACTGTGGGTAGGGTCACCCGATCTGTAGAGTATATAAGCCAGAGATATAAGCCATAGGCTTTCAAATGTTGCCATACCACCAACAAGGTGTGCACAAGGCCCTGAAGATAAGCAATCCTATTCCTGCAAAGAGGGCTCATTAATGTAGTAAGAATGGGCTCCAATTCATGAAGTGTGTGCTATCACAGGGTCGTCTGTGCCAAACAGAGCACCCATCTCTTCTGATCAGTACTAATCAGAACTGGCCCTGGGCCCGGCTCTGTGGGGGTGCAGGGAACATCTGAAAACCACGGATCCCTGCTTTTTCCCCACTCTGCCCTTCTGGCCTCCACTGTTACAAGCTTCTGGACCATTACATTTTCTTAAATACTATCACGAGAGTGAACAAGGGCAAAAAAGGAGAAAGAAGTTGGCAGAAAATTTTATTTCCCACTAACAGACCTGAGGGATGATATGGTTAGGACATAGTTAATAGGTCAATATGAACGAAAATGTTTCTTCTTTGTGTGTGTGTGTGTGTGTGTGTGTGTGTGTGTGTGTGTGCGCGTGTGCACACGCACAGTGTTCCCCTGACTGGCACAAATGTTTGGCTACATAACTAGAATTTTTTTAAATATTTCAGAAGACCCAAGTCTAAGTTCAACTTAAATTACACTCCCAAATGAAATATACAACACAAGAAAGTTATTATGGCTTTTTTTAAATGGGAAGACTGTAGCGTTTATCTCTCTTCATAATACGTTATTCAAATTTCACCTGCCCTAGAAAAAAGAAAGAAGCCATTCAATTTTGCTTGTTCTCATGTGGCATTCCAGTAAGTAATGGATCATTCAGCAGATTTACAAGCATATAAACAGTGTGATCAGGCAAAAATTTCAGCATACTTGACAGAAAAGCCTTGTTTACGCTCAGTAAAAACTCATTCTTGATCTAAAAGAAGGAAAATGAAGAGCTGAGATTCTGGCAGCTTTTTGTTTCTGCAAGAGATTCCTTTTACCCTACTGATATACTTCTGATTTTCTTTATAAATACTTAAGTTTTCCCATCCCGCCCTCCATCGTGCCCCTTATATTCCTTCCTTTCTTCTTATTATCATCTTTCCTCCACTCATACACAGTGATGGGACTGCAAACTGCTCTCCCACCTTGAGAATGCTATTGAGAAGATGCAGTAAAACTGAAGGTGTGCCAGCCACTCCTCCCCTAGTCATACCCCAGTGAGAAACTAACACGTGTGCACAAGTGAAACAAATGTTGACTATGGCACTGGGTATCACAGCAAAGTAACTGGAAACAACCGAAATCTTTATCAGTCAGAGAACAGATAAACTGGGGGATATTCCTACCCTAAAACATTATAAAGCAGTTAAACATGAGTGTACTCAAGTTGTATTTATCAATATGAATATAAACTTTAACATATGATAAAAGTCTAATACAAAATGGGATGTACTCAGGGCCTGTTATATCTGTAATGTTTTACTTAAGATCTGAAACAAACATAATATCAACATTTAATTAGCTTTGTGGTGGGTGCACGGTCATTACATGAATCTGTCTTCTTATTTTAAATGTTTCACAATTAAAAAGCATGCCAACTTCAATCCCTTATCCTACACCTGCTTCTTTCTCTGTTGGTCATCCTCCTCCTGTGTCCTGTCTCCATTATTTCTCAACTCCCAAGCAACTAGAAACATTTCAGGGAAAAACTGGTGTTTAGATTCAGGGCCGCCTAGTAACTGAAAAGTTGAAGTGCTCAAAAGTTATAAAAATGCATGCAGTGTTATACTACTTTGTGCTTTACAAAGTCCCGTTTCCTATAT
Source organism: Hipposideros armiger (assembly GCF_001890085.2). NCBI lineage: Eukaryota > Metazoa > Chordata > Mammalia > Chiroptera > Hipposideridae > Hipposideros > Hipposideros armiger. The sequence goes on along the minus strand of NW_017731525.1, from coordinate 1,280,702 downwards.
CCAGCTTTATTGGTACCCAGAACAATTCACAAAGAGCCTGTGAATGCTGAGAGCCCAGGTCCTTGACCTCTACGCATTAGAGGAATACACACTCCGGGCAGCATATCAGGATAGGGTCCTACCTTTATCTTTTACTAGCTGTGTTCAAGTAACTTATCCTCTCTGAGCCTCAGTTTTCTCATCTGCTATATGGGAATAATACCAAGCAAAGGCACTGCAATAACTAGAGATAGACAGAAAGCACCTTACCACTTATTTATATTTTCCAGCACGGACAAATATTTATACTGGGCAAGGATTACTTTTGACTTAATTTAGTGATAACAGCAGAAAAATTCCCAGAGGATAAATCAATAGCACAACTAACTCATTCATTCAACACTTCCTGAAGGCTTACTGAATGCCAGGTACTTCTGATAATGGAGTTATGAACCACAGCCCCTCTCCTCAGAGAACTCACAGAAACAAAAGGTGCAAGGCTTCTAACAATTCTAAAGTTTTAGGAAAATCTTTAGAAGTTAGAGGTTATTTTAGAATCCCTCATCATCCAATTTGCCCCCTTTCTTTACGCATAAAATTCCCCTCTGCACCGAGTAAACACACAAAGCTAGGCAACGAAGCTAGAACTTACTATAACACCTGGAATTATTAATATTACCTGAGGGTGGCAGGTGAGCAGACTGTTCTATTTTAGTGCAAAAGTGTTATTGAATAACAAGTACAATAACTAAATTCTGAGTATTTTATGCATCCTTTCAGTATACTTATTAAGCATCTATTATGTAAAATAAAATTCAAGTTGCTTATTTTTAAAAGCCAGTAATTATATCAGTCTGACATGTGCTATGATGCTATATAAAAAAGCTCTAAAAATAGACTTTTTATTTGAAACTTGGTGCTTATTGCTCAACCCAGCCCATTGAAAATGTTCACGCTTTAAAAGTAATTCCAAAAATAACTGCGATCACAGATGTTTTAACTTTAGTTATAATTTCATAATACTATATAACACAATAAAGCAGCAATAAGCCCAGGATTCTACAAATGCGTGAATATTTTTAGTCTGCCAGATACCTAAGGAGTTGTTATGGTTTAGTACATACAAGAGGCTGTGGAAATAAATGAGAGTATTTTTCTTTCAGGGGACTATGATTCAATTCTGCTAAATGCTGGAGGGGATATCACGCAGGCAACAATGTATATTGCTCTATATAGCGCAATGGCAGCTTTCTGAAAGAGCTCCATTATGGGTCACAAAATTTCTGAAGATCTAATTAAAGAAATTGCCTCATAAATGCTTAGAAGTCCAGATTTGATCTGCTTTATGGTTAAGTGGTTGTTTTAACGGAAAGGTCATAGAATGAATAAAAATAAAATTGTTATAGTATTTACTAAAGTCTTCTTTGAAGAAAATGGGTAATAAAAAGATAATGGGTAATAGAGTAGAGCTTTTTTTTTTTTTAAAAGATTTTATTGGGGAACTGGGGAAGGGGAACAGACAAGTTGCTGTCCTTTTGTTCTTCAGTCTAGTTGTGGAGGACGTCGCTTCACTGGCCCATGTTGGTATTAACATTGCGCTCTTCCCGGGTGAGGCAGTCGCTCGCCAGCCATTGGATGGCCGCTCATGGCAGCTCATGGCAGCTCACACTGTCTGCCAGCCACTCATGGTAGCTCACAGCAGCCCACTGCAGCAGGGGCTGCAGCCTACGCCAACGCTGGTGACTCACGGCAACCCAGCTCCAGGTCAAGCTGTTGTTCACCATCTTAGCTGTAGAGGGCACAGTGTCACTGGCCCTCATGTGGGATCCAAACCAGGACCCTCTGGTGTCCCAAGCCAGCTCTTAACCAACGCGCCACTTGGCCGGCCCTAGAGTAGAGCTTTATAAAGAAACTATTTTAAGGAACCACAAAATGCAAATGATTTATAGTATTTGAGAACTTAAGTTTTTTTCAGCAGGAAATTAAACAATACAAGGGCAATATTGGGTGGGCTACTATTTCTCTATTAATTTCAGAGGATAAAGAGCACAGAAAAAATAAATGGATTGATGAGTCTTAATTCACATTCTCTAAATAAGAAATAAAACAGGCTACAAATAGCATATACAGCATAATTCTATTTGGGGGAATATCTAATGCATAGGACAAAACCTAGAACATGAATGCAAAGGTTTTCTCTGGGTCATGATATTACAAGGAAAAAAAACCTTTTTTTGGCCTATCTATTGTCCACAATGAAAGTATAATCTTTTTTAATCGACAAATAACATATATTAGTTTCAGGGATACAACATAATGACTCGATATTTGTGTATATTGTGAAATGATTACCACTATTAGTTTATTTAACATCTGTCACCGTACATATTGTAGTTACAATTTTTTTCTTGTGTTAACAACTTTTAAGATCTACTCTTAACAACTTTCAAATATACAACACAGTATTATTAACTATAGTCACCATGCTGTACATTACATCCCCAGGACTTATTTTATAACTGGAAGTTTGTACCTGCTTGAACATTTCTAATGATGGGAATTTACTATTTTTTGGAGTGAGTGGTCCATGCCATCCCTCAGACAGCTTCGGCAGCTGTGGTATTAGAACTGCTTCTTAAATATCCTTCCTGAAGACCATACCAGAATACTAAGGGAAGTGTTGGTGCTCTGGCTGCTACACAGGGCTGCAGGGCTCAGAAATGATAACTCTGCTGTCCCTGTCTTCATGGGGGGTAAGCAGGGATATGCCACTCTCTTTTGAAAGCTGAAGCCCTTAGGAAAAAACATTAGATTTCATCATTTGCATTCAAAATGATTTAATAAGTGTGCTGTTAAGACAAAAGTGTCTTCTAAATCCAATTAAGGAGAACTGTAAAGATAAACTGTAATCTATAATTAATTGCAATGAATCACATTGCATCAGGGAAGGTTATCATTATAAAAGGCTGATAGTTGGGATAGGTTTAAAAAAGTAGCACAAGGGGCTGACCAAGTGGTGCATTGGTTAAGAGTTGGCTTGGGATGCCAGCTCTGAGCAGCAGGACCCTGGTTCGGATCCCCCAAGGGCCAGTGACACTGCACCCTCTACAGCTAAGATGGTGAACTGTCGCCTTACAGCCGATTCTTAGACCACCCCCCCTCCATTAGCCTCTGACCCATTAGTCGAGAGAGTGCCTCGGAAAACTGAGGCCAGATGGAATGATATCTGTAAAGCTCTCT
>NW_017731525.1:1268949-1277294 GCF_001890085.2 Hipposideros armiger | reverse complement strand
AATCAATAAAAACCATGCGTTGACCAGATTCGGTGGCTCAGTCTATCTCTGAAGGCTGAGTCCCTTGGTCTCGCTCTTAAATCTTACTTTTGTCTCTTGTACTTATTCAAATCTGCGCCGCCCCTCTCGTGTCCCATTTGCCCTTGCCACGCTGGACATGACAGTGAACAACAGCTTGACCTGGACCTGGGCTGCCGTGAGTCGCTGGCGATGGCATAGGCTACAGCCCCTGCTGCAGTGGGCTGCCATAAGCTACTATGAGTAGCCGGCACCCAGCGTGAGCTGCCAAGAGCTGCCGTGTGCGGCCGTCCAGACGCTGGCGACCGATCTGCCTCACCTGGGAAGAGCGGAATGATAATACCAACATGGGCCAGTGAAGCGACGTCCTCCACAACTGGACTGAAGAACAAAAGGACAGCAACTTGTCTGTTCCTCTTTCCTGATTCCCCAGCGCTGTTCCCTCCCCCAATTCCCCAATAAAATCTTAAAAAAAAAAAGTAGCACAAAAGAGAATTATCAGTAGCTCATGAGTTCCAGAGAGGGAAACTGACTGGCCCAGAGTCCTTGTCCCTAAAAATGGAGGGGGAAGGGATAAATGAACATTTATCTCCTTGAATCCACCTACCATCCCTGCAAGAAGACCCCTTTGAACAGATGAAGAAGCTGAAGTTCAAAAAGGTTTCACTGCTGGTACAAAGTAAAACCAGGACTCAAACCCAGGCTTATTGACTCCCAATGCCTGAGCCCATCCAGCTCTGTGGGTGGGTGACTTTGGAACACAATTCACTAGGATCACCCAACTCCCTGTATTCTGATACTATATTCTCTATAGACATTCCTAATATGGCTTTGGTTTCTCAAAGAGATTTGTACTAAGAAAATGAGAGATTTGGGCTCATCTGGCAGTTCTGTAACACTTTCAATAAATAGTAATAATATTAGTAGTTGTAGTCATCATGGGAGTGACTGCCAACATTTATTCAGTCCTTATTATTACAGGCGCTTCTCTATCTGCAGTCAATCCTTAGTGATCTCATCTAATCCCATGATTTTAAATACCATCCATTGCTAATGACCCCGAAATCCATAGCTTTAGCCTGGACCTCTTCCTTTTACATCAGACTGATTTTTTCCAACTGCCTACCCCAAATCTCCACCTGGATGTCTGAAACCAAACTCCTGCTTCTACTCCTCCCATATCTTCCCATCTCAGTAAGTGGAAGCTCCATCTTTCCAGATGTTCAGGCTAAAAGCCTTAGTTATCTTTGACTCCTCTCTCTCATACTCCACATCCAATCAATCTATTAGCAAATCTCAAGTATCACCTTCAAAACATCCAGAATCTAATCATTTCCATCACTGCCCCTGCTACCAAGCACTCCAAATTTAGTCAATGAATTGATGATGAATGGCCTGAATGGTCAATTTCAATTCTCATAGCAACCCTATGAAACAAGTGCAATTATTTTCTCCATTTTATAGAGGCACATAAGGTAAAATATAAATTCATAAGCTATGATTACAGTTTATCAATCAGGTCTTTTTTTTTCTTTTCCAAGAGTCAGATCCCCAGTGCTTGATCATCCCCACAGAAGAGATTTAATTAGCTTACTGAACTTATATGACTTGGACCCACACAAGGCCCAGCCTGGGAGTCAGCCAGCTTCTTGGAGCACAACAGCTCAACTGCCAAACATTGGTCTGACCAGGAGCTCCTAGCCAAAGTCCCACCCAGGTCCCACTGCTGAGATTACCACTAGTTTCCAAACCGTGTGTCTTAGCCTCTCTTTACTCAGTGAAGGGTGTCAGCATCACACTTTTGAGACTTAAGAAAAAGAACTTGTTAGGTCACATAATGAATCATTGAAAAGAAAATCAAGTTAAGAAATGAACGCCTCATGTACATACCTAGAAGACAAAGAACCCTTTTCTGTATTAAAGACTTCTGTCTTTGAAAAGAAATCCGTGTTTCTGAAATGGAGTCCCCTGGGAGGGGCCAGAGAAGTTCCAGGAGGGCCTCTGAGGACAGGGCTACTGACTTCCCACACAATTCTTTAGGGAGGTGATGGAGAACCAGGTGCAATAGGATCAGGGGAGTTGCCTTCCACCCCTTTCCTGGCTCCTACCTCCAACAAACCAATTTGGAAAGTAAATGAGTTAATAAATGTGAAAATCAAAAGTTGTATATAAAAATAAACTTTTATTGTAAAAACAATACCTTTTTTTCTTTAGAGAGTGACATGGGGTGAGCTGTAAGGACGGAAAATTTTAAGAACCATTAAACAAAGTAGGACTTTACGGAGCTAAACACAGGATATCCTTAGAAAGTTAAAAAGTTTGGGCCTATCTAGGTATTTAGCAGGGGTTATATATTAAAATTAGTGCCTATTTTGGGGTCGATCTGAATACATTTCTTCTAAGGATCTAAATGACTTTATGTTCAGGAAAAAATCAGAAAGAATACTCATCAAACTCTTAATGGTTATTCATCTCTGCATGGTAGGAGCACATCGCCATGGGGTGCGGCTTTCACTTCTATATTGTCTACAATTTTATAACAAGTATAAATTAATTTTTGATAAAAAATTTGGGGAAAAAAACTTTCTTCTAATCTCACATTAACAGATACAAGTTCCCATAGAATAAAGTAATTAACAACTTAGTTTTAATTAATAAAATTTCTTTTAAATTTCCACTGTTCGCTGATTTCTTCCTCTACAATTTGTAGGTTTTAGAAATGTTGGGTCAATGAAAACTCTATGCCACTCTAGAAACACTTCAGTTAAATGACATGCTGTTCAAATAAGACACAGTGCCATTCTGAGAAAATTTGAAATAGCAAGGAAAGCAGAAGCTGGGAGAAACTTAATCCCAGCCTCTCCCATGCCCATCCTGGAATGCATCATATCACCATCACCAAGCATTCACTGAATGCCTTACGTGTAAGTGCTGCACAAAGCTCTGGTCTCTGCCGTTAACAGCTCTCAGCATTGCCAGAAGACAGAACACACATACAGCACAAGGCAGCATCTGCTACAGTGGCAAATACATGGCCATGCAAAGGAGGGCGAGAACTTTGAAATTCATATTTAAACAAAAGTCCTATGAGAGCAGAAGGAGGTCGCACCTTTGTATTTCTACAGCTTAGCACAATAAATATTTTTTAACTTAATGAGTGCATGGGACCACCTTGCCTTTGGAGAGGAAAAAATATGACATTCCAGGCTGCAGGAATGGTGGTGACACAAAAGGGCAGAACCCTAATGGACATTCTCAGCTATAAAAAGTGTAAGGAGGGCCAGCCGAGTGGCTCAGTTGGTTAAGAGCTCGCTCAAGAGTGCAAGCTCTGAGCAACAGGGTTGCAGGTTTGATTTCTGGCTGGAGCTGAGCTTCCAACAGGTGGCAGGTGGCTCAGCTAAAAACAACAACAACAACAACAACAACAAAAACAGTAAGGAAATAGAGGGATAGAAAGTTGAAAAACCCAATATATTAAAGTTCAGAAGCTGAAACTACCTCTTAGCCAATAGGAAACCACAAAGGATTTTGAAAGTACAAAGACAGCCTTTTTTTTTTTTTTTAAAGTTTATAGCAGAGGACAGTTTTATTAGAGCAGAAAGTTACAGCTCTCGAAACAAGAGGGGGTCCTGACTGGGATCCAAAGAGAGCCTATTTATGTACCTGTCATCCTTACTAGGTTCCTTGAGGGTAGTGGCTGGGTCCTAAAGATTTTGGATCACTAGCAGAACCTGGCACATGACAGGTATCCAAATAAATATGTAAAGGATTTATTTGGCTGGAAAGATTATACAACTACCATGATACATACAGGATGTTCTAGAAGAATAAGAGACCAGAAATGAAGGCCAAAGGTGCTTTCCTGATATGCTCAGAACCAATACGGTGATGCTCAAAGGCCCCTCTCTTTGTTTTAAGTTGAATCAACAAAAATCGTCTCACACACCACCAAGGGTGTATCTAACTTTAGGAATCACTATCCTAAGCAATGGGGGAAGGTTTGGAAGAATGTTTATCAACACATGAACAACTACTTATCAAGGCAGTCCTGCCATTCCAGCTCTTCCTCAAAATCTGAGATTAGCAATGTTCTGGGTCTCATTCTTAACATATTTCTGGCTAGGAGCATAAGGAGCAGAGGTGGAGGTAATCGTGGTGGGAAAAAACAGGGAGCATGGTGGGTTCCAGTAAATATTAGTTCCCCCTTTTCCTTACTGACCCTTCACAAGCATGTTCTATCTCCACTGAACAGTCTAATGTTTCCTGCATTATATCAGTGTTTCTATAGGGCTTTATAATTTTCAAACGCTTTCTGCATTCCATCTCATTTGATCTTCACCACCACCTTATAAGCATGACAGATCCTACTACCCCATTCTTGCAGATGAAAAAGCCTAAATTCTAGATTGAATGAAGATAAGAAAAGTTACTCAATTACAGTTACTAGTGTCAATAAAACAAAACAAAAATAACAGGTGAAAGCAAGCTCTGGTTGCTGTCCCTTATGGGGAGTCTTCTAGTAGTTTCATACTGAGGGCACAGTGGGCATCATATACTTACTTCTCAGTGCCGAGAACATCAGAAGTGATAATACTTTTCAAATGAATGTTTAACCAAAGTTGGGAGATATCAGACAACACAAGCTCTCCTAGAAAGATCATGAAATTAATATAGCACTTTTCATGAGAAAAAATGTCAACTTCCACATATCCTAATTACTATTTTCTAAAATTGATGGGATATAAAAGAACTTAAGAGTAAATTATAAGCATTAATAATCAAGAATATATTAGCTATTTTTAAAAGTGTCTTAACATAAAATATATTCCAAAGATGTATTAAACACCAGAAAAGCAAACAAGCAGGATTCTGTTTTCAAAGCAAATAAAAATCTTTATCATTTTGAGTTTCAATAAAATGGGTATCTGCTACTTCAAATAATTATTATTTATAGGATCAAAGATTTGTCTGCTTAATTCATTTTTTTCCAGCAAAGAGAGTTTGGTCTGAGATCTCTTCTTTTTCCCTTAGTCTGGTTCAAAACATTGCCAAATATCTTATTCTCCAAGGTAAAAACTCCAGCCCCTAAATACTGTCTTTACCAATCTCCACACTACCACAATCCTTAAACACCAACACAATCTTCAAAAAGAAAAAAATGTTAAAAATTTTAAAAATTATAGATCATATCCAACACCATAAAGGATAAATTTCAAAGCAAAATTGGAGCCATTATAAAGTCTAACCCCTATGTAGCTAAGAACCTGTTAAGGCATCTATTAATCAGAAATGTTTGTTAACCAAGTGTGGTAGACAGGAAAATGCACCCCACCCTCAGATGTCCATGTCCTCCTAATCCCCAAAACTTGTGAACATGTTAATACTTTACATGGCAAAAAGGACTTCACAGGTATGATTAAATTTAAGGATCTCAAGATGGGGAGATGATCCTGGATTACTGGTTGGGCCTGGTACAATTATAGGGTCCTTGTAAGTGAAAGAGGAAAACAGGACCATTCAGGTCAGAGTGAAGCATCAATCTGCAGAAGCTACACTGCTGGTTTAGAAGATAAAGGGACCAAAAAAACGAGGGAATGCAGGTAGCCTCTAGAAGCTGGAAAGGCAAGGAAAAGAATTTTCTTCTAATCTCCAGGAAGGACACAGCCCTGTCAACACCTTGATTTTAGCTCAGTGAGACCCATTGCAGAGTTTGATCCTCCAGAACTATAAGATGATAAATGTGCATTATTTCAAACCATTATGTTTGTGGTAATTTGTTATAGCAACCATAGAAAACTAACACAACAGGTTTACCAAGGCACTATTTACCTGCCCATCTACCAGGATGCCCCAAGGCTTATTACAGTTCCTATTACTATACAGATATTCATGAAATGTTCAGTATAACCAATTATCTAGAAATTAACACAAGATGGTGGTAGTGGGGGAGTGGAGAGATCCACAAATGAATTTTGGAGATCTGTCAGAAATTTTCAGGTCTCTTATCCTGCTTTCCTACAAATACACCTTCTTTTTATTTGTCCTTTAAGAAAGGTGCTTTCGCTTTATAGTTCAGTTCCGGAAGACAATTTGCAAATGCTGGGGAATGCTTTGGTGTTTACCAGGCTTATTTCATTATCTTGCTTTCTTTTGTATAGAGCCTTACTGATCCATAATCAATTTACTTGACTTCAGAGAGGTTTTTGGTTCTGTTAATGAAGTCAGACCACCTCTAATTCATCTCTCTTGCTTGGCTCTACCTAATCACCTCAAACAATCCATTAGAAAAGAGCAATACTAACAGGCCTAGGCATAGGCAGAACTTACAAATTTGTATAAAGCCTAACTACTCAGAGTGTGGTCTGTGGACTAGCAGCATCGGCATCCCCTGGAAACCTTTTAGAAATGCAAGGAAAATCTGTTAGATATTAAGTCCCATTCCAGATCTTCTGAATCAGAAACTACATTTTAGCAAGATCTCCAAATGATCTGTATACACTAATTAAAGTCTGCGAAGCATATATAAAGAGCCATTCATTGGCAAGGATACCCACCATGCCCCACTTAACGTATTTTAGGGACAAATATCCTAATCAGATTTATTTTTGGCTAATGGAAGCTTAATTATTACAAAGATTTTATTTCAAGCAAGAAAAGTTTTCCAAAAACATAAATGAAAAAATCATGCCCCCCTCCCCCCACTACCTGATAAGATTTGGTAGGATGGTGGATAAAAGACTGATGTAAGTATATTTATTTCTTTTATAAATTTTTTCAGGAGCTAAGCATTCATTAAATGTTCACAGTAGCCTTTGGAGGTAGATATCCCCACAGTACAGCTGAGGAACTGAGACAGAGACATTAACTAACTTGCCCTAACTCACATAGGGAGGAGCCAGAACGTTAATCCAGAGTTGCAGTCTCCAAAACCATCCTTGTAAATACTCCTCTATACAGTCAATCCTCATTATTTGCAGATTCCATATTTGCAAATTCTATTCACTAAAATTTATTTATAACCCCAAAATCAATACTAGCTGTGATATGATCATCAGGGACAAGTTCGTGTGCACAGTGGCAAAAATTTTGAAACACCAGGTGTACATATTCCCAGTACAAGGTGATGCTTTGCCTATTTCACCTCTCATATTTTAAACAAGTATCTTTTTCAGAATCTATTTAGTGCCACATTTTTCACATTTTGTGCTTTTTGTTGGTGATTTTGCAGTTTAAAATTGGCCTAGCAACGTGCTGAAGCACTGTCTAGTGTTCTTAAGTGCCAGAAAGCTTTGATGTGCCTTATGGAGAAAATATGTGTTAAACAAGCTTCTTTTAAGGATAAGTTACAGTGTTACTGGCTGTGAGTCCAATGTTAATTAATCAAGAATATATTAAATAAGGTAAACAGAAACACACATAAAACAAGGCTATGTGTTGATAAGTTGATGAAAATGTTGTGACCACAGGCTCACAGGAACCTAACCCTGTATTTTTTCTATGGGCAATGATTCAGTATTTGCTAACATGGTGTTCTCAGTGACTTTACAGAACATTACTGCAGCTGTTGTTACATGTACCAACTTGACATGTAACAACAGGAAAGCCACCAAATTATAGAGCATTTTCAGGAACAGAAGATCATTTTTCCCCCAAACTCAGAAACAGCAGTTGAAGGTTCCTGACAGGATAATCACAGGGGCTGATGATGGTATTATTTTGTAGCTTACAGACTAAAAACATTAGAATACAATGTACAAAGTCAGAAAATGAATATTACATCACCACAGACAAAAATCAAGAGGTGGCTCCTTGGAGTACATATACCCCAAGGGCATGCAAATGAATCGATGAGGTAAGGAAATGATTAACAACATTCATCTACACTTATTATTTTAATCTCATTTTTAAATTCTATTTTATAACAATAACAATACAATAATGTGTACACAGTTTATAAATTCGATTGGTAGTGCCACTCCAATTCTGCTGACCGCACACGTGGCCAAAAAATGTTGGGAGATCACCACTGTAGACGATCAGAGAGTCAGTGTCCGAAAAGAAAATAAACTCCAGGGGCACGTGTCCTGCAATGAGGGACAGGGCTGGTGACTTTGAGGACTCAGGAGCACTGGGAACATCTAAAGAAATCTGGGTTCTAAGGCTGGTCTGCCTCCAAGCTGTGAAGATCCTCACACAGGACATCCCTCCAGGCATTAATTGACTCATGGGAGAAATTAATTAGCTGGTTGCAACATTCACTAAACAATCCCAGCTAGAAGCCTTTCCTGCTCTAGGAATTTGACAATTCTATGACTCAGAAAAAGACA
>NW_017731525.1:1245042-1258814 GCF_001890085.2 Hipposideros armiger | reverse complement strand
TTAGGAAGCAATACTGGATATTAACTTAGGTGGTGTGAGCTTTTAGAAAAAGCCATGGTAGTATGTCTCATCGTTTTTAATGCAATTAGTGCATGTACCAAGTAGATAAGCATATCCATATTCAGACAGGAAGGAATAATCAGAAAAGGTATGCTTTAAATCTTACATAAGTTAATGCAAATCTAAGTGTGACAAAGATGTCATTACAGCAGATCTTCTGGTGCATTAAAAAGCAGTTTTAGCTCTAGATTTTGGAGGATTTCCCGGGTAAGTCAAGTTCTGGGTTTCACCTTCAGTGTAGTTAACTGGATTTTAAGGTTTTTAAGTGTTTGTTACCCACTAGGATTGGCATACATGTTCATATGTGGAATAGTTGACCCTCACTTTTCAATCAAGTGTAAACTTTATGCTGATGAACCTGCCTTTTGTTTTATTAGGTGCCTGCAACTTCTAATTGTACTTGTTGGGCTATCAAGTTAACAATGCTCTTGGCCTTGTTTTGCTCCTGTTTTGCTATCTTGACCTTAAAACCTAGGCCAAGTACCAATGTTGGCTATTGCAGGGGATTCTGTTTGTTTTTTAAACATAAAACCCTAGGGAACAGAAGGGATACTTTAATTTTAAGTTACGTTGTCAAAGTCAGTAGGTGCAGTGTCATTAGGGTAGTGAATCCTGTAAGTTCATGATTAGGTGACAAGTTGACATTGAGATTGTCCTTTCCCTGATCAAAAATGAATAAAGACTTTTTAAACAAAATCCAAACTCTTTAATCAAGTCTTGATATATATGATTTAAGAAATATACTACATCTAGAGATGATTGTCCGATCTTTTACAAAGAATTGAAGGGGGAGTGAGAAAGCACTTATTTTTTCCTCCCACGGGACTTTGGACCCTAAACTTGAGATTTTAGGCCCTAAAAATGCCAACTGATGTCCTGTAGACACTTCTGTTAGGATAAATAGTTAAGTTAGTATCAAGGTTTAATTCTTAAGTATTCAGAACCAAGCTGTGTGATTGGACAAGTGAATTGAAGGGTGTGGGTAGAAAATCTCAAGGTACTCAACTACAATAGCTTGTATATCTTGTTAAATGTTTCCCAAATTGTATTANAGGTAGATAAAAGCTGCAAATTTAATAAAGTAATGGTTTCCTCCAGGACACAGTGCAGCAATAAAGCATCAAAACAGCTCCCTTCATTGAGTGAAAACTGGTTCTCTAAAATCATAGATTAGGAACTTGCTGTTTGAAATTATGTCAGGAAGAATGAAATATCCTACTCTGTCTTGGAGAATCAAAGACACAAGGAAGCAATCTTCATTTCCAATCTAGGTATACAGCTTTTGAAAAGGGGTTTCTGAAAACAATTTTCCACCTTTACTTTAACTTTGTAGTTTCCAAGGACACAGGAGCCTGTACAGTCCAAATCTAACATTGCCCCTTTACACATGATCCTGCTTTACTATCAAAAAAAGGAAAAACAAATCTATATGATATAAATTTTCTATAATGTGTACACATCATTTTTATTTTAAAAATAAGTAATTTAAAAATAGGTATTACTTTTTCCATTATAAAGTTAAAAAGACTTTAAGTCACATATTTAAGTTACTTTTTCTGAATCTATCTTGTTAAGCCAACAGTTGGGAGACATGCGATCAGAAAATGAGAGTTGGTCGGTAGGGATAATTTTTGGACTATGGAGAAATGACTGGAGCAAGGAGGGGCTGTGGGTATCGAGTCATGAAGAGGACTCTGGGTTGTGGAAGGTGGAGGATGTTAGGAAAAACAAAAGGTGGGAAATATAAATTTTCACAGGACAATGAATCAGAAAAACTGCTGTGGATGTAGCACAGCAACGGAACAATACAGTACTTGTGGGATGAAAGGGAAGAAATAAAGAATGTCTGGAAGTTGGTGTGTAGGGTAACTTACCCAGCAGTTTTTCTAGGTCCTCACCAAGGATGACTACGTCTTTCTTCATGAAGTGAAGAGCCCTGAGAATTCTGGGTTGGAAATGTCAGCAGATCATTTTACTTATTCAGAGCTCAAATTTCCACTTTTATTTTGAATTTAGAAGAGTGCCGTGCTTAACATCACTGAAGTCCTTGGGGACTTCTTAAATGTACAATGTTTTATTCTAAAAGAGGACCTTTGATTTTATGTAGTATACTATAGGGAAAAAAGGGATAGAGGCATGCATAAAAACCATTAACACAAATATATGTGTATTTCTCTCCTCTGGGACAGATGTAACTCCTGTCAATTAGCAGTTGTGACACACATTCCTTAAAATAAACACCTGAATCAATAATTGGGAATGTGAACTTTACCAATAAAAATTATATAATAAACTGAAGATTCCTATAAGCTCAACCAGGAAGAATAATATCTCCTTTGGAATTTTATTCTTTTTGCTCACAAATATTTTTGAATTTGTATCCCTTAAAGCAAAACAAAGGGCACTTATACTAAAATCACAACTGCTTCTACTCATTTTTTATATAACAGCTTTGTTGAGATAAAATTCACATACCATACCATTCACGTATTTAAAGGGTACAATTCAATGGTTTTTAGTATATTTGCAAAGCTGTGCAACCATTACTAGAATCAATTTTAGAACGTTTTTATCACTCCCTCTCCAAAAAAAAGCCATACCCACTAGTAATCACTTCCATTTCCCTCCAACTTCTCAGCCCTAAGCAACCATTTCTTCTTTTCTATCCTTATACATGTGCCTATTCTGGGCATTTCATATGCATGGAATCATACAATATGTGGTCTTTTGTTGCTGGCTTGCTCCACTTAGTGTAATGTTTTCCAGGTTCATGTTGTAGCATGTATCAGTATTTCATTCCTTTTTATTCCTGAATAATATTCCATTGTATGGTGTGCAGAAAAGAGTTAACATATAGCAAGCCCGAGATTGCTATCCTTAGAAACTCCTGCTTGAAAGGTTTGCCCTTGGTTGGCATGTGGGAGATTCCCACCATTCCCAAACTTAAGAATGGTTTACTCTGCCTTAACTGTACCAACAATGTGGTTTATGCTGATCATCTTCATTCCTTCTGGGAGTCTGGAATCTTGGTACCATGCTTGGCAGAGAGTGCCTACATGACCTGCTCCCAGTAAAAACCTTAGAGACCTGGGCCTAGTGAATTTGTGCTTCCAAATATCCTTAATCTTTTCCTAATATCTTTAAGTCTTCTCTATCTCCACCCCTGTCCACACTCAGCTAATGACAGATTGCTTAACTGGCTGAAAAAAATAAAAGGAACTAAAACTAGTTATCCATTTATCTCCATAACAACTGATGGACCTACACCTGTACTCATATAATCTTCCCTCCCTTCTATACAATGGAAGAACTGTCTCTACTCCATCCTGTGCGTTGGATCCCATCTCCTCTCACTTAAGAACTTGGCTTCTGCAATAATCCTTCCATCCCCAGCTACATTACCAGTTTTTGCCTCTCTACTGGATCCTTAACCACCATCATACAACCATGGTGTGATATTGAAATAAGAAATCAGTCATCACAAAAAGAGCTATGTTACGTAAACTGTCAGTTAGCCATACAGTTAAACTATCAGAGACCCAAAAACACACCCCCTCAAAAAAAAAACAACCCATTTATGTTCTAGTGCTCTTGAACAACTATATCAACTTTGAGAAATGTTTCAACTATCTTTACAAATAGCTTTCAAATTTGTTAAAACTACTCTTATGGTCAGCACCACAGAATAGTACGCAATGTATTTGTTCTTTTGGGGTCTTCCAGGATTTGAGTCTAGTTATTCGTCTAGAAGCAATGAAATGAGAGATGATAGATATGGGTCTTGAGGAGAATCAACATTCCTCTGCAAAGCAATTACTTCAGGATAGGTCCTTGCAGATTCCTCAGGCAAAGGGAGGCTAATCTCCAGATAGTAGACGACCAGATTCCTATTGCTGCTGTAACAAATTACCACACATTTAGAGGATTAAAACAACACAAACTTATTATTTTACAGTTCTGGATATCTCATTGGCTAACTTAAGGTGTCAGCAGGGCTGTGTTCCTTCTGGAAGCTTTAAGAGAGAATTTCCCTGCCTTTTCCAGCCTCTAGAGGCCACATGCTTTCCTTGGCGAGTGGCTCCTTCCTTCATCCTCAAAGCCAGCAGTGGATGATCTTCAAGTATCTCTTTCTGACTCTGACTCTGACTCTCCTGCCAGCCTCATATAAGGACCCTGTGATGACACTGGGCCCACACAGATAATCTAGGATAATCTTCCCATTTCAAGAGAAGCCTTAATTTGGGTCGGCCAAGTGGCGCGTTGGTTAAGAGTTGGCTTGGGATGCCGGCTCTGAGCAGCAGGGCCCCGGTTTGGATCCCACTACGGCCAGTGACGCTGTGCCCTGTACAGCTANAATTGTATTATCCATGTTCTCTGGTGTTATTCTAACAAACTTAGCAATTTCATTGATTACTATTCCAGTCTTACAGCTATGTTCATAAGATTAGGAATATTAAAAATTAAGTTGTCTATTGGGTAGGCAGTGCTTTTATTCCATTCTCTTTGATGTGTCTTTCATAATGGTGACAGAGACTAGACCTTTAGCTAATCTTAATGTCTGAAAAATTATCCATTACCTTACCAAGATTTGATAGGATGTCAACCACAAGATGCTAAATTTCACTGATTAAAAAGATTCAGGGACACTGCAGGTATATAATTTTTTGCTTATGGGAGATGAGTCTATACCATTTGAATTGATCCTAGCATTAGGTAAAGTCAGTGTTTTCTATAAACATTCCTCAAACTTTCCAACCTAATAGAACTGCCATCTACTGTGGTATCAACTCTGAGCAAAACCAGTGCAACTTGATCTTGCATATAGTCATTCAAAAGTGTATTGGCCATAAAAATACGGGCTGTTTTAGAATTGGCTGGGGGTGTGGGTGTTTATTTTGTATTGAAATAGTCATGTTGGATGTGGAATTTTAGCAAGTTTTGGTTGAAGACAAAATGACTTCTCAACCACTGCTTTTTATAAACTAGAAAAGAATGTGGTGGTTTGGGGATTACAGGGTAGTGTGTTTAAGTGGCAGTTTTAATCTCTGATTTTACTCTTGTCAGTACTTACGAGGTGTACCACTTGGGGACACATATCAATCTCTGTTGGGACTGAGGTGTAGTTTGAAAAAGGATATTCAACTTAATCTCTCAGTAAAAATCTAGGAATTTCAAAAAACAATGCTTAATTATATTGTGGTTTATCAAAGAACTCTTAGAAATATGTGAAAAACACTACCCTGCAGACAANTCTTTAAAAAAAAAGAAAAAGACATAATACCATGTTTTCCTGAAAATAAGACTAGGTCTTATATAAATTTTTGCTCCAAAAGATGCACTTTATTCATGTACAAAAATCTACATTTATTCAAATAGAGTCATGTGTGGCTGGGGCTTATTTTGGGGAAGGGCTTATATTACGAGCACCCTGAAAATCATGCTAGGGCTTATTTTCCAGTTAGGTCTTATTTTCAGGGATGCACGGTAGCTGGTAAGTAAAACCACTGTGTGCTGTTGCCTGGCGTCTAAGGACTTAGGACAACAGGCTGTCCACAGAACACTTCTTCCCAGACTGGGCGGATTCTATGGAATCCTATAAGAGATCTTAGACTGTCAATTTATCATATATATTGGGTTGTTGGAAAAGTCATGATGTATTTTTTGTTTTTCATTGCAAAAATGTGTCATGACTTTTCCGACAACCCAATAGTTAAGCTACATCATATACTCATTCAATTCTAAGAGAGAGAGAGAGAGAGAGAGAGAGAGAGAGAGAGAGAAACCAAAGCCATAAACAGTGCTAGCAATCTGTCTGCCATTCCATTAAATGGGGGTGTTCTGCTCCCTGGGACGGTCTCAGTGCCCCAGTGTCTCTTACAGTGTGAGTGGCTCAGTGTGAGGCTAATGTTTGACACAAAATATTTTTCATTTGCAACATCTTAATGTAAACTACTTCCTCTGGTGTTCATGGAAAAAAGCAGGGATTGTGATTGTTTCAACCCTAAAGGAAGGATGGCTGCCTGACTTACTGAAAGGTGGAGAACAGCCTCCAAACAGGACTGACTTCCTAAGTGCATTTCAATGGCCATTTCTGACATTACTCAATCTTCACAGCATACACTGACTGTAGAATCAAATCCCCAAATAAAGACTCAACTGTGGTTTTTTTTCTGGTTCACTTCTAAACCTATCACCAAGAGGTAGTGTAAACTCAAATTTGTTCCCATATACTTTTATGGTACTTCGTATTGATTAAAGTGTTCTCTTATCAACTGAGTCATTTAACATACATAGCAGCCAAGCAAAGACACAACAAGCACTGTGGTTCCCATTTCAGAGGAAGAGTTGAGTCAGGCAATTTGGGTTCAAATCCCAGGCATTGTTCAATTTTTCAGAGCCTCAGTGTCCTAATCAGTAAAATGCATACAGTTGCGCATGCCTCACAGTTTTTGAGGGTAAGTCAAGTGTACAAGTGGCATGTATACAGTACTCCGTGTTTCCTTTCACCATTCCACAGGAAATAGGGCTACAAGTTCACACATCGAATGTGATCAAAGATATCCTCTGCTAAAAGTTTTTTTTTTTTTTATTGAAGTAAATTTGTGAAATGCTACTCTCTTGAAGACTCACAAAGCATGTGTGTGTGTGTGCATGTGTGTATGAGATAGAGAAGCCGTGCAACAAACAAACCTGGTTGAACATGTACAGAACATTTCCCAAAAGTGCATTTAATAATGGAATCCTTTTTTGCATAATTACTATAAACATCCACATAGACCTACTGTTCTTCTGAACATACTTTTAGATAAATTTACCCTTTCAGTAACATTGTTTTGATAAACTAACATATAACAAGTTAATATTGTATTGTAGTTCTTAATAAAAATAATCAATAGGTTATAGGACAAGGCACAAGAAAAACCAGGGCTACCTGAAAATTCATCGTGACACTTCAGTCTTTGCATTTTGCGGGACTAGAAGCCTCAAGGACCTAGATCGCGGCCGCCGCCTAGCTAGGTCGGACCAAGCACCTGCGGGGCGGGGAGAACCTACTGCGCCTCACGTTGCCGCGGCGGGCCATCCCTCCTCCGCCCTTTTTCACCACCACCTCCATCCCTTCCTACCCATCTGCACCTAACCAAGGACAGGGATAGGGGACGGTGCAGATGGGGCCGGGAGAAAAAGCATCCCCGCAACCCGCCGCAGCCTTTCTTCTTCCTCCCATCCCACAGCGGGTGCAAAGTCACACCTCTCCTACCCCTCGTGTCTCTGGTGAAAGGTCTGTCAATACTTGAAAAATTTTGTTTTTAAGCACAAGTAAATTCCCTGCTCCCTTCCGCCCCTCACCTTCACGAAAGCAATCGGGGTTGTGGTACCTTCGATATCTAACAGGATCACAGTTACTTCAGCGGGCACCGAAAGCACGACCATTTCCCTACCGGATGCTACTACGGGAATCGGCCTACTGGTAGGGAGGGTGGAGGGCGGTGCCGATTGCGCCCCAGCACGGTCCTGGGATTTCGACAGCTCCGCAAGAATCTCGCAGCGTGCAACCGCGTGCGGCTTGAAGTACGAGGGGAAGAGGCCACTTCCACGCCCCTGAAAGTGGAGAAGGCGACCACACAAGGGACCTGAACTCGGAAGCTGCCCAGAGCCAGAGGCTGAGACCACGTGGGTAGGGAGAGGGGCGGAACTGGCGGAGCTCCGAGAGGGCGGGAGGAGGTAAAGACGCCGACACCGATTGGCCGCCAGAGGGCCTCGAACCCGATCCGTCAAAATGGGCCTCGCGTGGGCGGGAACAAAGAAGCGAACGCGGGAGCCCGGTGCGCGGGAGCGCGCTCTCCGCAGACTGGTTGAGCGAGCGGGAGAGGCCCGGGGCACGTGCAGACAGGAGCCCCGCGAGTGGCGCGCCGGGGATGTGAGTGCCCCTTGCCTTCTACGGCACCTAGCCCCCTCCCCGCCCACTGCCCCTGCTTTTGCATATTTACAGTAATCTGACCGGGCCCGCGCCCCTCCTCCCGTCCTAAGCCTTCAGGAGGCCGTGCGGGGTCCTGGTTGGCCTGACTGCGCTAGCCCGGGGTCCGGCCGATCTACCAGGGAGGCCCGCCGCGCCCTCTCGGCCCGCGCGCCCGTGGCGGTAGCGGAAGAGGCGCCGGCGCCGCGCCGCTGCCCAGAGGGGCTGCCGCGCGCCCGCTTCCTGTTCGGCTGGTTCCAGCCAGCTCGAGGACAAAACACGCGTGCGCGCGGCGGACGGCCAGGCGCGCTCGCCGCCTCAGCCGCGGGTGCCGGGGGCAGTCCGCCTTTTTCCGGAGCAACCCGGCCACGGTGCTAATCGATAGCAGCCGCCGCAGCAGCTCCGCACTGGGGGACAGAGGGCGGAAAAAGGCGGGGTTGACGGCTCTTTGCTAGGAGTGGGCTGGACCGGACGCCAGAGACAAAAGGCTCTCAAGGCAAGAGGGACTCGGCCGTGCGACGGCGCTGCTCGGGATTTTTTGACCCCAGGACTTGACGCTCCTTCGTTTTTTTCTTCTGACGCTTCTCTTATCCCAAGCCCGCGCCCCCTCACCCGCGACCTCGCTCCTCACCGGAGGGCCGCGATGGAGGTCCCGCCCCGGCTTTCCCATGTGCCGCCGCCATTGTTCCCCTCCGCTCCCGCTACTTTAGCCTCCCGTAGCCTCTCCCATTGGCGGCCGCGGGCGCCGCGGCAGCTCGCCCCACTCCTCCCTTCGCTCGCTTCCAGCTCCGCCCGGCAGGGGGCGCGCCGGGCCCAGCGCCACGTCACCGCCCAGCCGCCCTCCCGATTGGCGGGCGGGGCAGCTATAAAGGGAGGGCGCAGGCGGCGCCCGGATCTCTTCCGCCGCCATTTTAAATCCAGCTCCATACAACGCTCTGCCGCCGCTGCTGCCGCGACCCGGACTGCGCGCCAGCACCCCCCGGCCGACAACTCCGCCACTATGGAGGACATGAACGAATATAGCAACATAGAGGAATTCGCAGAGGGATCCAAAATCAACGCAAGCAAGAATCAGCAGGATNTTGACCCACAGCCAAGATCCATAGTACTATCAGGTGAGTATTTTTTAAAGATTTTATTGGGGAATTGCGGGAGGGGAACAGACAAGTTGCTGTTCTTTGGTTCTTCAGTCTAGCTGTGGAGGACACTGCTTCACTGGCCCATGTTGGTATTGTGATCATTTCGCTCTTCCCGGCTGAGGCAGTTGGTTGCTGGCTGTTGGCCGCTCACGGCAGCTCAGGGCAGCTCTTGCGGCTGCCAGCCACTCAACGGTAGCTTTACAGGAGCCCACTGCGGTCCCACTTAAGCCTACATCGTCGCTGGTGACTCATGGCAGCCCAGCTCCAGGTTGAGCTGTTGTTCATCATCTTAGCTGTACAGGGCGCAGCGTCACGGGCCCATGTGGGATCCGAACCGGCAACCCTGCTGCTCAGAGCTCACACTCCCAAGCTAACTCTTAACCAACTGAGCCATTTGGCAGGCTCTGAGTAGTTTTTTTTTAATCTGAATCTTTTAAATTTGGGTGTAAAACTTGCTCCTTGATGAAATGAAATCAATCTTTCTTCATTAAGGATACCAAGAGGCAAATATTGCTTTCTGCCTTCAATAGAAACAATCAAGCGAATACTCTTAACCAGGAAATATACAGGCATTACTTACTATTCTCTTGACAGTTCTCCCAGAAAATGTATACGAACTCTTGGTATAATTTAAGAATAACAGTTTATTAACTCCACTTGTTGCCATGAGAAAGGAAAAAAAAGCATTATGTGAAGATATCAGATGTTCTCATTTTATTATTCCATAAGTTACTCCTAAGAGCATATCCTGTTCTTTTTTTTTATGTCATATATTCACATTTCCATGCATTAGACGATCCTACATATAGAATAAGACTATATACTCAGGTGTACATATATACCTACATAAGATAAAAGGTATATAATTTTTCAAAAATTACTTCTGCTTTCAGCAAATATTGGCCTGAGTAATTCAAACCAATCCTTCTGAGGCTAAGCAGGATAAAATAAAATTTTAAAATCTTAAAAAAAAACTGAAAGAGCTAAAAAGATGAGAAATTAACCTAAAATCTAAGAGAAAGTCAAAACCTAGAACAAAAGCCCAGCACTCAAAGCTGGATTTGATGGCCTTACAGGACAAGGGACACAAGTCAAAAGCTTAGGTCCAACCCTAGGTGTAGACTCTGCTACCCCAATTACTCCATTAAAGGGCTTCGAAAGGGCTACACTCTCAAGACCAGAGATAACCCAGGTTTCTAACCTTGGTTGTTAAGAAATCCTTAATCTCAGAATTTAGATTAAGATAGTCCTAGAAAGGTAAGGGCCTCAAGTGCATGGAAGAAACAAATGAAAATCATTACTTCATCCTTAATTTCTGATTGTTTCTACAAATATTGTTTTCTAACATAGAAATTTAAAAATCACTTTCCCTGGCTTCCTTACTGCCAGAGCACAAATATGTGATCTCAGTTCTATCGGAATTCTCCTACGTTAGACTTTGAGACAGGAGCTAGTGAGTCAAATTGATTTAGTGTAATCAATNATACAGTAAGTCCCCGATTTACGAACGAGTTCCGTTCAGGGACAATGTTCATAAGTCGGATTCGTTCGTAAGTCCAACAAAGTCAGTCTTTGCGGTCCCCTCCACATCACCACTGCTTTTCCTCTTGCTTCCGGACATCCTGGGCTCTGATGGAGCACTGTACTACTGTACACTATTGCACTGCACGGTAAGCACACAGCAGCACAACTGTGACAATATCTGGCAGACACGTGAGCTACTTCCGCGATTTGTTCACATCTACGAATGTTTGTAGTGTGAGGTCCGTTTGTATCTGTGAAAGTTCGCAACTCGAATGTTCGTAAGTCGGGGACTTACTATACCTCTCAGGTATGATCTATTATGCTTTCTTCCCTTCACTCTATTCAGCCAGACTGGCTTCCATTGTTCATTGAAAGTGCCAAGTACACTCCTGCCTTTGCCTTGTAGTCTTTCTAAGCTATTGTATGGATTTCTCTGTCACTTCCTACAGGGCTTACTCAAAGTTACCTCCTTAGAGTCTTCTCTGATCACCCTAAAATAGTACACAATCTATCTCTAGCACCTCACTCATTACTTTTCTTCCTATCACACTACCTTAAATTATATTACACCTCTACTTGTCTGTTGTTTGCCTCTCCCAATGAATGTCAGTTCCATGAGATGAAAGACATTGTCTGTTTTGGACAGTTGTATTCCCAGCACCAGAAATATACCTGTGCCATATGTTGCATGGTTCAATGTGAATGAGTCTAACCAGAAATAACCCCACTATTGATGTTCTAAGAAGCATTTAGATGAATCAAGATATATTTTGGAGGTAGGAGTTGATGGATTGGGTATATGCGCGGTTATCAAGGACTCCCTGATTTCTGCCAGGAGCACATGGGTGAGGAAGTTTTACTTAATAAGAGGAAGACCAAAGAAGCTGAATTGTTGGGAAGGGAGAGTTCAATTTAGACATGTAAAGCTTGAGATGCCTCTGGGACATCCAAGTGATGTTAATAAGGCAGTTGGATATGTACGTCTGGAGTGAGATGACATTGTCTTATTGAATCCTTTTTGAGCTAGGTCTTCTTAAAATTGAATCTACAGATACCACACTGACATCTTTCAGGTTAAGCAGAACTCAGACTCTACAATAGACTTGCTGATGTAAAATCTGACAGTTCACAGTAATGAGGCCTCTAGTTTCTCAAGTGAAGTGACAGCTTCCTGACAACCAGGAATAATACTTATTTACTGTTTGGGCAATTGGTCACTTCACCTAAACTCACAAGCTAATTCTTCAACAAAATGCTTAAATCCTACTGAGGGTCTTCTCCAAGTTAAGGTACTGTTTAATATGGTTGTACAAGAGCTCAAATATGTGTACCTTGCATAGGAAATGGGTTCTTCCTGTTCTTTCTTCTGGACACTGTTTATTCTAGGTTACTGAATGGCATGCATATTTTACTTTAAAAAATTTGAGCATAGGATATGCTTGCCCTGTTTGTAGAGTGTATTTAGCAGATTAAAACTGACTCCCTGACTTAGGTGTCTGTACATCTTGTCCTGGGTAAAAGTGATACCAGTTTCAATCTCAAATGAACTTTTTTGCCTCTTACAATTACTCGTTTTCTCCAGTTATTGCTTCACAAAGGCTGAATTCAATCTGAATTCAATGAGGATCCTGTATTTCAGTGTTATCTGAAACACACTGTAAAGTCCTTAAGCAATGGAATTTTTATGTCATGGACATTGAGAGGGGATACTGCTTCCTTGCTGTGGTTTGGGCCAGTTTAATACAGCGCCAATATACAATCTTCAGCCACTTAAACGTTAAATTCTTATCTGTGAATGTAGAATAAAAGTTTTTTGGTTTTCTCCTTCTTCAGGAATTTCACATGTCAGAAAGTGGTTTGAGGAAGTGTTTTTATGCCAGTGATGATATGGAGAGAGGAGTCTTTTAATTCCCTGGAAGCAAACCTAGTTTGCCTGAAAGGCCCCAAACCTAGCAAGTTGAAAATATCTAGTATTTTGTCATTCCATAATTCGACAGGCAATTATTGAATTGTACAAATTCAATAATAATGTAAATAATATAAATGTGTACAAATGTGTATGTAAGTGACGTAGGGTAGATACATAGAACATTGTCTTTGCTCTTCAGGAAATCATGATCTCATATAATTGTTTATTTTTTGGAAAGAAAAAATGTAAATTTTTTAATAAAAACAATCCCATAACATTATTGTCATCTGATAATACTATAAAGGTAATGAAAGCAACATAAATGTTTAAGAACTATACTCCTAACACAGGACACCTAAAAAACCCCATAAATTATACTGCCTTCTCGACAGTTTCTCACTTCATTAGTCATTTCTATTGTAGCTGGAGACACTTTGGAGCAGAGTAATATTACATCCTTTTAGCATGATCCGACCCAGCTGTTTCCTTGACTTTGTTTTAGAATGAAGCTCTTCTGCACCATCTGATACGACGTTAATATACTCATCCAAAATCAATGATACAACCCTCTATGTGCATATTCACTTGCTCATAAGGCCACACCTGAATCCGAGATCTATTTTGCAAGTGTCTGAAGATGAAGTTGACGGGCTGTACCATCACCTTCTGCACTTTTTGGCCCTGGCCATGATATACATTGGTGGAAGCTGACAAAAACCACACTAACCCACAGGCTACTTCCAGAATACAGAGCCTGAATTGAAAGCCCAATTGCATATTTATAATAACAGAAGGATAAAGGGCTGTTAGAATGATTAATTCTGCCTCAGGGAGCCTGGGAAAACTCACAGAAGTAACATGTGATTAGGGTTTTGAAGGATGAATAGTTTGCTAGACAGATGAGGAATGTATAAAGAACTAGGGTTGAGTTCTAAGAGGAATGCTGGGTGCATATAGGAGCATAGGATGCAGAGATTTGGATCATAATATATAGAGATGAATGATATGGTATCATCCATACTCACATAAAGTTGTTAGCTTTAAAATCATTCTTATTTTTTATACAAATTTCACCAAGTTCAGAAACTACTGAGCTACATGTGCAATTGAAACGAACCTTTTGGGAAAGTCTATTACTAAAAGGTGGAGCATGTCTAAAGTTGTTTTAAGAGCAAAAGAACCCTTT
>NW_017731525.1:1209065-1238798 GCF_001890085.2 Hipposideros armiger | reverse complement strand
GCTGCAGTGAGCTGCCATAAGCTACTGTGAGTGGCTGGGAGCAGATGTGAGCGGCCGGCGGCCAGGGTGAGCTGCCAAGAGCCACCGTGAGTGGCCATCCAGTGACCGGTGACCGATCTGCCTCAGCCGGGAAGCACGCAATAATACCAACATGGGTCAGTGAAGCCATGTCCTCCACAACTAGACTGAAGAACCAAAGGACAGCAACTTGTGTGTTCCCCTCCCCCAATTCCCCAATAAAATCTTAAAAAAAAAAAAAAGCCTTGATTTAATCACAGCTGTACAATCCCTTTTGCCATGTAAGGTGACATATTCACAGGTTTGGGGGATTAGGATGTGGATATCTTTGGGGGCCATTATTCTGCTTACTACAATAAAGGAAATGCTGTTTTTGCTGGCAAGGAAGGGGTTCAAGGTCCTCAGCTTCATTGAAATCTGTCCAAATGTCCCCACCTAATTTTCAGTTCTCTTTTCTGATCAATACTTTAAGATAGATCATGCAAGTGAATTCAGTTTGCTTTATCATTCAGCCATCTTCATGATCACTTTTTGGGCTTGTTTTTTTCTCAGAAATCTTGACCCTGTGGTTACATCAGGTAAAGATTTTTTTCCCTAGGCAGGTAAGAAACTTTTTGGTTCCTTATCCAGACCTTGAAGTTACACCTTGAGCTGATCATTTTCTTTCTCTTAGTTCTCCAGTGTAATTGTAAATAGCTGCCCCATTTCACAATCCTTGTATCCTTTATTTCTACTATATGTTATCATATTGCAGCAATTTCTTGGCAGTCCAAGGTGATAATTAACTATTTGCCTCATACCATTAACCACTGGCAATTGGGTCTTTTAAAAATCTAATGGGATCCCATCCTTAAAGTTCTGTGCCTCCTGGAAACCACTTCCATTACCAATAACTAGTGAGGAAAACAAAGCCAGTGCAAGCATTCTGGAATAAAGAGATTTAATGTAGGGACTAAGGGTCAGGTGAATGCAGATGCTGGAGGGGTGATGGTCTGGGAGCTGCAGCAGGAGGATTAGAGAACATTCACTAATGACTCTGGCTCGAAGCACTGGGACAAATGAAGAAGCCAGAACTGGTGAAATATAAGCCAGAGCTTGTGGAGGAGTCAAAGAAGCTGCCATGTATGGTCACCTTGACCGCAAAGCAGGAGTTTGCACAGAAGTCTGAGAAGCCATTGTGTTTGACTGCCACAACTGCAACGTGAGAGCTTGTGGTGAGATTCGAGAAGCTGGAAACTGCCACACTCTCCTGGGAGAAGAGAAGTCTGTGAAGCTGCCACAACCTTCTGAGAATAAAAGCTTTTTTTTCCTCTGCCTTCCCAATCTACTGTGAATACCTCTCATTGGCAAACTCTAACTCAGAACCATCAAGGAAGGGGATTCTGGGAAAGGCTCCTGGCTTCTGCTCTGCAAAGCAAAGATGGTATAAAGTGGGTGGTTGTAATGCAAAGCTGACAACTAATTTGAATTTGACTTTCAGAGATCAACTGGCAAGTCAAATTGGCTTAATAAAGGAAATTTACCGTGTCAACTAAGTCTAGAGGCAGGGACATCTGTAAGCAGGAATTGATCTGGTAGTTCAAAGGATGTGACTAGGACCTGGGATCCTGTCCACGTCTCAGTAACTTCATTGCTGTTTGATTCCTAATTTCACAGGCATCTTTCTGTTGCAAAACTGCTACTGGTGGTTCCTTCAGCTACGTGCTTCTCAGTTTATGAATGACCAGTCTGTAGGAGAGTATTTCTTTACTCAAATGTCAAAGGGAAGTTCTTCAGTGGGATTGGGCGACTTAGGCTTGGTGCTCTTCCCAAACCAAACAATGACACCAGGGGTGATAAGTTCATTCTGATTAGTTGACTCCTTGTTCCCTAGCTCCTGCTTCAGCTCAATGGGCTTCTTCCATGTTATCACTAAGAGAAGGGAAACTCTTGATGTTGAAGGGGGTGGGGTGGGGCAAACAGCAATGTCTACTACAGCAGCTAAAACATCAAGGAAATGAAGCAGTTAAAAGAGAATAAACCCCTCCTACTAATGGCCAGAGGAACTACTTGATTATGTTTCACTTTTTTAAAGTGTGACTTTTTGACCAACTGTTCTGAGAATGTTGTGGGAGGCTCAGTTCTTCTTGCCGAGGCAGTGAAGAATCAAAGATCCGCAAGCTGGTAAGTATGCAGGCAGGGTTTATTAGAGGTATGTTCTCAGGGAAGAGAACAGGGCTGAGATGGGTGAGAGGCATATGCTCCCAGTCCCCTTGTCTCCAGGACTTATAGTTTGCCGGGTGGGGTGAGGGAGTTACATATTGATTTGGTGGGAAAGGTGGTGCATGCTCTGCCATGAGAGGGTGACCTCCTAAGATGGGTGGAGGTCTGTTGACTCAGATCCTTCTTTTGCTCCAGACCACCTCTTGTCATCCCTTGCAAATACAGATACATGGCTGAAGGCAGTTAATCAAAGTTATTTATGAGCTTTTTCTGTAAGCACTACGGATCCTCTCCCACCCTTTCTTTTTACCCCCGAATTTCCTAACTTCTACCTAACAAGGACTCTCATTTCTGGTGGAATGAAGTGATTATTCTCAAGCAGTTTGTATGGGATAAGGAATATCAAATAACTCAGAGCAACAAAGGACAAGGCTCCAAATAGCCCCAGGACAAGAGACACATTCCTAATTTTTTTTGAGGCTTTCAATGTTTTTTAGCTGAACCTTAATCTGAAAACCCCATTTTCTGTATTATATTCTTTCAATAATTATTCTCTTGACTGTAGCTGCCACAAACTAAGTAGGATAATTATAAATTAGCAGCTAAAAGAAACTTAAAAGTACGTTATGAAGAAAAACCTGATTTGGCTTCAGCCTTGGTCCCTGGAAAAAAAAAGAAGTCTGGAGTATCCAAGATCCCAGAACTCAGTTCGAGTAAAAATATTGTACTTACTGCAATGCCTGAGTCAGGATTATGAAAAAGCTCTGGACAAATACTAGCTGCAGCAGCTAACCAAAGTTTCATCCCAGAGCTTCAAAAAGGGGGAGAAAAAGAAGGAAACAATTTTGAATTTAATGAAAAAAAAAGTCTTATTCCTTATTGAAAATATTATCAAGGTTAATTCAGTTGTTTACTTGTAATGATCCCTTGTTATTAGAGCATGTTTTTCTTTGTAGAAAACGTCATTCTAGAAAAAAATAGTCACATGACATTTAAATAACAACCTATGTATAGATTTGCCTCATTAGAACAAATCAACCATATAACTCATAACTCATCTCCTTGACACCTTCCCACAATCCATTGTCCATATAACATCCAGAATGATCTGGATTATTGGAATCCAGATTATAATTATCTGGATTGTTCTGGCCACTTAAAAATTTGTCAGGCCAAGCCCTTCCCCTGCTCAAAAGCCTCACATAGTTTCTCATCACTTTTAAAATAAAAGCAAAGACCTAACCACAGCTTATAAGGCCCTGGGTGACCTCATTCCTAGATACAGTAAGTCCCCGATTTACGAACGAGTTCCGTTCAGGGACAATGTTCATAAGTCGGATTCGTTCGTAAGTCCAACAAAGTCAGTCTTTGCNGTATATTCTTGTATGCATTCCATCATTTTTTATTTTTATTTATTTATTTTATTTTTAGCTGAGCCATCCTGCCACCTGTTGGCAGCTCAGCGGCAACTCAGCTTAGGCCAGGAATCGAACCACTGTTGCTCAGAGTTCACATTCTTGAGCTAGTTCTTAACCAACTGAGCCATTTGGCCGGCCCTTCCATCATTTTTATAAGAACATGGTTATGATTTGTGTTATTCAGAGTTTAATTGTTATGAAGGAGACTAAATGTTTGTACAATATTCTTCCTTTGAATTGGAATAATTCTTTCTTTTACATTTTTCAAAGTAGTATAATTTTATGCCTATTGTCATATTGCTCTCCAAAAAGACTGAAAAATCTACAGGGCATTTACAACATTTTTGTACTTGCCAACATTGGTCTTTACTTTTTTTCCCTAGCTTAAGAGAGATGTAATAGTAACTTAAACTCTTTTAGTATGCTTTCTTTACATATTAATATGACTGAACTAGTTAGTTCCTAAAATACAAAATAAATTTGATTATTTACATTGTAAGTTTTTTACTGAAGCAGGATATTTTGACTGTCATTTTGGCCATCCAGAATATTTTATATACCACTATTTATTCTTTGTATTAGCCATAGTGTGGACAGTTATTACATTACAAGAAACTGACCTAAGTATGTGGAAAAATTAGATTGGCCAAATGCTAGACCACATAGTACAATGGAAGTATCTTGAACGATCAAAAAGGTATCGCTCATAATTTTCTCATGGATTTTCTAAAAACGAAATACAAATTGTATTTTTTCAAATTCAAAATGAATATTACTGGTATAAATGACATCGGAGAAAAATGATTTCACCTAAAACTGCATATGGTAAAATTAGTGATAAACATTTTTTTTAAAAAATCACACCTTTTTATATAATTAAAAACTTTAAATATTAACCCAGGAAAGGTTATAAATGATTAACTAAAACACAAAAACTTTCAACTGATTAAAAAACAAAACATTTTATTAACTAAAAATTGAAGAACAAAATCTTTTTGATAAAATTTAGATATAGAAAATTAGAGCTGAGAAAATTTGATTTGGTAGAAATTATAGTCATAAAACAATTATAGTG
The DNA here is from genome assembly GCF_001890085.2 of Hipposideros armiger. Lineage (NCBI taxonomy): Eukaryota > Metazoa > Chordata > Mammalia > Chiroptera > Hipposideridae > Hipposideros > Hipposideros armiger. The sequence continues at coordinate 1,234,085 of NW_017731525.1, read as the reverse complement.
GCAAAATCTTCAATGGTAAAATTACATATAGGTAAAATATGACCAAACCTTCAAAACAGAATTGTTTCAGATTAAATAATTTCAGAAAATAAAAAATAAAAAATATTGGAAATAGTTTTACTGCTCTCCATATAAAAGTAATCAAAAATTTTAATTTACATTATATTTAGCTACAGAAAAGAATTCGGTAATTTATCAATGTATCATTCTATTAAAATATTTTATTGATAAAAAACATGTAACAAAAAATTTCCTAATCTCAAAACAACAGCATAAAAAGTATTCTTAATTTCGTATTTGATGTGTATGTGGGGGTGTGTGTGAGTGGGTTAGAAAATATTATCTTTGTTAATTTTTTCCTTTTGCCTTTGTGCTGATAATGTTGTGAAATAAGTTCAAAAATTTATTTACTACAATTTAGGTGTACAAGGAAAGAAACAGAAATTTTTTGTTTTCCTCTCACACTGGATCTTTTAATTCACTGGAAATATGGCATTCTAGTCTATCCTGACATTCTGGGATTCTGGGATTTTTTTTTTTCCAAAACAAGATTTTATTCATGGCTACATAATAAATCATCATAAGGCTGTACCATAATGCATTTGTTACCCCCATTGATGCTACTTAAGTTTGGCCAATTTACCACCAGAAAAAAAACAACACTGTAGGGTACAACACAAGGAAGGGATTTTTTGTTTGTTTGTTTTTTGTTTGTTTTTTTAATCTAAAAGTATTCTGACATTTCTCTTATTTAGTGGGAGGGAAAATAATTAAATATACAATGCAGTTTAAGCTTTGGCTACCTCAATAATCCAAATGATCCATTTAGATTCATTAAGCCAGCAAGAAGAGTATTTGGAGTGTGTCTGATAGCAAGAGTCTTATGCAAGGTAAGGTAATCACAGGAGTGACATCTCATCACTTGTACATGTAAGATTTTAAGCTGTATCCTAACTTCAGAAATCTTATATCATGAAAAAGATCATCTAAGAAAAGTCAGCAGAGCACGCATCTCCGGTTTTTAGAGAATGTCCTTTAGATCCCTTCTGCCCTTGTGGATGCTGCAATTATTTCATCCCGCATATGCTAGGACCCTGAACTGTCAACGACTCCCATGGTCCCTCCTCCAGATTCTCCTTTACCTTTCAAGGCTCTGGGTAGCATATTTTGGGGGACAGGAATAGTGCTAAATATATTTACTTGTTAACTTGTTTAATTCTCACAATAACCCTGATGAGAGAAATCCAGTTTAGAGTGTGGAGTAACTTGCTCAATGAACATATATTGACAAAACCTCAGCAAGGACAGAGAACTTTGTACAATGTCTTTTTGTATTATAGCCAGGATTTCAACCTGTCTGGCTAGAGAGCCTGTGCCCTTTTATGCATGCAACACTGCAGTGTTGTGTTCAGAGGTATTTTCCCTAGCTTGGGCCCCCGTGGAAAATTGATCAAGACCGTCTATATTATCAGTCTATACCCCTTAAGTATACAAAACCAGTCAGAATGGATTTATAAAATCTCAATGTTATTATTTTTCTTTCTGTCCTGAACAGTGTTAGAGAGTCCCACCTCACCGTTGCAGAAGATTTTAAACCTGAGAAAGATTAGCTGGGACTGAGAACGTAGAAACGTGTCCTGCTATGCATCTGTCTAGTACAGGTAGATAAAAGCTGCAAATTTAATAAAGTAATGGTTTCCTCCAGGACACAGTGCAGCAATAAAGCATCAAAACAGCTCCCTTCATTGAGTGAAAACTGGTTCTCTAAAATCATAGATTAGGAACTTGCTGTTTGAAATTATGTCAGGAAGAATGAAATATCCTACTCTGTCTTGGAGAATCAAAGACACAAGGAAGCAATCTTCATTTCCAATCTAGGTATACAGCTTTTGAAAAGGGGTTTCTGAAAACAATTTTCCACCTTTACTTTAACTTTGTAGTTTCCAAGGACACAGGAGCCTGTACAGTCCAAATCTAACATTGCCCCTTTACACATGATCCTGCTTTACTATCAAAAAAAGGAAAAACAAATCTATATGATATAAATTTTCTATAATGTGTACACATCATTTTTATTTTAAAAATAAGTAATTTAAAAATAGGTATTACTTTTTCCATTATAAAGTTAAAAAGACTTTAAGTCACATATTTAAGTTACTTTTTCTGAATCTATCTTGTTAAGCCAACAGTTGGGAGACATGCGATCAGAAAATGAGAGTTGGTCGGTAGGGATAATTTTTGGACTATGGAGAAATGACTGGAGCAAGGAGGGGCTGTGGGTATCGAGTCATGAAGAGGACTCTGGGTTGTGGAAGGTGGAGGATGTTAGGAAAAACAAAAGGTGGGAAATATAAATTTTCANCAACATTAGAACTTCAGTAACAATTTTGTTTGCTTTTTAAAATTCGTTTATAGTGTGAAATCAAAGTTGCACAACCCAAAGAGGTATATAGGCAGCAACAGCAACAACAAAAAGGAGGAAGAGGTGCTGCAGCTGGTGGACGAGGTGGTACTAGGGGTCGTGGCCGAGGTGAGACTTAATTCTTGGCAAATGACTTAATGGTGTTAGCTGTAAACTGCTAAATATTAATAAGCTCATGAGAGAGGAAAGCCAAATTTAAGTTGTTTGAACATGTTAAGTGCTCAGTTCGTGGGTTTTTGTGTTTGAGTTTACTCGTTTCACCTCTTCAAAGAATGGCCACTGTGACTGTCATCACTGATTGGAAAATAATAGCATTAAATGTAGTTAAGAATACATGGTATACCTTGGGGTGATAAGCTTTCTTGGGCAGTAGTCCTGTTTTAAAGCTAGATAGTCTTCCTGTCTTCGCCTTTGTCTTGATTTTCCAGTAAATTTAGGAAGTCTGATACTGGCACAATTGGACTTTCTGCCCCTTTTTAGACAATCAGCAGTATAGATGTCCATTCTGCCTTTTTAAGATTTGCAGAATAAGAGAAAGGAACGCATCATTTTATGTTAGGATTGGGGGTCAGAAGTTGTTTCCTAACAATCACTGTGCATTGTTTCAGGTCAGGGCCAAAACTGGAACCAAGGATTTAATAACTATTATGATCAAGGATATGGAAATTACAATAGTGCCTATGGTGGTGATCAAAACTATAGTGGCTATGGCGGCTATGATTATACTGGGTATAACTATGGGAACTATGGATATGGACAGGGATATGCAGACTACAGTGGCCAACAGAGCACTTACGGCAAGGCATCTCGAGGGGGTGGCAATCACCAAAACAATTATCAGCCATACTAAAGGAGGACATTGGGGAGAAAACAGGTGTGTATAAGATACAAGACACAGTGGAAATGTCTAATTTAATTTAAAGATCAATAGACAAATGAAAAACAAGTAAAAACAAAATATCATGTAGCCTGTTTTTACTAAATTGTTAATTTAATTGCTTTATAAGCCTGTTTTGCCTAAAGTGTCTATAGATCTTTAACTTTAAAGTTTTACCTCACTTTCTTTAGTATTACAGAAAAACTTAAAAGTTTTTCTGTTTGCTTTGTGTACCAGGTGGTCTAGAGGAATAATTAAACTTTTTTAGAACTATTAACAGGTAAAGTACTGAAATGGGTACAACTTAAGGAAAACACGAATGTTGTCTTCTAACTCTGACATTATACCTTGTTTGTACCCGCCAGCGGGAACTTCATTGCAGGCCGTGTGTCACCCTGACCACGTCTATCTCTGGGGGTCGCACGTTGCGGGCAGAGCGCAAGGCATACACCAGAAAACGCTGTCCTGTGGTATGGTCTCTTCCAACTTCATGTACCAGCGTAAAGATTAAAGTGGAAAACTTCAGACTTTGGCTTCTTTTTTAATCTTTTTGAAGATTAAGTGTCTAAACTTAACTTAAATGGTTTTTTACAGGAGTTAAAGTACATAAATGCCTTTTTACAGCTTAATCATTTTGGTCTTCTGTTTAGTGTTGTATTTCAATTGTGGAGCCTCATTTTAAGTGTTCATTCTTTAAGATTTAATGCTTGCTTTTTCTTTTTATAGCTAATAGTGAAATCTACAAACCAAAACAACTTAAAAATCTGGGATATAAATTAAAGATCATATGCACATAGCAATTTGTTTTCTTGTAATATAACAAGTCTATAAATTTATATGTTTCTAAAAGCGTTTCACTTGGTTTACTGGAGATGCTTCTCGTAGACCTTAATCTAGCACAGTTCAACCTGTGGATATGGGAAGATTGCATTCCCAGATTCTTTTCTAAATAGATTTAAATTTAATANGCTATAAAGGGAGGGCGCAGGCGGCGCCCGGATCTCTTCCGCCGCCATTTTAAATCCAGCTCCATACAACGCTCTGCCGCCGCTGCTGCCGCGACCCGGACTGCGCGCCAGCACCCCCCGGCCGACAACTCCGCCACTATGGAGGACATGAACGAATATAGCAACATAGAGGAATTCGCAGAGGGATCCAAAATCAACGCAAGCAAGAATCAGCAGGATGACGGGTACTGCACGCTTCTTCCTTCTCCCCCTCCCCCAGCGCGCTATGCGCGCTCTTCGTCCCTGGAGAACCGCGCGCTGCCCACATTCTTGTCCCGAGTAGATTTCCCGCGTGCCCTCGTGAGCCCCATTAGCTTGGAGAGAGAAGTAGGAATCGGAGGGGGTTACTCGAGAGGCCCGCGGAAGGTGGGGGAAGGGCGGAGGGCGGTGGCGGCGTCTGTGTCCCGATTGCGCAGGCGCTGCGTGGGGCCGAGGGGGAGGGGCCGGTCTCGCTGCGCCACATGCTGCAGCTGCCGCCGCCTCTTCATTGTGTCCCTGTTAGGGCTCCGCGCAGTTTTCCTGGAGAGTTCAGAGCCTGTGGTTTGGGAACCAGTAGTGTTCACTGGTACCCAGATCCTCAGAACGCGTTATGATGAGTTCTTTAGGTGGAACGTTGGCTTGACAGCTGAGGAAGAGAGTGACCTAAGTTGTGAGGGATTCGTTTCGGAAGATGGGTTTTCTAAACTAAAATATTTAATATCTATTGTTGGCCTTGTTGAAACTTTGCTTTATGCGGTGTTGAGAACAAGCTGTTAACGGTTTTGAATAAGTGACCTCGATGGAATTTTGGGATTTTTGGTCTATTGATAATGCGTCTGAAAACACGGATTAAATTACTTGGGCATAGGGGTTAAATTTCCTCGTATCATTTCATAGTTGAACATAATGCCAGAACTGGAGTAATCGTTTGAGCTGCTAANATAAAAACTTCCAGAAACCCACAGTTAATGTAATACCTAATGGTGAAAGATTAAATACTTTCCCCCTAAGATGAAGAACTAGACAATGATGTCAACTCTTCCTACTTCTATTCAACAATATACGGAAGGTTCTAGCCAGGAGAGTAAAGCAAGAAAGAGAAAGGAAAGATATCCAGATTGAAAAGGAAGAAGTAAAACTATCTGTTTGCAGATGACATGATCTTGTATATAGAAAATACTAAAGAATCCACAAAAATATTAGAAGTAATAATTGGGTTAATAAGCAAGGTTGTGGGGTACAAGATCAATATACAAAAAACAATTTTAATCTATTCACTAGCAATGAACAATTCAAAAATGAAATTAAGAAAACAATTCTTTTTACAATAGCCCCAAAAAGAATGAGACACTTACGAATAAATTTAACAAAAGAAATGTAAGACTTGTAAATATTGTAGTTAACTATAAAACATTGTTGAAAGAAATGAAAGAAGGCCTAAATAAGTGAGAATATAGCCCATGTTTGTGGATTGAACCTAATATTGTTAAAATGGCAATAGTCCCCTAATTTGATTTACAGATTCAATGCAATCATTATCAAACCCTCAGCTGGACATTTTGCTAATATGACAAGCTAACTTTAAAATTTGTATGGACATATAAGGGACCCAAAAAGCCAAACGATCTTTAGAAAGCTGAGGGACTCATGTTTCATGATTTCAAAATTTCCTACAAAGCTACAGTAATCAAGACAGTGTTGTGCTGGCATAAAGATAGACATATAGAACAATGGAATAGAGTTGAGGGTACATAAATCAATCATTATATTTATGGTCAATTGAGTTTTGACAAGGTAGCCAACACAATTCAATAGAAGAATAGTATTTCCAACAAACAGTGTTGCAACAATTTGATATTCAGGTGCAAAAAAAAAATAAAGTTGAACACTTACCTCATAACATATACAAAAATTAACTGCAAATGGATGGAAGATCTAAATGTAATAGCAAAAACAACGAAGTTCTTAGAAGAACACATAGATTCATAGGATTAGCTGTGACCTTGGATGAGGCACACTTTCCAAAAGCACAAGTGCAAAAGAAAAAAAAAGAAAAACTTTTGTGCTTCAAAAGGACACCATCAAATAAGTGAGAAGACAAGCCACAGAATGGCAGAAAGTACTGCAAAACATATCTGATAAAAGATAACTTGATTATATAAAAAATGAGTATATATCTAATTTTTCTTACAACTCAAAGACAAATAACCCAATTATAAAGTGGGCAAAGATCCAAATAGATATTTCTCCAGAAATATAAACAAATGGTCAAAAAGTGCATAAAAAGATGCTGAACATCATTAGTTGTTAGGGGAATGCAAATATCAAAACCACAATGAGATATTGCTGCACATACACTAGGATGACTAAATCACAAAGACAGACAATAAGTTTTGGTGTAGATATGGAGAAAATAGAAACCTCATAGCTTGGCTGGCCTGGAATGTAAAATGGTAGAGCCACTTTGGAAAACAGTGTGACATTTCCTCAAAAAGTTAAATGTAGAGTTACCATATGATCCAGGAATTTCACTCTTAGGTAAATCCCAAGAAAAATAAAAACATTTCCACACAAAAACTTATACACAAATGTTCATGATAACATTATTCATAATAGACAGAAAGAGGAAGCAATCCAAATGTTCATTAGCTGAATGGATGAATGAAATATATCTGTACAATAGAATATTATTTGACCATAAAAAGTTATAAAGTACTGATACATACAACAACATGGATGAAACTTGAAAACATCATGCAAAGTGAAATTAGCTGTAATCAAAAGGTCGCATATTGGTCCGGTCGAGTGGCGCATTGGTTAAGGGCTGGCTTGGGACGCCAGAGGGTCCCAGTTCGGATCCCACATATGAGGGCCAATGACATTGCCCCTTCAGCTAAAATGCTGAACAACAGCTCAACCTGGAGCTGGGCTGCTGTGAGTCGCCGGTGGCAGCGTAGGCTGCAGCCCCTGCTGCAGTGGGTTGCCATGGGCTACCGTGTGTGGCTGGCAGCCAGCGTGAGCGGCCAGCAGCCGTAGTGAGCAGCTATTCAGAAGCCGGCGACTGTCTGCCTTGCCCAGGAAGAGCGCAATGATGGTGCCAACTTGGGCCAGTGAAGCAACATCCTCCACAACTAGACTGAAGAACAAAAGGACAGCAAACTTGTCTGTTCCCCTTCCCCAATTCCTCAGTGCTGTTCCCATCCCCCCATTCCCCAATAAAAATCTTTAAAAAAAAGGTCACATATTATATGATTCCATGTATATGGAATGTCCAAAATATGTGAATTCATAGCGACAAAAAATTGATTAATAGTTGCCCAGGGGCTAGGTGAAAACAGAGTAGAGAATGACTGTTAATGTGCATGGGATTATTTTTTTGGGGTGAAGAAAATGTTCTAAAGTGGTGATGACTGCAAAACTCTGTGAACATACTGTCAACCATTAAGTTGTACATTTAAAAATATAAATTTTATGGTATATAAATTATATGTCTTTAAATCTGTTACTAAAAAAAACCAACATCTATCCAATACAAAATAAATACGAGTACCTTTATTTAAAACATATCTGAACTATCAAATATGACAAGACAAATTTTAAACACATTAAGGGAAATTTGAACATGGACATCATAATAGTATTTAATTATCTTTTAAAGGAAGTTCTAACCTGTTACAAATACATACAAATATATTTATGCTAAAATGATATGGTACATGGTATTTACGACATAAAAAATGAAGAGGTAGAAATAAACAACATTGCCATAACATTGATAATTTTTAAAGCTGGTGATGGATACATTAGTTATTTCTAGTCTAGTGTGTATTTGGAAATTTCCATTTGAAAGTATGCAAAATAACTAATAAGAAAGTAAAATAACAAGTAATTGTGGAGAGAAGTATNAAAAGATTCAAGATACCTCCCTTCAGGTGATCTTAGTTATCCTTAAATTGGAATATTTGGTTTGAGCACAATACAGTAAGTCCCCGACTTACGAACATTTGAGTTGCGAACTTTCACAGATACGAATGGACCTCGTGCTAAGAACATTCGTAGATGCGAACAAATCGCGGAAGTAGCTCATGTGTCTGCCAGACATTGTCACAGTTGTGCTGCTGTGTGCTTACTGTACAGTGTGATAGTGTACAGTAGTACAGTGCTCAATCAGAGCCCAGGATGTCTGGAAGCAAGAGGAAAACCAGTGGTGATGTGGAGGGGACTGCTAGGAAGTGCAAAGCAATAACCATGGAAACAAAAGTGAAAATAACTGAGAGACTGGACTAAGGCGAAAAGATGGTAGCCGTCACTCATTGTTATAACATGAATCGTTCAACCATTGGCTTTATTTACATTGTATATTTGTATCAAAGGTGTATAAGATTCACTTTGTCGGACTTACGAACGAATCCGACTTACAAACGTTATCCGGGAACCGGACTTACTATACCCACTTCCTTCTTGGCTACTATTTTCACCGGTGGAGACATACCCAAAGTCACTACTACTTGATCTAAGATACCCATTCTAGGCATTGCCCGCAGCATTTGCTTAATAACAGGAATTCAGTACAATTATATTTTTTAAGATGTTTTCATAACTTCATCTGTATTCTTGAGTTTTACTTATTCTGTAATGCAAATTTTGCTCACTTGATGAATAAAAAATTACATATTTTTAATCTTCGAAATTTTTGGAGTGTTCAACTGAGACAAATTCACTTAATTACATGGTGGAAAGTACTTAAGCTTTTGAGTTCTTTTCCTGAATTTTGCACTAGTCTGTTTCCTCAGTGCCTGGGCACATGTTAAACAGGCAATTTGTTGACTAAAGAAGTACCTAAAAACTACATTTTCTTCTAAGTGTATTGCAGGAAGCTGCAAATCTCAAAGCCCGAATAATCTAGTTTCCAGCAAAGGCATTTGGGATTTCTAATGGGTCTATTAAAGAACGTTACTATTACCCTGAATGAAACGCCTAGCGGTGTTTTAAAAAAGCACACCCAAATCCTACAACACAACAAACTCAGAAACCTTGTAAAGATGAGTCACGGCATTTTTATATTCTATTTAATACAAGGACTACAAATCATTAAATTAAATGAACCCTTAGTTGATCTAACACACTTTTCCAACTCTTAAAATTTTCAAAGAATCGTGTTAAGTTTTAAGATCTTCAAACAAAGCGCACAAAACAATCCCGGTTCCTTAAAAAATGCAAGTTACCTACTTCTTTAGACGAAAATTTTCGGGAGAAAAACAGGCAAAGAAAAAAAATCTTATTTGGAAAGCAAACCTTAAAAGAAAAAGAAGCCCTAACCGCCAGCGGTCCCGGGCTGCCCGCCCGGGTCGAAAGGGCGGCGGCGACAGCCAGCGAAACTTCAATGTCACCTGGTCGCGGGAGACGAATCTGCGGCAGTCCGTGCACGCGCGCAGTCCGCCGCGGCGTCTCGCTCCGCGTCGGCGAGCCAGGCGTCCCCAGGCGCAGCTCTGGACAAAGTCGGACGCACGGGGCCAAAACCGGAGCGCAGCGTCCCTTTCTCCGGCCGGGAACTTCTGTGACATAAGAAGCCGCCGAGTGCGCGCCTCCCCTCCCCCATCCCAACGCCGCAGACGCACAGGGTAGAGTCCCCTTCCGGGAGGTGCTACCACGCCCAGCCCGACGCCCAGTCTCCGCCGGCTGCTGGGGAATGTGGGGTGGGTGGGTGAGCGGACTCCAGGAACCCTCGGAGGGGCGGGGGCAGAGGGAGGGGCACCTCTAGCCGCACATTCGAAACAGCGCTCCTTGTTCTCGATGGTCCCCGCGCGGCCGTCTTATCGAACGCCATTTCCGGTTCCTTTTAAAGGCCCCACGCTGTGCGGCGCGGCGCGTGCGAGGAAGGTATAAAAGGGAGGGAGAGGGCAGGACCGAGGAGGAAGGAGGGAAAAAAAATAGCGGTAGAAGGGGCGGGGGAGGTGCAAAGGGCGCGCTCGCGCGTCACGTGACCGGGACGCGCCGTTCTTCCGTCGGCCATTTTAGGTGGTCCGCGGCGGCGCCATTAAAGCGAGGAGGAGGCAAGAGCGGCCGCCGCTGCTTCTTATTCTTTTTTAGTGCAGCCGAAGAGAGCGGGAGTGCGCGCTGCGCGAGAGTGGGAGGTGAGGGGGGCAGGCCAGGGAGAGGCGCAGGAGCCTTTGCAACCACGCGCGCCTTCTCTGTCTTGTGTGCTTCGCGCGGTACAGCGAGCGCGCGGCAGCGGCGGGGATTACTTTGCTGCTAGTTTCGGTTCGCGGCAGCGGCGGGTGTAGTCTCTTCGGCAGCGGAGGCAGTAGCGCTATGTCGGAGGAGCAGTTCGGCGGGGACGGGGCGGCGGCGGCGGCAACGGCAGCGGTAGGCGGCTCGGCGGGCGAGCAGGAGGGAGCCATGGTGGCAGCAGCGCAGGGGGCAGCGGCGGCGGCGGGAAGCGGAGCCGGGACTGGGGGCGGAACCGCGACCGGCGGCACCGAAGGGGGCAGCGCCGAGTCGGAGGGGGCGAAGATCGATGCCAGTAAGAACGAGGAGGATGAAGGGTGAGTAAGGGGCGGCAGGGGATAGTCAGGCCCAAGTAGTCCCCCCTCCCCCTCCCTATTCTCCGCCATTAGGCCTCGTTCCCGCTCTCCGCCCGCCCTCCAGGCCCCTGTGCAGCCTCCTCGCACAGTCCTCTTCTCTACGTTGGGCTCCCCGGGGTTTTCATATCTTTCTCCCCCTGCCTGCTTGTTACCCCCTCCCCCATCACACACGTTTCCACCTTTAGCCGTCACCATGCTTCTCCCCGGCCCGCCCTCCTTCCCTCCCTTGCCTTGGGTCTCCTCCCATCGACTTAGCCGCCAGGATTTTTTCCCGCCTGCCGAGGGGTACCTTTTTTCTTTTCCCTCTGTCTCCTCCGTTTCCAGTTTCTTAAAGTCCCGGACATAAAAACGCAGACAGACACAAAAGCCTTTATGCCTGGATAACTGAGTTTTATTCGGTGCTTCTCACTCCATCATCCTGAGACGATGCGATTTTTCTCTTTTTTTAATAAGCACATGCTTCGGTGAACGTGTAGGCTGTCCACCTTTGCTCCGTTTCGGTTTCAGGCCGAATTTTTTTAGATTTTATTGGAATAAGTTTCCCCTCGACCTATTCGTTTTTCTTCTTATACACGACCGCACAACGGCTTGCTTACATAGTCCCTACTTTTCAGCCTAGGGAACAAATTGGACTAGGTGAAATTCTGCGAGTCGCCTGTTGGGACGTTGGTTTTGCTCCACGGGCTTTCGGTTAAGTTCCCTGTCGGCAGGGCCTGCACTTGACTGGAGCTGTTATACCTCCTACCTCTGACTTGCAGGCTGCCCCCCCCCCTCCAAGTTAATTCTAATCGCGCACCCTTTTCGCGCTCTCAGCTGTTGGGTTCTCCAATTGTTTGTACACATTGTACTGTTATCCATTTTACTTTTTCTGCGCAACTTACATTTTTTTTTACAAAACGCTTTTTTCCCCCACCTGGTGCCCAGGATCCTTTTTTGGTCTCTCTTGATTTCTCCTTCCCGCTCTTATCCACTGTTAAAGGAGGCCCACCAGCCTTTTTTCAAAAAATGAATAAATCCTGTATTGTGCTATGGCATGACTTTTTTTTGCAGGGTTTTAAGTAACTTATTTCCTCCAATTGGAGGAATATATTACTTAAAGCTGCACTTAATATATTAAAATGCAGTATTTGGGAGTGGGAGCATGATACAGGAGTTAGCAGGAGGGACTAAATCAGGCTCTTTTTTGGGTGTTACTCTTGTTCTCATTACTATTGATCTTGGGTTAACGCTTCCATTCCTTTTTGTAGTGTGTGAAATTTTTTCCCCCCATTCTTAATAAGGAGAAGGGTGTTGGAAGGTAAAAGCAATAAAATGCCGCTTTAACCCAGTATTATAAAACAATTTCTTTTATTGGGAAAGAGCACAAGATTTGGAGGGGAGAGAGAAGCACTTTGGAGTATAGTACTTAACCTCAGCCCAGGCATACTTGTTAGGCTGTTAAATGCTGATTGTGCTGACTTCGGGAGAGTGGAGGTGGGATGGGAAACTAGCTTTTCTTAGTTAATCTTAATATATTTACAATTTAAGGAAGGAATATGTTAAATGTTTGAAAACTTAAGCATTTAATATTTTGGTTTTTGTTTTCTGAATTCTGTTCTTTAGGCAGAGACACCAAAATGATTAACTGTAACTTACTGTTTGGGGCAGGCTTTCTTTTAGACCTAATTTTTCAAATCACAAAGCAGCTGCCTTTGTAGTTATCTACTGTTGAACTGAAGTGTAAATGAATTGAAAGTTTTTAACCCTAACAATGTCAAAAACTAAAACTAGAATTTTGATTGGTTGCTGTACCGGTTGTTAATTCCCTAGCCATTCAAACTCCTCCCCACGACACACTGAAGCAGCGACGGCACAGCGGGAAGAATGGTAAAACTTTTAAATTTTATTTCTGTATAATAAAGGTTTCAGTAGTCATAACTTGCAGAGGCTGTGTTTTGGTTGGTTGCCCATTGATTCCCCAGGAAATTCTAGTCATTAGTACAGTAGGATATCTTGTACCTGGGATATAAAACCTTTTTCGGCATCATGAATGATCTTTGGGCAAAACTAATGCCATTACATGGTTTTTGGTCTGTGGTAATGCATGTAATTGTGGTGTGGCCAATTAAAGCTTGATGTAGTTAGTAATGATATATATATTTTTAACTGGACAAGAAAACAATACTGTAATTTCAAATTTGACTTTGTTAAGAATATTTTTGGAATTCTAAATTTAATGCTAAATGTGACAGTTACGTGCTATAAAATCTTGTGTTTAAAATGTCTTGCATGTTATACTGAAATATGTGGAGATGTCAAAAGCAAAGCAATTTTTAAAATGTTGCATATATGTATTATACAAAAATGTATGTTTTTTTAATCACCAACCATATTTGTAAATATAACTTGAATAAGAATTGGATATGTATTTTTCAGAGGCGGGCTGATGTGGCTTGCCACTACAGCTCTTAAATTAGATTTTTTATTTTGTGTGATTTGGTTGGAATGTTCATTATAGTTGGTTGGTTGACATGTATGTATTCACAGTTGCATGATTTCTCTTTGGAAGGCTGGTAGATTGACTATTGTTCTTTTTATCATTCCATTCCCTTAAATGTCAATCTTTCTGCCTTTAGGATTATATTTGAGTTTTCCAGGAGTTTTGTATCCACCACCACTGGAGTTTAGAGGGCCAGTGATTTGCAGATGGTTGACTTATATGTGTACAAATTCTTTTTTAAGAGCCCAGTTGGGATAACATTAAATTTTACACGAGCTTTGCTTATTACTATATTCTCATCCACTGAAATCTGTCCAGTTTCATATTGGAGATAAAACAGACTGAAGCAGTAGGGCTAAAGGGAAAAGGACAAAAACATGAGTCAGTTTCACATAGAGTGAAAATGTTTTTGATGAAAATTATACCTTTTCTGATATACCTTCACTGATAGTTCAATTTCACTGCTAATAGTGGCAAACTAAGATTATACTAGCTACTTGATGTTTCATCTCCATTACATGTTTCAAATCTTATGTAAGCAATTATTTTCAGTAATTTGAAAGGACCATAAACTTAGGTTTGAAGGTCACTGTTTTGACTCTTGTAAGAATTATACTTGCCCTGGTACCTAATACTATAACTTAACAAGTTTCTAAGTGACTTCTTAGAAAAAATGGACAATTAAGTGTTTATAGTTAATGAACATTTTAAATTCTGGCCAATTATCATCCACTGAAAATAGGATTTTACTGAGGTTCATTTAAGTTTAGCAAGTATACATTTAACATAAAGTGTTTTCATTTTTAAAGTCTAATATTTGCCTTTTTAAAATTACTGCCCAATCACCCAGTCTCACCCTTTTACAGATACGGTTTTCTTTTTGAAAAAAATACCTTAAGACCGTTAAACTTTTTGGTGTCTGTGCACTTGCAACCCTGTCTGTTCTTTTCTCCCTCTCCCAGTTTGAGGGAAATTGTGTAGCAGTTTCGTTCGTTAGTTTCAATAATATAAGACTGCTTAGTAGATATAAAATTATCTAAATTTAATTTCTTAAACACATTTCTGTGTGTATTTGATCCTAAAAATATTTAAAAAATCAATTTGTAGACTTGAAGGTTTTTAAAATTTTAAATATAAGAATAAACAGCTGTTTTAGGAGAGCATTCTTGTTACACCTCTAGTGGGTGTTTCCGGTTTACTATGGTCTTTTAGAATAATGACTCATTTCCATAGTAAAATGCCTTCCTGAGTTCACCTCATTTTAATCTTTCCAACTTTAATATCTTTAGTTTTTACTTACAAGCATTTGCACTGGAATTTCCCATTTTGGTTTGGACTCGTTATGTTCTCTACAGGGCTGCAGTTCTTTTAGGGTAGGTACTTTAAAATCAGTGTGTGGCAAAATATACATGCCATGTAGCAAGCTACCTGAAGGCAATTTTCAGACTCGCATGATCAGTGAAAAATGACAATACTGGGTTAGCTTTCAGACAATTTTGCAAGATTCAATTGGGCAGGAAACAAAATAGTCCCATTAAGTTATCAAAGGACAGCAATACTTTTCTAATAACAGGATGTTTGATCCAGTCTTCTAATAGTGTATATAAGCTCAGGTGTGGTGTTTTTGGTTTTTTTTTTTTTTTTTGCGTGTTTGGGAATTTAGTGAACTCTGCTATAGGTTGTCTCCTGTCTAAATTTTTAAGAAATGGGACTATACATGTTTTTGTTTTAAATATTTGAGATTATACCCTAGTGCTTCTGGGGCATTCTGAATATCATTTGCTTTGTAAAACAAGTACTTTTAGAGCAGTCTTGTGCCAACTTGACTGGCTTTTGATTCAGTAAAGTTGGGTTTACTGTAAAGGTGAAGCCCTGAATTGGATGGATCTGAATTTTAGCATTCTTTGGAACCTTTGACAGGTTTCCAGTGTTAAAATTTTACAAATGGATGCCCCCAAATCTCAAAAAGGATGACCCTCTAAGGAAGGAACATTAACTTCTCTCCATTTCAAATTCTTGTCTATTATGAAAGATAATAAAAATTACCTGACCTTTTGGGTTTGGAATTGGAGAATATCATTAAGTTTTTCAGTGCTGATTTTTAGGATAAATATACTTGCTTTAAGCCTTGTTTTTTTCCCTCAAGTCATGTGGCCTCTTCTATAAAGTAAGTGTATATTTATTGTGTACTTTTAGTATTGCCTGGGTATTCTGTCATCTGTAAGGCTGCCCTAATATAAGAAAGTTTTTAATCTATTGTGATTTATGGCCAACATGTAGGAATGATTCTTTTTATTAGCCTTCAAGTGATATATGACATCCTTGAAAGCATTTAAAAAGGAATAGAATAATAAGTTTTTTCCTGTTCTACTTAAAGCTGTGCACCACAAGTGTATACGGGTTCACAAATGGAGTGAAACATAACTTCTGTTAGTCCAAGTTTTATTTCATTTTAGTTTTGCTTCAACATTTTAGTGGATAGGGCACTGAAGTGGATGCTGGAAGCGTGGGATCTGTTACTGTTACTTCACTTCCAACAATGTGGTCTCAGGTAATATAACATGTTTGTTACTTGGTTTGCTGATCAAAGTGTTGGAAACAATGCTCACCAAAGGAAGATTGACTACGTAGCCTGCTTTCATAGCTTGTGTGTATATATCCTGTGTCTTAATAGTTGATACTGCCAGTGGTTTACTCCTGTGGAGTAAAGGTAAGCATGTTTCAGTTTCTGGAGTATTATATTGTACATTGGAGCTAGACATTTAAGACTATTTAGGGGTGGGATGGGGAGACTTGTATTACTGGCAGTTTGGTCGATAATCAAGGTGACAGTTTTAAGTATTGGGTCATGTTCTGTAAATTTCTACTTAGACTTGAAATTATCACAAACCCAAACAGCTAGGAAAAATCCTCCTTTTAGTCTTATGAGAAGCATAGATGAAAAACTCTCAGCAGATAGACTCAAAAAGTTACAATGTCTTATAAAAGAATGAATCTTCTATAGTTTTTCCCATTTACTATTAAGTAACATTAAAGTATTGCAAGATTCTGAAGTTTCATTATTCAAGGTAAAAGTCATTTTCTGAGTTCAGTGTTGATATCTAAATTGATTTCCAATAAAAATCTTTATAGAATTGTGAATGTGTAGTAATCTCAGTTAACCAGAACTTTAACCTTGAGGTTAAGGAAACCCCATTCCTTAACCTGTAGGTAAATTGGAGTGTACTTTATAAAGCTGATTGAGAGTTGATTTTAAAAGTAAAAGTACAAGATTCCTCCCTTGGAATTAAATGAAGAAAAAGGGGAGATTTGGGGTTAACCATTTAAAGCTTATTCAAAACCTGTCATGTTTAATTTATTAACTATTATGTTTTCAACTTATTTTTTTTTAGTCATTTAAGTTCATTTAGTGTGAAGTAATGAGATTTAATATACTAGGCTAGAGGGATTAATCTTTTTTTTTTTAATGACTTCTTGTAAAGCTATTCCAAAAATATTTTTAATACAGAATCTAAAATGATTGCCCTAACATGTTATACGGTCTAGTTGCAAAAAGTAAACCCATCCCTTTCATTATAGGTAACTAGTAACCTTTTAAAATCTATGATTTCTAAGGGGGGGAAATCATTTATGTGTTGGTGAGGTTTTGTTACACTTGATGATGTCATTTTGGGATATTAAAGGAATAATTACAATGATAAAATACCAGAAAATTTATTTAAATAAGGGTTAGTGGTATACTTGAGTAACATTACTCTACAAGTGACATGATTGGCCCGGCATGTTATGTACTTGAAATGTAAATCACACATTCCATTGTATTTTTTAAACTGTCAGAACTTGTTATGAAACCATGTATGGAAGATTGTGACTTGTTAGGAAGTGTTTAAAAGTTAGAGGGTTTTTTTTAATCCCTATTCCAAAATTGGGAGGAAGTGTAATGTGCTTATAATTTTACTTTGAGATGTTTCACGGTAAAGACTTGTTAGGGGAAGTATCTAAATAAAATACTGTTGGCTTTGGAGTGTTAAACCTAGTGACCTCAATAGTATAGAAAATAAGTTTCTTGGATGGGAAGAAAATGGGAGTATTAAATCAACATTCCACCAGCCAGAACTGCTTCATATGTATTGCCATTTATATTTTGAAATTATTCCTTACTAAAGTTATTGGCGATTATGTAGAGTACAGACGAGCCATGAAGATACTGGAACTTTATTTTAGAGTCTTAGACAACCTAATTTCTAGTCTATATATTTTTTACATGGAATACTTAAAAATTTCTGGGTTAAGTTTGAAAATAACCGTAGGATCCATTTATATAAAATTCATCCTGGCGTTTCCCCTTAATGTTGGAAACGTCATATAACCCATGCAGATTTTTAAAAATCCCATTAAGTAAATGCAAATGTTGCTTTGTTAAATTATGTTTAGATTGTGCACTTTTAAATAACGTATTTTTATTGAGCGCTTAGGATGCATCACAGTGTTCTGTGCCCTTTAAGTGTGTTTGTTCATTTAAGGCTCACATACATATATACAATGTATGCTTTTAGTCTCTTTTTTTTTTTCCTCTTTTACAGATGTGGAAACAATCATAGAATTCCCCCCTCCCCCCACTTCTTCGGGTCATACAGTTAGTAAATGGTGCAGGTAGGATTTATACCCAGGCAGTTTGGCTTACTGCCTCTATAAATTTACTTTCTCCACAAATATGTCCCACAAAACGGCCTAAATTCCTAAATGACACTGCATAGCATTTAGATAAGTCATCTGTACTGGGTTATATAACTCTTCCTGTCATTTAATATGGTGTAATACCAGTATCTTAAAAGCAAGATTTCAGTTGTTGAGTAGGTGTTCCTAAATTGAGTAGCCTTTGGGCTGCTAAATAATTTATAGGTAGGATTAAGAAATTCAACTTTGTTAATAAAATACTGTAGATGAAGTCCTTCATTTTAATTAGAATTACTGATTAACTACAACTAAGGATCAAATTTTAAACTTACATTGCAGCATTAGGAACCCATTTTTGTTACTATTTGAGTGAGTCTTGTGATGTAGTTTTAACTTGGCTGCTTAGGATTTTTCTGAAGTTCTGTCCCGACTTCATTGTCAAGTTATTTGCACATCCTGTAGGAGTGACAGCAACTTGCAAGTCAGTCTTTGTGTTCAGAGCAGCAGGGGTAGTCTGGATGGACAATACTTATGCTTTAAGCAAGATACAATAATATAAAATACAGAAAATTTAAATTGGTAACATCTTAAACCGTCATAATTTGAGGGGGAGAGCATGTCAGAATGCTGATATTCTAGGGAGGCTAAAAGAAGTTCCCATTTGTCCAGAATTAAGATAACAGACCTTTTCTTACTATACTATACTGTATATATACACTGAATAAAGATGGAATAAAGTTAATATGTTCCATTTAGTAAAGATAGAATGGATTTGGTAGTTTGTGTTCATTGCTTTAGCTGTCTGGTTGTCCTCTAATACTGTCCTGCAATATTAGAGCAGAAGAAAAAAGTGCTTTTTGGGGCTACCAAAATGTAATGCATTTGCTTCAGAAGTGTCACTTGGGCTCTTGCCCAGAGACTTTATTTTTACGCAAAATTTGAAAAGTTAGAGTGCTGGCTACTTACTACAAAAATGGGAGAAGGAGGCATTTTAGAATAGCAACTGGTGATTAATCTGGCAAAATAAGAACTTGTTAAAAGAGCTAAAAAATGAGATATACTTTATGTATTAAATAGCTCTCTATCAGAAGATGCTACAGGCATGCTATAGTAGAATAGGGATGACTGACCACTGTTAATCATGATTACTGTATTTGATTAAGAAGGCAGAAGAGTGATATATTGTAGAAAAAAATTTTATTACAAATTAGGGTTAAAGTTGGGGAGAGATTAGGGAAGGCTGGCAATGCTTTAAAGAAGGTGGAATATTTGGCTCTCATTCTCTAAAGGTGTTGGATAGCTGAAGTTTCATTACATATTTTGCTCTAATTTTTTGAGAAATAGTAATCATTCTGTGGAATATGTGTAAATTATAGCTGAACCAGAATACTTTATATCCTAGATAAATGGGATTTGATTGTTTAGGAAGGATAACATCTTAAATACCTTTTAGTTCTAAAGTGGTGGGCACATTTAACAACTTCTCTACCAAAGACTATTAAAGGTGGGAAATTTCTTTGGAGAGCACTTTATTGGGCTAGTTGATGAATTAGAATGCTTACCTGATATTTAAGAAAACTGACTTCTTATGCTGTAAAAACATTTGGGGCTTGTGAATAATAGTAGGGCATGCCTCATAATTTATTTCTTTGTCATTGTTTTCTGTTTCTTAATTTTAAAATAATGACACTTAACCCAATATAAACATTGCCTTGGTTAAATAAAATCAAAACTAGTTCTTTCTCAATAGATAACAAAAGCCTTTTTTTTAAAAGCTAAAGTTGAAAGGCAAAATTGTGTGGTTTATTTATTCCTCAGATATTAGATATTCTCTTTAGGCTGAAGTAATGTCAAACTTAAATTATTGATGAAAAGTTTCTATAATTATACAATTGGTGATTTAATAGTTAAATTTCAACTTAATTAAAGTTTCTGTTCTGGAACTTATGGAATATTTGAGCAAGAGGTCATTGCTTTACTAGTTTTCTTATCTTTAAAAAGATGGTAATGTCCTCACTTTTTGAAAGGGTAGATGTTGGCAATGAACTTTCATCTATAAAGAAAATGCTCTGGATCTTTAGGTTAAAAAATAAGGCGTTTAAGGCAACTTCAGTGATTAAGGTTGGATGGTAGAAGGTGCTTTATTTGAATGAAAGAAAATGTAATTGAAAATACCTCCACATATCCCCCCATGGAATTGGCAGTAAACATGAAAAATACCTATACAGCATGGGTGTTTTGTTCATTTGACTATAAAGTACAGAAAGTGTTAATAATGGTTACTTCAAGCATGGAAGTTTTATTAGAGAAAGTCCTGAAAGTTAAGCATATAAATGGCCCGGCTCTAGAATACATGTACAAGTTGAAAATCTAACCTGAAATAGCAAGCACAATATATGCCTAAAGTAAGACTTCTTTTGCATTAAAAGTTAACTTTCATAAGAAGTAAAAACAAATCTGTGGGTTAAATAGTAAGATCAGTAACACCTCAGTTAATCGGGCATCTTTAGGGAGAAGCAGACGCAAGATCTTATTCTAGGGATAAAATTGGCCTCTTGTTGCAAGAATTGGCTTTAGTGGCAATATCCTAAAATCCCACAAGATGTAGATGTTTCCTGCTTAATTTCTTTCCAGAGCTGGAAGTTAGCACCACATCCCCATCCCCCCCATGACCCACCCCAGTTATAAAGATGAGAAATCATTGAGCAAGGATGATTTTATTCCCACAGTGAAATTTTTAGCCCTCACGTAACAAATTCTGACAGTTTACCCTTAAAATGAAAATCTCCAGTCCTGTCTCTTTAAAAGGTAGGATATACGTTAGCTCTTTTTGGAGAGGGAGCAGATCTAAAAAGGATCTGAGCTTTATGGCCTTTTGCTGGAAAAAGCAAAACAAAACAATTTTCACCTTAAAATTTTGTTTGGAGTATATATTTTTGGTCTTAAAGTGTCTTGGTGGTTTCTGTTTACCGCCGGTCACTTTTAGCATTTTGAAGGTTTAAATATTGCTGGTTAACTGAGGTTCTACTGTAAATAAATCATCAGGTTAATTAGTGGATTGTGCTTCAGTGGATAATTCTTTTTGTTCACTGAATTGTTTACATGATTACTTTTGTCTTTAAGGACTTTTAACATCAAAAAACTTGGTTTACAACTTAATTGTGAGACTTAGAATTTTCCATTTTATGTGCTAAGAGTTTTGTTTATAAGAGAACTTAAATAGAAAGGAGCTTCAGCATAGACATGCTGTCGCTGTGATCAACGGGGACTACATAGCCTTTTTACAAGTATAATGAAGATTTGGAAGAGAAATTTGAAGCTAAAATTCTTTTTTGCTGTTACCACTATTTAACATGTAATTTAAGAAAGACTTAATGTACAGTTTTTTACTTTGAGGATAGATACATTTATCTTTTTGGCAAGTCAAAAGAATCTGCTGCTTGCTCACTATATTGTAATTATGTAGGTGCAGCAGTGATAAAGCAAACCTTTTCACAACTGGAATAGGGTTTTCTTGATATGTGGTCATGTAGGAAGAATGACATTTTCATATACTGACCAGTAAATTAGTGCAGTTTGGAAAAGGTATTGATGTGTGGATACTTAAGGCAAAGTTTGATTTATTTTTTTAGCATTTTAATATTGCTTTTTGTCTTTACAGGAAAATGTTTATAGGCGGCCTTAGCTGGGACACTACAAAGAAAGATCTGAAGGACTACTTCTCCAAATTTGGTGAAGTTGTAGACTGCACTCTGAAGTTAGATCCTATCACGGGGCGATCAAGGGGTTTTGGCTTTGTGCTATTTAAAGAGTCGGAGAGTGTAGATAAGGTAGTGTGTTCCGTGTTCTGATCAGTTAATATAAAATATGTGAATAGTTTGATAAAATTAATTTGTCCATGTGTGATTTCCCATTTTGCAATAATACTAAGGGATACAGTTCAAGCCAGTACATTTTATGAAGAGTCAGATAAAAGAACTGTTTACTGTGCCAAGTATATCTTTAATGAAAAATTATAAATATGCCCAAGTATTAAAAACATTGTTTACTGAATACCTTCTGTGTGTCAGGCTCTACTACATAAATGTAAATTAACTTAAAATACTGAGACTTAAAGATGGTTAAAAGGATGTGCTGTGACAAGTTCACAGAAATACAGAGCTTGAAATATGCTAGGTAAAAAACTTTGAATCATTTTAGTCTTGGGCTAAGGGAAAGTAGCAATCATGTTTATATTGCTAATAGTTGAAGGTGTGATGTTTTCTAGTTGCTGATAAAATTTGTGTCTCTCCTCCCCATTCTTAAGGACCTTCATGTTTAGACACTGGTGTATGTAGCTGCTGTCACATCACAATTTGGCAGTTTAATCATAAGCCAGTCAACATATGCCTACCATTAGCTATATTTAACTATAATTATTTTTAAGTAAGTTAATATAATAGTCTGTGAATTTTAAGATACAAATATTTAAACTGAAAAACTTCAATTTCCTTAGGTCATGGATCAGAAAGAACATAAATTGAATGGGAAGGTGATTGATCCTAAAAGGGCCAAAGCCATGAAAACAAAAGAACCTGTTAAAAAAATTTTTGTTGGTGGCCTTTCTCCAGATACACCTGAAGAGAAAATAAGAGAGTACTTTGGTGGTTTTGGTGAGGTATGTGATAATGTTTTGAACCAGTTTTGTTTTTTGTTTTTTTTTCCCTTTCCCTTCCAAAATTAGTGTGAATATAATTGTCACATTAAGGGTTTTTCACAGTTTTGAAGTTTGGGCAGATTATGTGATTATTTTTGCAATAATGATATTGTGTAAATACTTCATTAGCTGATCTTTGAGGGCTAGATGATTACATTTTTCTCATTTATTGAGGAACTTTGGGCACAGGGTACACAAAGATGAAACAGACATTCTTTTTTTTTTTTTTTTTTTAAAGATTTTTATTGGGGAATTGGGGGGGATGGGAACAGTGCTGGGGAATTGGGGGAAGGGGAACAGACAAGTTGCTGTCGTTTTTGTTCTTCAGTCTAGTTGTGGAGGACGTTGCTTCACTGGCCCAAGTTGGCACCATCATTGCGCTGTTCCCGGGCGAGGCAGATCAGTCACCGGCTTCTGGACGGCCGCTCACTGCGGCTGCTGGCCGCTCACGCTGGCTGCTGGCTACACACGGCAGCCCATGGCAACCCACTGCCACAGGGGCTGCAGCCTCTGCCGTCGCCAGCGACTCACGGCTGCCCAGCTCCAGGTTGAGCTGTTGTTCAGCATCTTAGCTGTAGAGGGCAGTGTCACTGGCCCTCATATGTGGGATCCGAACCGGGGCCATCTGGCGTCCCAAGCCAGTTCCCAACCATCGCGCCACTCGGCCGGCCCTGAAACAGACATTCTTGAGGGACTTACCAGATTAAGAGAAGAAATAAAAATACAAATAACATGAAGAAATCCAGATTGGAGTACCTGAGATACAGAAGAAAATGGTTCATTTGTGAACACATGTATGAGCAAATTTTGAGGCTAATTGCAGACTTAGTGAAATATTGAGATAGAGGTTCCTTTTATGAATGAATGATTTAAAGCTAGGAGGAGAAATTTGTGGCCTTGGGCCCCAGATACAGCATATAGACATCTCTCACTTGATTCAAACAAGGCATGTTGTGTTGTTGGAAATTTGAGATATTTCCCACAATCTGGATATCTAGCTTTTCTCTAATTGTAAGAGCAAGCAACATTGGAAGTGCTTTTTTGCTTGGCAGTAGCTATCTTAAGATGAGTAGCAACTTCCACCTTGGGGTGGGCGTATGTTCTTCAGTTTTCAGGTCTTCATACTCCCCATTTTCTCCCAAATGCAGTTACTTTTCTTGTTTTTCTTAAAATTGTTTCCTTCTTGTGTTTGGTGGACATTTGAGTTTGTGACCCTTAAATTAGGTAGCAAGTAGTACCCCGTGAAACTTGTTTTTATTAAAAATGGGTTTGAAGACATTTTAGGTGGATATTCTAATTTGAAGAATTCTTCTAAAGATTAGAATTAACTGGGAGAGGGACATAGTCAAATAGAGCTTGAGGGCCAAATGTGTTTTCTTTGTGTACTTTTCCCCACTAAATTTGTGCTCTTAACAACATGCAAACTAAAGCATTTAAACTTATTTTTTTGACATTAGGTGGAATCCATAGAGCTCCCCATGGACAACAAGACCAATAAGAGGCGTGGATTCTGCTTTATTACCTTTAAGGAAGAGGAACCAGTGAAGAAGATAATGGAAAAGAAATACCACAATGTTGGTCTTAGTAAAGTAAGTTAGCATTAATATAATTGCAGACTTAATAAAACTAGCTTGTTGTAAAGAGTTTAATCATCTAGCTTTCTGTAAAGGCTTGAGTTGGCATGCTTGTCCTTTAAAGATGTTTCATGAGCTCTATTCATCAAAGTCATTGATCAACTATTTTTGCTTTCATTGGGGAGCAGTAGGGAAACATTTATTTTTAAGTGAACTTTTGTCTAGGCTTTACCAAGACATATATTTGAGGACAAATAGAATATAGTAACATCTCAAGCAAATATGTCTTTGATATCATTAGAAGTGATTATTTAAATACTACAGATTTTCATTGATAAACTGATTTTGAGGGAAGTATCATATTAGCCAACTGTATCTTAGTATTGGCTATTCTGGTTATTATAAACTTTGCTTTCTTTTTCGTTTTTGTCTTTATTATTCTACGTGTTTTCTTGCTCCAGTATAATAACGTAGTTTTTTTCTTTTAGTGTGAAATCAAAGTAGCCATGTCGAAGGAACAGTATCAGCAACAGCAGCAGTGGGGGTCCAGAGGAGGATTTGCAGGCCGAGCTCGTGGAAGAGGTGGTGGTAAGCCAGAGCCTAAGTTTACTGTCTTAAGCTTTTCTGCTTTTTAATTATCCTGAAGTAAAGATCTTTGCTGATCTTCTGACTTTAGTGAACCTATTAATGTGCTGCAGGCCCCAGTCAAAACTGGAACCAGGGAT
>NW_017731525.1:1149065-1204065 GCF_001890085.2 Hipposideros armiger | reverse complement strand
TTTAATTTCTGGGAAATATTATGGACTGATTATTTTCCTTATCCCCTTCACCACCACAATCTGTTCTCTGCTATTGTTATTGGTGTGAGCCCTGGACATCTATTTTCCTATTTTCCATTGCAGTCTGTTCACACTTTGTAATTTTCACAACTTAATCTTTCAGCTTTTTAAAGTTTTAAATCTCATCTCTAATTTCTAAGACCTTCGTCTGCCAATCTGTTATAAACAGCAACCTGTTCCTACATGGATACATTCATTATCTGTACAAGGTTAACCTCGTCTGTAAGATTTCCTCCAAGATGCTTTACTTGGCGTGTTGCTTTGGCGCCTTCTTTTCATGGTAGAGATTTTCCTCAAATGTTGGGTGGCTCTTGGCTCACATTTAGGAGTGGAGTATTTTAAAAGCTAATTGGATGTGAATTAGGCTGGGAGGTGGGAACTTGTCAACCATGGGGTTCACTATTGGGTGATCTGGCTGTGTCATTTTGAGGAACCCCTTGATACTTTTTTTTTTCTTTTCTTTAAACCCCTGAACTGGTCATGTTCACCAGAGAAGTCTTTCTGTTCTGCTACCTTGAAGGGTAAAAACTGGCTGCCAGTATTCTGGTATCCCAGTGGGGGGAAATCTCAGGAATCAGAACAAGTAAACTGCTTTTAGTTGTTTTTTGTTTTTTCATCACTATGCCTGAGTCCAAAGATCACCCTCTCGAGATGATCTCGTTTTTTGCCAGGATGGAGTTCAATTGTCCAACAGTATAGAGGATCTGGGGGTTTAACTGCCTGTGAGACAGACCAACCAATCCTGTTTTAGTCGCTTCCATTTCTGAAGATGCCTGGGCTGCCAATTGCTAACAAGCCTTTGGGGGGCAAGGAGTGTTCTGTGGTATAAGCTCAGATATCTATGCTACAGACAATACTCAGTTTTGTCTGCCTACTCAATCCCCATTTGTTCATTAGCTTTGCAGCTTTCAAAGTTTGCTGTTGTCTCCTCTTCCATTCTTTGTCTTGATGGTTTCTTATGTTGTGCCCCCTCCTTAAGTACTGAGCTTTAGTAGGATTTCCAAAGGGACTAGAAGTGATATATGGTCTATTTTTAGCAGCCTTTATTGTGTGCGGTTGGTGATGGAAGATTTAGAGAACAAAGAAGGACATGTAAATTAAAATACAGGTAGCTCAGTACTCTTAAGATTTTGGCCAATAAAGTTCATAAGTAGTTTGCTCGTTTATTATAGAATTGATCCCTGTTTATTAAGGGGCAGTGTTAGGTAACTGATTTCAATTCTCCCATCAATTTTGTACCCTTGTTAGAGCTACCAGTCCCATTTCATTTCAAGTAGCGTGTGAATTTTCTAGGTCTGCTGTCCTAATTCAAATTTTGATACCTTTTGGTTTACTAGATGCCTGCTGAGAGGTGAGTTAATCTCTTCCCGGGGTTCTGGGTTTCCTCTTATTCCTTTCTTAACGTTTGTATTGTAAGATTCCAAATCTTGTTACCATGTTAACTTCTCATGGGAATGGTAATTGCTTCATTGTTCTTTGTTGGTCACAAGTATTAGAATACAGTGTATGGAACACCTGTCCAGGTGTCATTCATGCTGAGATAAGTTTGAAAGATAGTTTCACTAATAACATGAGGACATAACTAGGCCTTTGCGTTCTGTACTTTAGTCTGCTTTTATTGTTTTACTGCTTGGAAAAGTTTTTTGACGGTATCTTGTACTTTAAAAAAAGGTACTATAGGCTTACTTAGAGCCTTGAGCTATTGGGAATTTAGAAAACCAGGGCTGAACCCACTATCCACCACAATGTTTGTGTTGGTCCTGAAATGTATGAGTTTATTTGGTTTGAGGTCATCTTAACCTCAAATGTCAAAATCTAGATCCATGCATAATAAATACACTGACACGTCTCAGTAAATTTCTTTGGGAGGACTAATAGAGTTTATCAGTGTGCTAACATTTAAGGATGATCCCAAGCTATTATGTGAATTTTTTATTTTTTTTTAGTCTTCACTACTGGCCATATTTATTTAGTTTAGGGAGACTAGCCTGAAAATTCTATGGGTAAAAATGATTCTAGCAAGATGAATATTGAGTTGTGCAAATTGAGTCAGCCTGGCCTGTTTAATTGCTGTCAGTTGCTTATCTGGAAAATTGGGGAAGTGATGATAATCTGGTTTGCATTTCAAAGAGGACTGTAGACCATTTACATCAGAATCATTTAATCAGAATTGTTTGGGGGTGTTTCCTGGGTTTCTCTGTTTGACACACCCCCAAGTGATCTTAGCTACACTAAAGTTTTAAGGTCTGTGGCTTTAAGATAGTTACAGTTAAACATATTGTTTCAGTAAGGATTGTTTTTATTGTAAAGACAACGTGTTTCATAAAACTTTGACCTCAAGCATTTTAATCATGGACTCATGTCTAGCTTGAAAGGAAAAATCATAAAAGACAGCATTGTAATGAGTGTACAAGATGACTGAGCAAATGTACCAAGTGGGGAAAGGGATGTGGTGGGGGTGGCTTATAGGCTGGAAACATGATGAGTTGGTTTTATAATGTTTTAATTCTCTACAGGCAATACACTCCCCTTATTGCCTGCATATTGCTCCCTTTGTCACTGATCTCACTCATCCATTATGGGTTGGTAATCAGCAACTGATCAAAATTGACTTTTGCAGTTGTCTTGAGTTGGGCTAGTTAAAATATTGCCCTGTTGTCCCTACTACCTTTTAGATTCTCAAGTAGGATGTGTAATTCCCGCAGCCTCAGGTACTGGGATCCAAGGGACTATAGTTTAGGAATACAGCAGTGGGGTAACTATTACTTCTTAATTTTCTGCAGTAAGCCCTGTAAAAGATAACTTTGGGGGACAGAAGGGTGCTCTAAGGGCGTAAAAAAAGAACCTTACAAAATGACTATAACTTAAAAACGGTGAAATGCTTTATAGGAATTAGATCCTAAGTAAGAGCAAGGTGTTCCTTGGTATAGCAGCCCAAGTCGGTTATTTTAGTTGTCATAGGAGGAATTGTTTAAAGTCCTTAAAGAAAGTACAGATAAGCATTAGTAGAGGTGCTAATTCATTAAACAGTGATAACAGGTTATTGGATTCTATTTTGAGAAACATCTAAGCCACTTGGTGTTGGGAAGATAGTTTACTTCAAGGGTAGTTGGTATACACTTTTATTTTGTAATTGGACAGGCTATATTCTGTTCATACTTTAGAATTGAAAGCAAGGTTACTTTCCTGGCTTTTCTCTTAAAAGTAAAATACTGGGAGAAACTTAAGAGGTCTGTTAATGCCAGTACATGTGACATTTAACATGTCATGGAAGCTATGCTTTGAAGAAATACTTGAGAAGGAATATATAATTGCCCCCTCCCCCTTTTTTTGTATGGATGGCCTTGGATTACACAGGGCTTAATTACATTTTTAGAAAATAACTTGCCAATCTCAGACTGATAAAGTGGAACCCTTTTAAAAATAAAAATTGAAAGATGGCTCTTTGATTATTAATCACAGTGTAGTTAAGAGATTGGTTAAGGCAATAAAAACTTCGAAATGCTCAGAAATTTGTTGTAAATTGCTTCTGCAATCATTGATATATATAAAGCATGCTACTACTAATCAATTAGTTTTATGTATTAAGACCTATCAGCATGTCTTTTTTTTAAGTACCTGGTTGACTTGATTTTAAACTAACATGATGTTCTCTGTACCATTTAACATTTTTAAGACATTCTCCCCAAGCAAATTCTGTTGGAACCAAGTGTTTCCAGTTCTAGAAGCCTACTTCTAGAGTCTTCATATGAAATTTATAGTGGGCTTTAATGGGATTTTAATTTGCACTAAATTTTCCTTTTCTGAAAGATTATGTTCAAATTATAATGTAGTGCTTTTGTCTCACAATTAAACTCTTACAGCACTCATGCATTTTTTGCACTGTCTTTTTTTTTTTTTTTTTTTTTAAAGCTTTCCCCACTGGAATGAATACCTTGAATAACAGGTCTTGTTTTCTTAGTTGAAAAGGTAAGGCAACTACTATCATGTTTAAAATAAAAATCTTAAATGATGGGATCTTTTGAAAGATAGCTTATGTGTAATTGGTCAAATAGTATTGCAAGTTGAGTCACTGAATTTGGTAGGAGAAAAAAGTAATTTCCAGTTTTCCCCAAAATGTTCATGAGGAAGGATATTAAGAGTAGCAAGATTTAAAAGGGACTGTGCAGTCTTTGGCCTCTCCTGGATTTGCTGTTAAATGTAGTGAGACCACTAAAAGTGCTGGTGGTCATTTACTATTTACGCACTTTTATAAATTTTTCAGAAAATGGCAAATGGAATTAGATGTGTGTAATAGTGACAGCATTAACCAAGGTACTTAGGCTTTCTCTGTAAGCCTAACAATATTGTGTGTCCCCTGAGAACTTGAAGGAATACGGGTCACTCATGGGGCTGGCCTGCCAAGAGAGAGGGTGCAGTTATGGCAGGTCATGGTGTGCTGAGCAGGTCTACTCTATAAACAAAGGGTCTGGAACCAGATTGTGATTTGCCTTTTTGTTCTAAAAATCAGGATGGAATTAAAACAGTTGGTTTTGTTATTCTAGGTTTTGCTATTTTATAATGACATAATACGAACTTTTGAAACAAGTTAAAAATAATCCTTTTCAGATTTATTAAAATGTGTGGGACATTCTATTTAGCAGATTTAAAAAAAAAATTCTAGTTTAATCTAGTCAAGAAATAGGTTATTTCAAGTAAGTAGTTCTGAGGTCCAGCTGTCATTTGCCCTGTGATGGGGAAATAAAATTTAACTTCTCCAGGCATCAGTTTTTCCAACTAAAATATCTCCCTTGGGTATGGACATTGATAAGTTACGTGCAAAGTGTGCTTTGAGGTTAGTAATTTTCAACTTCATTGTGGGGTTGTATACACTTTGAGGGCCCATCCCAGCCTTAAGCACAATGTTCAGGGTTGGAGCCCAGGCCTCTATTATGATCCCTACCTTGTTTCTACAAAAATAAGACCTAGCCATAGAATAAGCTGTAGCATGATTCCTCCAGGATATGGAGGGCACGCACCCCTCACATGAGGGTTTTATGACCTGTTTCAGGGAGAAGGGTGCCTTTTCCACAAACTCCTTCAGCTTAAAATATTCAGTATGCCAAGGTGCCGTATTACGGCACCTAAAATCATGCAAGGGCTTATTTTCGGGGAAAAGGTAGTTGGGGGTTGAAAGCCAGAGCTTCATATTTATTGCAATGACTTGAGGAAATACAGAAATCAGGCATATGAAAAAGGACCAAACGTTAACGCCTGTATGTGCTGGGCAGTGTGAACACGAAGAGCATAGTGTAGCCCAACGTGAGTAACGGGTCCACCATGAGGCGGTGAGGGCCCTTTCTGAAGTTTGCCTGGCCACCTGCAGGGACTCCCTGCTTTCTGTAACTTCCGGGCTTCTCTGGTGGTGAACCTTCTGGAGGGTTGACGTAGAAGTCCTGTGATTTTGGTGAGTAAATTTGGGAAGGTGAGGACAAGACAGTTCTAGATTGCACTGTGATTCCCTTGATACAGGAAATAAGGCCAAATAAGCAGTTTTGTGGGGAAAGAAGGAAGAACATAGTTTTGGGATTTAAAATTTGAGTGTTTGCATGATGCCCAAGTGGGTGTGTCCAGTAGAAAGTTGGGAAATGAAGAGAACCAAGACAGCTCTGCTGACGGCCGTTTGAATGAAGGAATGATTGTGTGATGGAACTCCCCAGGCCTGCACTACCTTCTGCATCCGCA
This sequence comes from Hipposideros armiger, assembly GCF_001890085.2. Lineage (NCBI taxonomy): Eukaryota > Metazoa > Chordata > Mammalia > Chiroptera > Hipposideridae > Hipposideros > Hipposideros armiger. The sequence continues at coordinate 1,198,281 of NW_017731525.1, read as the reverse complement.
CAGCAAGCAGTGTCTTGGTTTGTTGGTCCTTTCCTCTAACTAGTCCAGTGGACTCGGGCAAGTGACAACTTGTGCTTCAGTTTTCTCATCTGTAAAATGGAAACAATTTTAATACCTACCTCACAACTGTGAGGGTTAAATAAGAATCTCTAAAGTATTTAAATAGTTACTGGCACATAATAAGTGCTTAATAACATAATTGTTACTGTTGACTGCCTTTCAATTGAGATAAATTGGGTTTCTAATAAGATCCAATGCCCATCCCACTTAAAACCCATGAAATCTTCCTCAGCTACCACAGCTCGTGGTGATCATTATCTTTCCTGAATTTATTCTCTATCGATGCACCACTGAACTAAATGTTTTAACATTCTTAGGATTTTTATTTGTCTTGCTTCCTCAACTGGAATGTAAACTTCCCTTAGGGATTAGGACCATTTTGTATACTTCTATATACATTCATGAATTTCTCAAACATCCGTTATTCTATTAATGTGGCAACTTAGAATAAATCCTAATGTTTTGGTGGATTTGGAGCTCTACATTTGAAAGCATAAATTAATGAAAAATCTTAAGATTGCCTTAATATTGGGTTGTCAGAAAAGTCATGACACATGTTTGCAATGAAAAACAGAAAAAATAAGTGATGACTTTTCCAACAACCCAATATTTGTTTCTTTCTACTCAGTTATGTTCCTAGATGTAGCATGACTGGGAAACACCCTTTACTAAAGGAGCATTTTGTTTGTTTTTATTTTTACTTCTTCCTGGTAGCTTTCAACAGTTCATAAAAATGCAAGTCATCCTGAAAATTCTTAAGACTACCTAGGAAAACAGGCATTACATGGATTTGCTGCCTGGAAGCAGGTGATAGCCTGTGCTTTAAACATGCTGCAAGGAGAGGGGGCTTGCAAAGGCACATTCTTCATTTTTAGACTTCTGGTCTTGGCATCCTAATATGTACAATTGGGGGCTACATTAGGTATTTTTAAGTTTGATGTTTTCTAGCAATAGGTTTGCTAGTATTCAATGGCAACCAGAATACAAATATATTGTTTTATACATAGTTACAAATTGTAGAAATGTTAGGCAAATTTTATAGAGCTTCAAAAATAATGGCAGCAAAATACATGATAATATCTCTTCTCACAATACTCTTTAAATTCCTTTCTCTACTCCCCAGAAACAATCTATCAACCTGGGAAAAAGCAAAATGTACTGATGTGTCCTGTCTGGCCCATAATAAAGGAGTCAGATAATATACTCTTAACTAAACATGGGCTTTATGGTCATATACCACAGTCAGTACTTGAATCAGTAAAATCTCAGCTTCCTAGCTGCTTGATCTTGGACATGCCATTTAACTTTGCTTTTTTCTTATCTGAAAAGTAAAGATCATATGAACTAACATTTTCATAGCACTTAATGAAATGTCAGCCTGTTCTGTGTGCTTTACATTATGCTTAGTTTTCGCCTCTTCATGTCTTTGTATAATTAAATGACACCCATTCCCCCAAAGCACTTAGTACATTGAATCAGAGTAGATATTCAGTAGATCACCTATTTTTTTCCTGGGTATAAATTACAGAAACTCCAAAGTTTCTAACATTTAAAATCCTTTAAAAAAATATTTTGTGAATGGAAAGGTGATACTGTGCTATCTGTCTATTTAAAAACATACTCGATCATTATCAGAATTAAAATAGTTATCTAGCAGGAAGGAATCACGTTCTCATCTTTTATTTTTCGCCATGGATCACTAAATGATTTTTAAAACCAACTTTAGGCCTCAGGTTCCCGTATACGAAATAGAACTCATGAAACATCATTACAAATGGCAAAGTAAAGTTGCATGCTTTGGTTATTAGAAACCTTAGTGATTTGAAGTTAACAGATGCAGTGTATCACTAAAAAAAAAAAAGGGCTGTTACGATGGCAAGATAGGAAGACAGGATCTATGATGTATTAGAGAAATGATAACAGCTTCCCAATTTTTTATCCTTACTCAAGGAAATGCCTAATATAAAACACAATGGTTTGGATTTTCATTTCAAATGGAAGAATAAGAAGTGAATGTGTAGCTCTGGACTGGACTCATGTTCAGATTCTTATATTTCTAAGGAAATTTTAAGGTCAAGATCATTTCTGAGTAAGGAAGCAGTAATATAAGGGATTTAACCAATGCCATTAATGCTATCATCTTTCAGTAATAGTTAACACTTAAATAACATTTACTGTGTGGTAGATGTAACAAAATTCCATGTGGTGTTATCATTAGCTCCATTTTACAGATGAGGAAATGGGCACAGGTTAACTAGCTTGTCCAAAGTCACGTAGATGGTACGTGGCAGAGCAGAGAGTTGAACCTTGGCAGTGTGATTCCAGGGTTTGTGCTCTTAATGAAAAGGGGGGCTGAGGAAATGGTGGAGCAGTGGAAAAAAAACACACCAGGTTATACAAAATGGAAGAGGTACAAAAGTCAAGGGACACTAAAGGGACAAGGAAATAATTCCAACTGCCTCTTCCTCCAGTCCTACCTACCACTAGAGAATGCTTTCATAATTGTTGGTTGTAGAACTCTGTAATTACATATAAAAATTTATTGGGACCTGTTGGGAATGGGAAGAAGGGTCAGGTTGGTATTACATTTGTACTTAGAAGAATGATGATGATTGAAAGGAGAATTGCCATGGAGATGATTATAATCTTTTTGAAATGTTTCCACCATATCCTCTTAAGAATCTTTCTTGTTTTGGAATCTTTGGCCTGAAATAAAAATAAACATAGGTTTAATGTTTTCGTTTCTGGGTTAATGGGCACACTCCAATATTTATTAGAGCTCTCTAAAAGAACAGATTTCGTTTGGGTTTGACTCTCAATAGAGCTGAACAGCTTTTATAAAATGATGCACCAAGAATCCAGGTGTCTGCCTTACTTTGTTCAGCTGTACTTTTATTAGCTTTATTAACTTTGTGACCTTGAACAAGTTACTAATGCTTTGAGCCTCAGTTTCCTCATCTTTACTTCATGATTTTACTTAAATGCCACTGTCCCTTACAGCCCTATTTAAGTTTGCAACCCTCATATCTACATCCCAGAAGCCCTATTTCCCTTCAATACATTATTTTTCTCCAAAGTACTTATCAAACATTATGTAAATTTTCTTTATTCTTTGTTGAGAATGTAAGTTCTAGGAAGGCAGGGATTTTTGTCTGTTTCATTCACTGTTACATTCACAACAGTGCACAATATAGGACTGGTGTTCAATTAATGTTTGTTGAATTAATGAGTAAATACATTTATAAAATGGGAATAATGGTATCTGTCATATAGTAGCCCAGATAGGATTAACTGATAATGAATATAGTACATCTAGTTCACTGTATAAGAATAAATTATGCCATCATTATAATTAATATTTTTGGTGAAAGATGGCTTTTGTTAAGTACTTTATGATACAAAAACATTTCATATCATAACCTAATTACAAACCTAAATAAAACAGCTCACTTTTATTAACATGCACAAAATTATTGACAGAACTCAAGCAGCAGTGGGAAGAAATGAAACAAGGCCACACAAAATTGTAAAATTATTTTTATTTTTTTTCTGTGAGAAGCTTTGTTGTTTCCATTTGGCCCACTCTATTTTGTTTTTTAAATCCATATGGCTGCTTCTCATATCGCCATGATACAAATAAAATGCTAGGTGCTTATGTGGACTTCTGCTGTCTGCCACTTGGATAAGAAGTAAAAATGCAACATGTTTATTTGTGCATCAGATCAGCTTCTTTACTCTCAGTATATACAATGACTTTCCAAGAGCAAAGTCAAGGTACATGATTACAGTGAATACTATAAATAGCAGATGTCCCATTATGCTACTCAGATGGCCTCACAACTCTAATGTATGACAAGCTATGGGAGTATGGGAGCCCCAGGTTTATATAACCAAGATGCTGTTGGTTATTCCCAAGGATCTTGCACATGGAAGCTAGTGACTAGGTCAGCATTCCAGGATGTTGTATTTTATTGAATGCTTTAAATGCAGGTACTATATGACACACATTATATGTATTTTTGCATCATAATATGCAATACTCAAAATAATCTTGGGTGAGTATTATTCCTATTTTACAGTGTTGAAGAAAATGAGGCTCATAGGTTTTAAGTTTTAAGGTTACACAGCTAGTAAGTGGTGGTGCTGGAATTTAAATCTAGAATTGCGTGACGATACTGCCTTGTGTAGGAACATTTAGTTAAGGTACAAGCGGACTTGACCTTCTTAGATTATTTGCTTTCTCTTTTATTAATGTAATACACATATATAGTTAGGAAAGTCAGAATTCTATAAGGCTTATGAGGAAAAACAGCCTTCTCCCGCCCTACTTCTTCCCACCCTGGTCCTATTTTTAGAGGTAATCACTCTCAGCTCTTTTTGTCTGTTTTGCTCAGTTGCTTTATCCCTATTGCTTGGAACAGTGGTTCTCAACTAGGGGCGATTTTGCCCTCCAGGGGACATTTGGCAATGCCTGGAGACATTTTGATTGTTGTGACTGGAGGAGGTGCCACTGGCATCTAATGTGCAGAAGCCAGAGATGCTGTCAAACATCCCACAATGCACAGGACAGTCTCCCTACCTCCACCCCACCCCCTAACAAAACAAATAAGTACCCAATCCAAAATGTGCCAAGGCTGAGAAACCCTGACCTAGAACAGTGCCTGACACATAGTGGGTGCTCAATAAATATTGGTTGAATGTACCTCATTTAGCTGTTTATTTTCCCCTGGTGTTTGTTTTCTTTTGCATTACTAGAAAGCATACATATATATTTCTTGAGTTTTCTGTTTCCAACTATGGAAAAGAGGCTATAACTCTTACCATATCCCCAAACCTTCCTTCCCCAAACACACACCTTTCCTTTCTTTCCTATCTTCTCTTTTTGTTTAACTAACACATTGTAAATATTCGCTGAGCCATGGAGTATATTCAGGTTGCAGATTTTCACTGAGTCTATCTGCTTTTATTATGATGGTCACTCTGGCCTCAACTGCACCTGGTGTCTAAGTTAAAGACATCTTTGGTCTACTGTCTTTAGATAATAGAATTTATTATCCTTTATCAGGGATAAGGAGAGGAAGCAATGTGGCTGTGAAGAGTAGGGAAGCGGCTACAGGTAACATGTTCCTTTTAAAGACTTTATACCTACTCTCTTCTTTCTAGGCCTTACTGCATTGCATGTCTTCTTTTAGATGTACCATGTGTCTCCAATTTCTGATCCTTTCCAAGGTCCTATGGCCTGGATCAGTTTGCATCTTACTGTCTTCTCCTGCTTACAAGCTTATTTTCAAGCTTATACTGCTCTATCTGGGACTAATAATTACTGATAATCCATTTTCTAGCTTCCCAAATTGTTGACAGTTCTTACGTGTTGTCTTTTTCTCTTGTTTTTTATCCTAGTGGTTTATACATTGAAATCCCTAATTATTGTTTTATATATCATTTTATTAGAGTTTTGAGAGGATATCAAGATAAATGTATATTTTTATTCTGCCAAGTTAGAATCCATGACCCATACTTATCTGTACACTGGCTGACAGAAAGCTTATTGGTCTCTTTTTGTTAAAAACCAAATCTGCTTTTTAAGAACATTCAGTAGAGTCTTTTAGGAAAAGACAGGGAGAAAACTAATATAGCTAGGCAAAAATAGAAGGTTTAGTGAGAATGATTATGTGCTGTGTGAATATAATGTGAGAAAAACTGTAAAATACTTCAAATTTCATCATTTATTGAGCTGCTTCTACTCAACTGGCTTCAAAGAGGAAGTCATTTTTTTCTCCATGTAATCATGAAAATACAATGTATACATAAAAATGGGATTTGTTTGGAAAGTAAGGCAGTAAATAAGTTTTCTTAAAAAAAATTTTTTTTTTTTGCTATAATTTTACGGGATTTAGATGTCACTTTTCCCATAAGAAACACACACATATAATCTAATAAAAAAATAATGGGTCTGGTGATATGGTGGATTATGTAACCCCATAATCCTGGCACTATTATTAATCAGAAATGTTACATAAAATATAAGAAGCAAATATTTAAGTGCATAGTTGAACTTGAAAGAAATTAAGAGCAAGGCCAGGTGCAGGAACCTAGGAAAGCAGTGAGAAGTTGCACTGATGGTGCAGCTCCTCTGGATTTGGGAGGGTGATGACGCTGGCCTTTGTCACCCAGGGTTTAGGATTTCAGTGCTCACAGGGACAGCAGGAGAACCTGTGGGCTCACAGGAAGAGAGTGATGGGACTGTATGGAATTTCCATCCTTCCTGTTAACTGGGCTTGAAGCTTTGGAGTCTTCCTTGACTCGCTCACCACACATCCAATCTGTCAGCAACTCCAATTTGTTCTATCTTCAAAATATATCCACAATCCAACTACTTCTCGACATTTATACTGCAGTCAATATTCATTTAGTGTTACCAATGCTGGTACCACTTTCTTTGCTCTTTATTTCTTGCTGAAACTCAAAATTTTCATCTGAGGTCATTTTTAATCTACTGATAGACTTCCTTTAGAATTTCCTTTAGTGCAGATGTGATAAAGTGAAGACCTGAGTTCCCCTTCCATAATGTAGCGTTATCGCTAGCAAGAGACGCTCCAATCACAGACCACATTTCTCAGGCCCCTCACCCACCCCATATGTGCCCCTCTCCACCCCTTGCATGTACAAAAAGCTATAAGACTAATTCTTACCAACAGATTGCGAGTAGAAGTGATGGGTGTCACTTTGGGGCTGAAATGGCTATAAGCACGTATGTTTCCTCTATTCCCTGTTTAACCAACTGCCACCTGAAACTGAAAGACTCTCAGGCCCAAGGCAATGGCAGCGTCACAAAAAAGAAAAAGCTTAGGTTCCTGGGTTACCATGTGGAAGTCTGCCCATGGAAAAACCTGCCTTAGATGGTTATACACCCGAGAAAATCCTCTATTGAATTTAAAACACTGAAAACTTGAGGTATGTTGTTACAGCTAGTGTTTCTCTAATATTGAAATTGGTAGTAGGATGAGATATTGTTATTACAAAACTCTAAAACATGTGGCATTGGCCTAACCATCAAGTGTAGGCTGTGAAGAAACTGATACTAAAGGCTGGAAAGATAAAGCCTATGCTCTGGAGGGTAAAATATTTGCTAAAACTATCACCCGTGATAACTTCGAAAGCAGACAAAGCACCTACTGAGCCTGTCACTTTAGAAGAAAAGCTTGGAAACAGAATGGTAGTAGTGTGAGTCCTTGTTCCTGGCTGCATTTAGCCAGGCAACAATTGATTGGTTTGCAAGAGACATGAAAAGGAATAGAGAGGATGCAGAAATGTGGAACACTAAAAGGTTAGAACGCTGATGGCTTTTTTGCCCAAACAAGATGAAATAAGATTGAAAAGGTCTTTTAATGACAAATGGCCATAAGCTACTGCCTTTCTTCAATAACAAAAAACCCCCAAACCTATTAAAAAATGAACCAAGGACCTGAATAGATTTTCTCCAAAGAATAATATACAAATGGTTAATAAGCACATGAAAAAATGCTCAACATCATTTAGTCGTTAAAGAAGTTCAAATCAAAATGAGCTACTATGTCATACCCAGTAGGATGGCTATAATTTAAAAAAATGGAAAATAAGTGTTGGAGAGGATGTGGAAAAATTAGAGCCCTCTTCCATTTACTGGTGGGAATGTAAAATGGTTCAACCACTGTGGAATACAGTTTGGAAGTTCCTCAAAACTATTAAACATAGAATTACCATATGATCCATCAATTCCATTCCTATGTATATACACAACATTGAAAACAAGTATTCGAAAAAAAAAACTTGTATAAGAACGTTCATAGCAGCATTATTCACAGTAGCCAAAAGGCAGAAACAACCCAAATGTCCATCAGCTAATGAGTGGATAAACTAAATGTAGTCTATCCATACAATGGAATATTATTCAGCCATAAAGAGGAATGAAGAACTGATATGTGTTACAATATGGATGAACCTCAACATTGTGCTAAGTGAAAGAAGCCAGACACAAATGATCACAAATTGTATAATCCCATTTATATGAGATATCCAGAATAGGTAAATCCATAGAGACAGAAAGTAGGTTAATGGTTGCCAGGGGCTGGGGAGTAATTGCTTAATGGGTAGGAAGTTTCTTTTGGGGCTGATGAACATGTTTTGGGACTAGATAGAGGTTATGGCTATACAACATTGTGAAGGTACTAAATGCCACTGAATTGTATACTTTATAATGTTAATTTTATGTTATGTGAATTTTACCTCAATTAAAAAAAATTTCTGCCATGCAGTAGAGATCAGATTAGGGGTATAAGCTTCCTATCCAAGCCTAATGGCTCAAAGTAGTGCCTTCAAATTGAGAGAGAGGAATGAGGGTGAGGAAGCAGAGAAATATGTCTAGAAAAGAATTTTATATGTAGCTACAAGCACTTGGAAATCACTAGAACCACAGAGATTAGAAATCAACTAAGTTGTAAACAGAATTATAAACAAACCAAAATCTCGTTCTTTGAAAAGACCAAAAAGAAAAGCTTGATTTAAAAATAAAGAGAGGCTAGGAATGAGAAAATAAAACTAACCATAGGCGCAGGACAGACTAAAATAATTATATAAGAATACAACCGTATATGATATGTAGTATATAGTTTTTATACATTGCTGAGCTCAGTCTTTTGAGGGAACAATGATAAAACTATAACATTAATGCAACACATAGAAACATTTAATGTGCAATTCATATTAACAGGTTAAAGAAGAAAAATCATTAATGTAGAAAAAAGCATTTAATAAACTCTAACTCCCTTTCATGATAAAAATTTCTTAGCAAATGAGGAATAGAAAGGAACTTTTATATCATGTTAAAAGGTATCTCTCAAAATCTGAATGTAAATTTAATATAGTTGGAAAACATTATAAGTGTTCCTTTTCAATCAGGAACAAAACAATAATTTCAGGTATCAACATTTCTATTCAATATTTTACTGGAGGTCCTAGCTAATGTAGTAAGATAAGCAAAACAATTATATATATAATTATATATATATGAAAGGATTTTAAAAATCCAGCCATTATTTATATATTTATATATATTTATATTGCTAGAATTTCTATGTAGAAAATGCAAAGACATTCACAGACAAACAATATTACTAGAAAAGAGTTCAGCAAGATTTGAGATACAAAATCGGTATGCAAAAGTTGATTGTATTCTTATTAACCAAAATTTTTTTGAAAATATAGCTTTAAAAATTTCTTTTACAATAGCAGCAAAAATGGTAAAATATCAAGGAATGAATCTCACCAAAGGTGTATAAGATCTTTATGGGAAAAATTATAAAACTCCATTGAAAGATTTAGAAAGAGACCCAGATAAATGAAGAGACATGACATGTTCAGAGATGGGAAAACAATATTTTAAAGATGTCAATTCTCTCCACGTTAGTGTAATTACAGCTAATATCCTCCCAGTTTGTGTGTGTGTGTGTGGAACTTGAAATGTGCATTCTAAAACTCATCGAAAGAGAAAGAAGTAAGCCCTTTTAATTCAAACTGTCAAAGTGTGATGTGGAGCTTTTATTATCAAGTGAAAATGGAAAGTTAAGGAGTTTTAGTAACTTATTTAATACCATTTCTTGCCATCATTTTGAAATTGTTAAATGGGCATAGTGAGTTCAGAAAGCAAACTGACACCTTCATGGGAGACGGAACCACATTCCTGTTTGGGGTGGGACTGCCTGTGCATAACATTTTCTCTTCAAGACAAAATGATTATAGGTTTTGCCTCTTCACTTTGTATTAAAGTTGCACATGTTCACCTACCAGTGTTTATGAAATCCTATATTTGGGATGCCTTTTTTATAATAAAAGATTATCATTTGAAAAAACAAAACAAAAGAAGACAAAGAAGCCTTGCCAACACAATTTTCAAAAAAGTAAAAAGTAGATGAACTTGCCCTATAAGATATTAAGACTTTTTATAAGATATTAAAACTTATAAAATCATAGTAACTAAAACTGGCTCAAGGGTATAGAAATAGACTATCGAATAGAATCTATAAAAACCAAAAGAATGCAAACTATTCACATATGAAAACATTATATATGACAAGGTTGGCATTACAAACCAAGTGGGAGAGACTGAGCTAGTAAATAAATGGTGTTTGGGGAACTGGTTATTTATATAAAAAATAATAAAAGTTGATTCCCACCTCATACTATATGCAAAAATAAAACTCCAGCTATTTTAAAGATCCACGTTTAAGAAGCGGAATTGAAAACTTTTAGGAGACAAAGGAGACAACAGAAGAGTATCTTTATAACCTGGGGAAGGGAAGGGTCTCTTAAGTGAGACACAAAAATATAAACCATGAAGGCCAAGACTGACACATTAGCCTACACGAAGGTTAAAAAGGTACTATCCACAAAGTCAAAAATCAAGCTACATACTGGGAGAACATATTTACACTTTTTACAGCTAAGTATTTGGAAGAAGAATTGTATACTCATTCTTTATCCTAAGAGTTATAAATTAGTGTTTTATATATATCCTATGAATTATTAAAAAAGATAAAGACCCCACTAGCAAAATGGGCAAAGGATACCAACAGAAAATTCACAGAAGAAACCCTAATGGTTAATAAACATTAACATTGTTCACTGTTTTTCAAAATTAGAGAAATGCAAATTAAGATAATTATTTTCTTTCCCCCATCAGATTGTTAAAAATTATAATCTTGTAATCCCAAGTATTGGAAAGAATGTGGCGCAACAGGAACTCATATAATATACTATTGATGGCTGTATAAACAGTACCACACTTTGGGAAGCAATTTTGAAATATTTAAAAGTGCACATATTTTAAGATCCAGCAATTCCATTTCTATGTCTATAGTGAGGGCTCCAAAGTGGGATCAAACACCAGGCAGTCACAGAAGATGATCCTTTGGAGAGCAGAGAAATAATAGTAGAACCTCTATTTGTTTATGTTAATCTAAAAAGTAAGAAGGGATGGAAAATGTATTAATGTTTAACACATGGAGAGGCACTGAGAGGTGTGTATGTGAGATGGTATGTTATGAAAGTTAAGGTGTTTGGGGGGGGTAGAGACATGAAGAGTTGACCACTGCATACTCCTTTATTCATTTCCTTATAGTGTATTACAATTCCTGCAGTTTACGTGCATCTGGGGAAGTGAATTTATGGGTAATATTATTTTTAACTAAACTAAAAAGTAGACATTTGTCTTAAAAATCATACAAACAGGGCAAACATAACAAGAAAATAACAAAGAGGGTATATCTCTACTTCTTGTTTGAGTACTCCATCTACCATATTTAGAGATAAAGAATAGTGATTTGTAATCATATTCGACTTTCAATCACATTACTATCATTAAAATACACTTATTATTTTTCTTAATCAGAGAGAAAGTTTTATTTAATATTTTATTTCACCTTTACCTCGTTCTTTTAAGTTCTATTTTTCTGTATGTTTAATAATATATAACATTATTATAGAAGAATATATAGAATTTACATATATTTAAATGTATTCTCAATAATATTTTATGAATAAATATGCATGATCAAAAAATTCTATAGACAACTGTCTTAGAAACATTTTTGCAAAAGTGTATAAAAAAGAATTACCATATGACCCAGCAATCCCTCTCCAGGGAATATACCCAAAAAGTTGAAAACATTTATCTGTAAAGATATATGTGCTCCGATGTTCATTGCATTTTTATTTACGGTGACCAAGACATGGAAACAACCAAAGTGTCCTTCGATAGATGATTGGATAAAGAAGATGTGGTACAGATACACAATGGAATACTACTCAGCCATAAGAAAAGATGAAATGGTGCCGTTTGCGACAACATGGATGATCTTGAGATTATTATGCTAAGGGAAATAAGTCAGACAGGAAAAGACAAGAACCATATGATTTCACTGATATGTGGGATATAAAACTGAAAGCAACAAAGGAACAAGACAAACAAATGAAGAAACAAAAACTCATAAACACAGACAATAGTTTAGTGGTTACCAGAGGGTAAGCGGGGAGGAGGGTGGTAGATGAGGGTAAAAGGGATCAAATATATGGTGATGGAAGAAGAACTGACTCTGGGTGGTGAACACACAATGTGATATATAGATGATGTATTACAGAATTGTACACTTGAGACCTATGTAATTTTACAAACCATTGTCACCCCAATAAATAAAAAAAATTAAAAAATAACCCTGTGAAGTTTTCCTTTCAAAATGGAAACTACTGACTTTCTGCTTATAAATTTAATGCCTGCTCATAGTAGGGGGGATGGGAGGGGTGGGTAGAGGGGGCAGGAAACACAAAAAGAATAAACAATTGTTCTTAATCCCTCAAAAAAAAAGTGTAGTAAGAGACATGTGCAAGGGTGTTCACTGCAGTACTGATTTACATTACTGTTTATTAAAAGGAGGAAGAATAATTACGTTGTGTTTTTTTAAACAGTAATGATATACTGTCAGAAGTTAAATTGATATATTAGAGCAGCTAAATGTATCAAAATGAATACATTTCAAAAACATAATGTTGAATTAAAAACTCAGGTTGGATATGTACATTAATTGTCATAAAGTTAAAAATGCAAACCAATAATAAAGATACATATGTAGCTATACATATAGAGCAGACCAATAGAAAATGCATACAAATGATTCATATCAAATTCACAATAGGGGTTCTTCTGGTGAGGGAGTGAAATGGGTTTGGAAAAGGCGCACAGGGAACTTTAATTTATTTATAATTTTATTTCTTTAAAAAACAAAGGCCAAATCAAATGTAGTAAAATATTAAGACCAGATAAGTTAGGCTGATGATTACAAGGATATTAGATATACTATTTTTTAAACTCTCATATGCTTGCAATAAATATTTCATAAAAAATAGTTTAATTTTCTCAGGATTCCTAACTATGGCCTCTGAGACACACAGTATTTAAATATCATACATGCTTTCTAATATAATAGAATGAGGTAATATTGATTGTGGAATTTTATGACTGCAATTTCAAAATGCTTTGTAAGAATGTAGATACTATCAGTTCTCCACTGTTGGCTGTTATGCTTTATCCATCTATTATGACACTTAACATACACTTTATATTGCAGTTATATTTATACAAATCTGTCTCCTGCAGTAGATTAAACTGTGGAAAGTATTCTTTTATTCCTGAAAATAACCAGCATAATACCTTGTACATAATAGGTACAAAAAAATGTTTATTAATGAATATTGAGTGAATCTAAATGGCTTGGACAGTATTATCTGAACTTTTGTATTGTACCTCTCATATAGTACAACTGCAATCCTAGATAATGGTTTACTTTATTAATTCTTCTTTGTAGATTATATAAACTGCTGTGATCTTATCTGTTTCCTGCTATAAAAATAGAGTGGTTTGTTCAAATAAGTAGTATTTAACTAACATTGAGTGCTTGTTTGCTGGAGTGTGGCTATCATATTCACCATTATATTCTTAGTGCCTAATATGGAGCCTGGCAGACAGTAGATCCTCCACAGATATTTGCTGAATGAATCAATAAATACTGTAAAAGGTGCAGGGATGGCAAAGATGAGAGAGTGATGAACACAGACTGGGCGATGTAATGAGGAGATGACCCTTGAGTTGGGTTTTGATGGATGAGAGAAGTTTTCCAGGGCAAGGAAAAAGAGAACAATATGTATAAAGGTGTGAAATAATGTAACATGTATTTTGGGGAACTACAAATAGTTTGGTATTTTTTGAGATTTGTAAACTACAAGACTGTGACCTCTGGGTGATATGACTGGTGATACACAGTTCAAAGAATGCTCTTTGTATTAAGGAGGTTGGACTGTACCCTGTGTGGACAAAGGCACACCACTGGAGGGTTTTAAGAAGGCTTTAGATAATGCTCATACTTGCATTAAAAAAAAAATTCTGGTGTCGGTGTGAAGGATGACTGGAGTGGAATAGAACTAAAAATAGAACAATTAAATCTGGGGATTACCATAGTTAGACAAGAGCTAATAGGCCTTGGAGTGAGGCTGAGTTGCACTGGGATGGGTAGAAAATGGATTTAAAAGAGATTTAGCCATTCTGTGGAATACTACTCAGCAGTGAAAAGGAATAAAATATTAACACATACAACAAAATGAATAGCAAAAACATACCAAGTGAAAGAAGTCAAACACAGAAGACTATGTTTTTATATGATTCTATATACATTAAGTTCTAGAAAAGGTAACACTACAGTGACAAAGCACATCAATGATTGGCTGGGGTTAGAGGTGGGGGAAGAGTCAACTGCAAAGGCATGAAGGTTTTAGGATGAAAGAGCTAGTCAATAATTTGATTGTGGTTAAACAAGTGTATACAATTAACACAACTCATCAAACTCCATAGTTAAAGTGGTGAATATTATTATATGTAAATAATACTTTAATAAGTTGTTTTTTTAATTTTTCAATTACAGTTGACAGTCAATATTATATTAATTTCAGGTGTACAGCATAGTGGTTAGACATTTATATAACTTATGAAGTGACCACCCCTGTAACTCTACCACCCACTTGACATCATACATAGTTATTACAATATTATTGAATATATTCCCTATGCTAGGTATTTTACATCCCTGTGACTATTTTCTAACTGCCAATTTGTACTTCTCAATCCCTTAATGCATTGTTTTTAAAAGTAAAAAACTGAGGCTTAGAACAAAAATGATTTAGGAGGTAGAATTAATAGAACTTGGTGAGTAAAAAGCATGTGTATACTTTGCGTTACATTGTGGCTGTGCTTCTAGACAAGATCTGTAAAAATAAAGTTTAAAATACTCTAAAAGCACTTTTCAATCCTTAGTGATTGCTTTGAAACTATATTCTTATAGAGAATTTTGAACACGTACAAAGGGTGGCAGAACAGTACAATGAACCCCTATATACTCAATATCCAGTTTTAACAATTATCAATTTATGGCCAATTTGTTTCATTTATACCCATCCTTTTCCCCAATTCCTGACCTATTCTGAGGCAAATAGCAGACGTTATGTAATTTCATTCATACACATTTTAGTGTGTATCTCTAATAAGTAATGACTCTTAAAAACATAACTACAATAACCATTATCACACCTAAAATTTAGTATTTCTTAATATCATTTACTATCCAGCCAGAGTTCAAATATCTAATTGTCTCATGAAGTTGTACATTTTCACTTTTATAGTTTGAATCAAAATCCTGATATGGACCACACATTGCAATTGATACACTTTCTAAGTCCATTTTTTGGTAAGTTCTTTCTTTTTTCTCTCCTTGCAACTTATTTATTCACTAACTAACCTGTTTCTTAGTGTAAGAAACCCTTCTGTTATGGAAATAATCACCTCCTACTTTTAATGTTTTCTAAAATTTGGATTGTTTTATAATTATTTTTATAATATTTTAATTGTATTCCAATAATTCTTTTGATAAAGCCATAATATGGTTACATAGGATTATCTCACAGTGTCCATGGTATGTTTTTGCATTTGGCAATTTGTCTCAAGGGCATTAATCCTGTGGTTTAGATTACCAGGACAGGTGTGGATCACTTACAGTTGTTTGGAGAGCATCTGTTTTGTCAGGGAAGATATTAAATCTTTCTTCAGTTTCCAATAATTTATCAATATTTTGTGTCATAAAATTTTTTACATCAGCTACTTGACTCCTCAGTGTGGACATCGAGCTGTTATCTTGATTTTTATTGTATTTCACCTATATGAAGTGAAATATAATATACATTTTATTTCTTATAAATAAAATCTATTATACAAATTAGGATAAAAGAGTCAAAGGCATATCTCACTTGTAGTTCAGCATATGGAATCAACTAAGCCTCAAATTGCCCTAACTTAATCTTGCACAAAAAAAGGGGGTTGGTGGGAGAGGGATATATCAGTGTACTCAATCAGTAGTGGGAATGTCTTTTTTTTAAATTTAAATTGTTTATTTATTTCAACTGTTTTTTAAAGAGCAGTGTTAGGTTCATAGTAAAATTGAGTGGGACGTACAGAGCTCCCACATGGCCCTCATCCCCCTCCCCCACTCACTACAGTGGTACATTTGTCACAATGGGTGACCCTGCATCATCACAGTTTACATTAGGGTTCACTGTTGGTGTTGCACATTCTATGGGTTTGGACATATATGACATGTATCCACCATTACAGTATCGGGCAGAACAGTTTCACTGCCCTTAAAATCCTCTAGGCTCCACCAATTCATGCCTCCCTTCTTCAAAGCCCTGGTCTTTTTACTGTCTCCATAGTTTTGCCTTTTCCAGAATGTCATATAGTTGGAATCAAACAGTATGTAGCCTTTTCAGATTGGTGTCTTCCACTTAGTACTCTGCATTTGAGGTTCCTCCATGTCTTTTCATTGCTTGGTAGCTCATTTCTTTTTAGTGCTGAATAATAGTCCACAGTTTGGATGTACCACAGTTTATTTACCATTCACCTATGGACAAGACATCTTGGCTTGAATAAAGCTGCTACAACATCCGTATGCAGGTTTCTGTATGGACAAGTTTTCAATCCCTTTGGGTAAATACTAAGGAGCATGATTGTTGGATTGTATGGTAAGACTATGTTTAGTTTTGTAAGAAGTTGCCAAACTGTCTTCCAAAGTGGCTGTACCACTTTGCATTCCCACCAGCAGTGAATACGAATTCCTATTGCTCCACATCTTTGTCAGCCTTTGGTGTTGTCAGTATTTTGAATTCTGACCATTCTAATGGGTGTGTAGTGGTATCTCGTTATTGCTTTAATTTGCAATTCCCTAATAACATATTTGGAAATAAGGTCTTTGCAGATGTAATCAAGTTAAGATGAACGGTAATCTTTTGTTCCTTTCTCTTTTTCTCTCCTTTTAAAAATGCTTCCTCTTTTTTAATCTAAGAGAACTGTTTAAGTTTTGTTAAGATAATGTATTCATAGCCCATTCAATGGCATTTGGTATCTATATATTTAAATCTCTCAAAACTACTTTTTTTGTGTGCTGTGTGCATTTTCTTAATTACAGTATAAGAAATTCAACAACTCTTATAACATTTTCTATAGATTTAAATCTTACCAGGTTAGCTTTTTTTTTTTTTTTTAAAGATTTTTATTGGGGAATTGGGGGATGGGAACAGTGCTGGGGAATTGGGGGAAGGGGAACAGACAAGTTGCTGTCCTTTTGTTCTTCAGTCTAGTTGTGGAGGACGTTGCTTCACTGGCCCAAGTTGGCACCATCATTGCGCTCTTCCCGGGCGAGGCAGATCAGTCGCCGGTTTCTGGATGGCTGCTCACTGTGGCTGCTGGCTGCTCTCGCTGGCTGCTGGCTACATACGGTAGCCCATGGCAACCCACTGCCACAGGGGCTGCAGCCTACGCCTTGGCCGGCGACTCACGGCAGTCCAGCTCCAGATTGAGCTGTTGTTCAGCATCTTAGCTGTAGAGGGCAGTGTCACTGGCCCTCATATGTGGGATCCGAACCGGGGCCCTCTGGCGTCCCAAGCCAGCTCTTAACCATCGTACCATTCGGCCGGCCCACCAGGTTAGCTTTTAAATGCTAAACAGAAATTTCTTTGATGTCAGATGTATTAAAATATACATATTTTCACATAGTAACTACCGTATTTCCCCATGTATGACGCATCCTTTTTTGAAAAATTTGGGGTCTAAAAATTGGGTGTGTCTTATACAGTGGTTGTAGATTTTTTACTTGCATTTCCTGCTTTTTCGCGCTTGTTGTCTGCGCTTTGTTTTGCACTTGTTACCGGTGTATTATGGTAGTTTACGTTTTGCCACGTTCTGCCCAGAAATGGCTCAGAAAAGATTTTTGTGATTGAATTCAAGATAAAAGTGATCCAGTTTGCAAAAGTGAATGGAAATCGTGCTGGTGAATGTAAGTTTGGTCCTTCTCCAAAAACAATCCGAGACTGGCTACTCCGCAGTGGTTCTCAACCTGTGGGTCGCGACCCCTTTGGGGGTCAAACGACCCTTTTCACAGGGGTCGCCTAAGACCATCGGAAAACAAAAAGATACTTACATTACGATTCATAACAGTAGCAAAATTACAGTTATAGAGTAGCAACGAAAATAATTTTATGGTTAGGGGTCACCACAACATGAGGAACTGTATTAAGGGGTCGTGGCATTAGGAAGGTTGAGAATCATTGGGCTACGGGAAGAAGAAACCCTACTGAAGACGCCATGGCAGAAGAAGGCCATGAGAGGCAATATATGAAGACAGTGACTCGTCATCAGACACAGATGAGGACAAGCTAATAGTTGGGAGTTTTGACAGTGATGAAGAGTTGTGAATTTTATGATGAATAAAACTTGAGTTCAGTAACTTTATGTAATACATTTTTTTTTAATTTTGGGCCCCAAAACTAAGGTGCGTTTTATACACAGAAGCGTCTTATACATGGGGAAATAACGGTAGTTTGCAGGGAGCTATGTTAATATATTGGGTCATTGGAAAAGTCATGACGTATTTTTGCATAGAAAACAAAAAATGCATGATGACTTTTCCGACAACCCAATATTTTGGTTGTCTTGAATAAGTGTTGAATATGTCTTATAAGAATATGTATGAATTTAATATAAATGCATCTATTTTTAGTTATTTTGTCAGGCATTGTGGTGGACATACTCTATGGGGACACCCAGGGAGTCACATCCTTATAAAATCCCCTCTTCTTAAAGTGTGATTTGCTTCTAACTATAACAGAAGTAAAGGTGATGTAATGCCACTCCCATGATTCTGACACATTATATAATGTTTAGCAGATTACAGTGAGAGAGATTCACTTGTTGGCCTTGAAGAAGCAAGCATCCATGTTAAGGACGCCCATCTTGGGTGGTAAGGAACTGCTATTAGTCTCTAGGACCCAAAAGTGTCCTCCATTTAAAAGCCAGCAAAAAGCTGCATCCCTGATGCAGCTATAAGGAAAAAAAATACATTTTTAATTTTAGGAGTTTCTTTGAGCAAAAATTGATCCTAATCCAGCAGCACCACATTGGAAGTGGTTAGAAGAGCTCCTAGAAAATGAACTCTGCAACAACCTGAATGAGCCCGGAAGCAGATTCTTCCCCAGAGCGTCCACGTGAGAACAGGCCAGGCCGGCACACTGACTGCAGTCTTGAGAGACCCTGAGAAGAGAGCCCAGTTAAGCCATGCCTGAATTCCTAACCCACAGAACGGTGAGATAATAAATGTGTGCTGGTTTGTCGTTTGTCACACATAAATAGAAAACTAATACAGGTATATTTAAAATATTTTATTGTAGAAAAGCTCAAATACATACAAAAGCAGAGTGAATAGTATAATGAACCCCTACGTACCCATCACTGAGTTTCAGAAATTATCAACACGTGGCCAATCTTGTTTCATCTATGCTACTACCAATTACTTCTTTCTCAAATGTATTATTTTAAATCAAATCCAAGATATTCTATTATTTTAGTCTGTGAAGTCTTCAGTTTATATCTCTAAAAGATACATTTTTCTCCAAAACAAAACCATATCCCTATCACATCTAAGAAATTCCTTAATATCATCAAATATCCAGTTTGTGTATAAACTTATCAAAAACAAATCATAGCTCTTTTTTTTACACTTGTTTTGTTGAACCAGGATCCAAAGTCTACATATTATATTTTGTGTCTACATATTGATATGTGTCTGAAATCTCTTTTAATCTATGGGATCGCCTTAACTGTTTCCCCCCCCTTGCAATTTATTTGTTGAAGAAATTGGGTCATTTGTCTTATAGAGTTTCTCATATTCTAGATTTTGCTGATTGCATTGCTGTGGTGTCATTTAACGTGGTTACTGATCTATTGGGCTGTCGGAAAAGTCATGACATATTTTTACAACAAAAAACATAGAAAAAATACATCATGACTTTTCCGACAACCCAATATTTCCTGTACACTGGTAATTACATCTATGAGCTCAGTCCTAATCAGGTTTGATATGTTTGGCGAGCGTACTTCAGGCATGTGCTGCATACTGCTCATTTGGTGACATCAGGAAAACACTGACTGTCTCCTTATTGTGACCTCAGGAATAATCAGTGGGTTTAGGTGTTTTGAGCCTGTTTCATCCATTGCAAAGTCCTGCATCAGCTTTTTGCCTCATTTTTTATCCATCATTGATGATGATTGCATAGACCCATTATTTCATTAAGGATATTTTATCACCTTTTCTTCATTTATTAGCTAGAATACTTCTATAAGGACCAAAAAAAAATCTTTTCCCAAGTCAACTATTTGGTTCCCTTGAGGTACAGTGCATATAGGGAAGTCAGAGTAAATGCTTGACTGTTCTATGTATTGGTTTTCAGAGTGATGAGGTGGAGCCTTAGTATCTTCCAAAGTTGACTGGGGAGGGATTTCACCCCCACCTTTTGCAGTATCTAGGAACTCATAGAATTTAACCTATTTGATGTGTTACAATCCATTGCAGTTGTTATTCTTTTTGATGTTCAAATTATTCCGTCACTGGCCAGTGGCAGCCTTTTCAAGTTGGCTCCTCAAGTCTTTTGACATGAGCACAGTAAACCTGGATAGCTTTCTGGTTCTGGTATGACAAAATGTTTCTGACTTACATGTTTTCTTCCCCGTATTTGGAATGAGTGTAAAAAGGTATTTAGAAACTATAATCTACACACCGAGAGCCATGCTGCTACTGGATTGGCCATTGTTTCTTGGGTTTTTTAGGGGATAGGCTAGGAAATACTTTTTTTTTTAAAGAGAAATATATTGTGATATATTTTCAATTACATATTTTTCAATATTTAATTTTCAATTAAAATTTAAGTTATAAGGTTTTACTTAATTCTTTGACTTTATATTTGTAACTCTTCTTGCTGAAAATCTTGGTTCCTAACAACATTAACTGGATTACTCAAGTCATGTATCTATATATCTCTATATCTATATAAATCAATTTCATAATAGCAACACCAGTGTTATTACTACCAATGTGACACTTGAAAATAAATACTGTATTATTTATTTTTAGTCCTTTTTTCATTAGGGTATAATCTCACTAGGAATATACTATCAAATTATTGTGTCTAAAAGTCATAAATTTTCACTGTCTTTTAAGCCATCGTTAACTCAATACACAGATGGGTTCTTTTTTTTTTTTGCTTTGAGTTTTAGGGACTAATTTTTTATTTTTTTTAAATTTATTTTATTTTTAATTTTTTTTTTTAAGATTTTATTGGGGAGCTAGGGGAGGGGAACAGACAAGTTGCTGTTGTTTTTTTGTTCTTCAGTCTAGTTGTGGAGGATGTGGCTTCACTGGCCCAAGTTGACACCATCATTGCTCTCTTCCTGGGCAAGGCAGATCAGTCGCCGGCCTCTGGACGGCTGCTCACGGCGGCTCTTGGCAGCTCACGCTGGGTACCGGCCACTCGTAGTAGCTTATGGCAGTCCACTGCAGCAGGGGCTGCAGCCTATGCCGTCGCCAGCGACTCACAGCAAACCCAGCTCCAGGTCGAGCTGCTGTTCACCATCTTAGCTGTGGAGGGCAGTGTCACTGGCCCTCATATGTGGGATCCGAACTAGGGCCCTCTGGCATCCCAAGCCAGTTCTTAACCAACGTGTCACTCGGCTGGCCCGGGACTAATTTTTTAAATTAAAAAATTTTATTATGGTAAAATATACATAAAATTTACAATTTTAACAATTTTTAACTGTATACTGCAGCGGTATTAAGTATATTCAAATTATTGTGCAACTATCACTACCATTTATCTCCAGAACTTTTTTCATCTCCCCAAACTGAAACTCTGTACCTATTAAATAACTCCTCTTCTTCCCTTCCTGCCACACTCTGGCAACCACCATTCTACTTTATTCTCTGTGTGTTTGACTATTCTAGGTATCTCATATAAGTGGAACTGCATAATATTTTTTCTTCTGTGACTGTCTTATTTCACTTAGCACTTAGGACTATGTTTTAAATATTTTATATAATAGTATTTTAAAGTTATATAAAACATACACATGATTCCCAAGTCAAATTTCTAAAATAAGTTTCATTCAGAAAGGTCTAGTTTCTATTTCTGTTCCCTCATCCCTACATAGGCAACCACTGGAATGTTTTTGGTTTATCTTTATCTTGTATCCCCCATCTTTTTTTTCTTTCTGTAAGCAAACAAATACATAACTTGTATTTATTCCCTCTTTCTTAAATGATTGCGTATAATAATGGTAAATAAATAATAGTATACCATACATACTTTCTCTAGCTTGCTTTTTATTCACTTATCAAATATATCATAGATATCATTACTTATCATTTATATAGAGATAGAAATTCTCAGTTCTTACTCATCTTTACAGCTCTTAACTCATAATTCCTAACTGATCTGTCAGCTGTAACACTAATAATGTTTAGGAATACAGTTGGAGGTTACATACCATATACTTTCCTAATACTTGTTGAAAATCTGCAGCAACTGCATTTGAAGGAGAAAAATGTTCTTGTGACATCAGAGGATTTCTCAGAAAAGTATCACTAATCTGGGGAAATGAATGGAAATAGATAAGCTATATAGATAATTTCAACTGGAGAATTACAGAGTGCATGTTTATTTGAAGCAGTCTAGCAGAAACCTGAAATAAAAGAAACCAGAACATTTCTAGATTTTTGGCGGCAGGGTGTCCTATTTATTCAAAGATGCAGTATTTATGAAAACTGCTTGCCCAATCTTTTCCACTGCTGTAGTACAGATTACAACCTCATACCATGACATTGCAGGTGCTACCTTCATTCTTTAGTGTATCTGAGGACTTGCAGGGACGGGCAGATGCTTACCTCTGACAGAGAAGGAAAGATGGGAGTCCATGACATTTTCTACATAAGTACTTATTTTCCCCTCGTGTTCCTGTCCTCAAAATCCATTCAACAATAACAAAACAATCCCAACTAAATGTCATGACACTATCTTTCAAACCCTATAGGGTTCTTACAGGACATTTCAAAGTCTCAAGAAGGAATTATGACAACCATTTGTACTTAATGTTGTATTTTCCAGAAGTAGTGGTAAAAATTATGTGGTTAGCAATTTTGTGTCATCTGGTTTTGGAAAGGTGCTAAAATTAAGATGTTTTGTCATAATGGCAGAGAGAAAAACAATTTTAAGTGGCTAACAGTGTTTAGCATCTAGACTCTAGCAATTGTCTAGGCATAACTGTAGAGTGACAATATTACGGTAAGTCTTATCCTTGATTCTATGTATGGTTCCAGTTTTAACTGTGCTAAAAGAAGTTGGTACACTAAACAAATGAAATATATGCATGATTCATGAATGTGACTGGAGGATAACCATTAGTAATTTTAAAGTAGTATAAGAAATTACTTACACTTTTAAGAAATGCAGATGGTGTTATAGTATCCAAGGCATTGTCTGAGGCACATAGGTAAGTGATTCCATCAATAAAGAGACTATGATAGATAAAGCTTTGAAAAGAATACATTCATTTATGTAATAATGTTGAAGAAATTAAGAACCCATGCAGAGAATTTCATTTTCAAGCTCTCGTTAATAGTATAAAAGCTATATAGATAACTTTTTATAATCAGAATAATTAGAATATCTTTCATATATTTGAAAAAAGTGAATTGTGTTAAATGAAAAACTATAAAATTTGAATATGTATTTAAAATAAATTATATAAGTAAAAACAAATTACAATACAAAATTACAATACAGAGAAAAATCTAATATATATATATATATATATATATATATAATGACTTTGATAGAAGTCACTCACATCCCACATTCCATGACTGAATTAAGATTCTGATCAAATAGAAAATGCTATATTCATTGATTTTTTTTTCTATCCTTATATTTTTAGGTAGACATATTCAATTTGGACAGTTCCCGGCTTTCTATCACAATAGGTTAGAATTTAAAAATTGTAAATTGCCAACACCAAATATTCTGGAAAACAGGATGAGTTGGGAAGGAGGAATTAAACTCCCCTATACCATGCTAAAGTGTACCTTATAACCTGATCACTCCAACTTCTAGACCTTTTGTGCCTTCTCAGAGTCACCTATGAGGAGGCTAGAAGAATCTTGGAAAGTGCCTCCATCTTTACTGCCCAACAATCCAGAAAATTTGGGGAAATGCAACAAAAATAGTTGCTTGGTGCCTAGGCTTTAATCTACTCATTTTTAACAGTTTCTATCCAAATGGTTTACAGGCAACTGACCTGGTCAAATGCTAAACGGATAGACACGAGACTGAGGCATCTCAGAAACAGAAATGATAATCCTAGAGGCCGAAAATTTAAAGTATGTGCCCTTTAAATATGAATCCTTCATATCATATCATGAACACAATATGCTATAAATATTTTTAATGATGATATTGATTGATACAAAAAATCCCCACTTGGAAAATATGTTTATTTCTAAGTTGAGAGGAGTCTTTGCTGAAAAAGAGTTGCTAATTCTACCATTTCTCTGAAAGTTATGAATGTGGTTTGAAGTAAATTGATACTGGATGTGAAAGGAGATATTTTAAATTAATGCTTAGTATGTTATTAGTGAGTAACATGCAGAAACCATCTTTAAATGTTAAAGTTGAATACCCTAAAAAACTTGAATAATTTAACAGCATGTCCAGGACATTCTGTTAGCTGACAAAAGCAAGCTGGAGAAAAGTATGTATGATGTACTACCATTTATCTATCATTCTCATATGCTACCATAAGGAGGTACAAATATATATATATATATATATATATATGTGTCTCTTATAGAAAAAAAGAAAAGGGTAATGACAAACTAAAAACTTATTCAAAATGGTTACTTATATAGAGGGAGAGAGTGTGTGGTATGAACAGGAAAGAAATGAAAATTAGACTCCTCGAAAGAAATGTGTTTTACAGATTTGACTTTGGAACCCTATAAATGTTTCACATGATTATAAAATGTCATTAAATCAAATTTTAATAGTATAATCCTTAAAAATAAAAAACAAAATGAAAAAAAATCAACCTAACTTTATATCAGGTAGCTCAAGAGATGATGATGGTGATGCAGGTGGTATTAGTATTGGTGGGAGTGGTCAGAACTCTGGATTTATTTGGAAGGTAACAGACAAATAGGACTTGCTGATGGATTGGACTTGGATGTAAAAGAGACAGAAGTCAAGGATCATAAGGTTTTAGGCCAGAGAAACTGGGAAGTTAATGTGTGGAAGACTGCAGGAGGAGGCTTGGTTTTGGACATAAGTTTGAGATGCCTATCATACATCCAACAGAGATATGGAACGGGCAGCTGGATACACGAATTTAGAGTCAGGGAAGAGGGCCTCAAAAAATTGAAACTAGAATGTACAATACAGGTAAGCATATCATAGATGGGGAAAATGTCTCTTTTTTGAAAACATTCCTACTAATAAGTGAAAACAAAACTAGAATATCACCATTTTGCAACCCCCAAAATATGAATGGCTCTAAGGTGTAGACAATAAATATCAATGGCTGCTAGCATGTCAAAAGTAGGTATAAGCAGACATTAGGGACCACCTGATGCCAAAGGGATCAAGCCTCTTGATCCAGCTATTTGGAATGTTGTGAACTTCATTCCGAGTATGCAATCAGCAAACCCAGACTGTGGGAAACGCTACAGGTTCTTCAACAACAAATTCTAAGGATAAGAAAGGGATGGAGGCGAAATAAATAGGGTAAAGAAATTTAAATAACACCAAATTAAAAAATGGGCAGGACTGGGCTCAAATATCTGAAGTGTGTATTTAGCTGCTAAGGCAATGAAGAAACAGGCTAAGTGACTGCTAAAAGCTGAAATGGTGGGTGATTTAGGGGAGAGGGAGGAAGCTGTGAATGACAGGACACATGGTGGGGTTTTTGGGGTAGCTGGCAGTGTTCTATTTTGTTTGGCTTAGGTGGCAGTTGCAGTTGGTGGGGGGGGTTCCCTTGAAAAACTTCATACAGCTCTACATTTGTTTGATGTGGTTTTTGTATTTTTAAAAAATATTTTGCCCCCTTTCACCCATTTCTCCTCTCCCTTCTGCCACTGGCAACCACTAATCTGGTCTCTAATATCTGTGAACTTGGTTTTTGTTTTTGTTTTATTTTAGATTCCAAATATAAGAGAGATCATACAGTATTTGTCTTTCACTGTCTGACTTATTTTACTTAGCAAAATGCCCTCAAGGTCATCCATGTTGCTACAAATGGCAAGATGTCATTCTTTTTTTTAATAGCTGAATATGTATTTTGTTTTATTTTACAATATAAAGGTTAAGTCAAACCTACTAAAACAAAGAAGAGTCTAAAAATGATGGAAGTGCTCTTATTCCCCACCTGTTCCTTTATTAGCAAAATGTTTTCAAGACTGTTTTAGGCCATACATGCATTGTCCCAAGTAAAGCTTAGAGTGGTCTTATTAAAGATATTTTCAAGTGGAAGTTTTCTTTTTTATTAATGAAATATTTCAGGTATACCAAAAAAGTATGGAGAATAAGATAATAAGAACATTTGTAGATTCACCATTCAGTTAAAATATTACAGATACAGTTAATGTCCCCTGTATAACTTTCCTCAATTTCATTCTTCTCCCTTCCCTTTGTAGAGGTATCAACTATCTTGAATTTGGTGTTTATCATTACCATTCATGATTTTATACTTTTACATACAGAAGTTCTCATTTCTGAGGGTTCAATCAAGAGTATGCACAACTCATATATTTTTTTCCTCATGACATTACCATTGGAATTATTAGCTGATAATTGTTAAAAAGCTGAATTTTATTAGAATATACCTTACCTTCCCATTTGAATTATGGTGTTTCGTTCAGCTCTAAGAAGCACTAGTCTAAGCACTGTTGCTGCTGGTTCCTAAAAATAAATGTCAGCATTTACTTTGTAGAAGATTGTAGTATTGTTCATTATTCCTCTCCTAAATTTACCTATGCTCTGATTAGTTTATTAAGGGACAGCTGTTTACTAGAAGAACTAATGGGTGGTTATTTATAATTTATGGTAAGAGGCAAGTTATCATGAAATATTCATATGAATCTGAAGGAAAATATTAAAATTACATAAATATACATACACTGTGTATATACATATAAGTGTGCAAATATAGGTTGCACCAGATAATCGATTTGATTCTTACAGTCACATCTTATATATGGCTTCAAGACTGGAAAGCACTATCTAATCAAATATTTTTTCAGTGATCTCTAGTCACTGAAACTATAAATAAAGTGTTAATGGATGAAAAGTATTCAGCTCTTATTCTCTGAATACCATGTCTATTTTTAAGATAAAAAATTTTATTTATTATTCCCTGATCTCTTTCTATAAAACAAATAATTGCTAAGATCTGTTATAATAGGGCTCATTATATAATTAGGGCTGTTTATAATAGAGCTCATTCTTTGATTAAAATTTGCAAGGTGTTACAATTATCCAGAATACCTTACATAAATATCATTAAATGTATGGAATCAATCCCATTAATTTACTTTAGAAGTGTGAAAGGAAACTGAAAGTTACCTAACGAGCCTTGAATAGCCACACTCCTAATAAATTTTTCAATTTTAACAAAATGACACGAAATAAAAACTTTTTGGGAGGTAAAGCTCATTATTAATGGTAGAGAGTAAAACTTGACATTCTTGGGCCGGCCGAGTGGCGCGATGGTTAAGAGCTGGCTTGGGACGCCAGAGGGCCCCGGTTCGGATCCCACATATGAGGGCCAGTGACACTGCCCTCCACAGCTAAGATGCTGAACAACAGCTCAACCTGGAGCTGAGCTGCCGTGAGTCACCGGCGACGGCGTGGGCTGCAGCCCCTGCTGCAGTGGGTTGCCATGGGCTACCGTATGTAGCCAGCAGCCAGCGTGAGCGGCCAGCAGCCGCAGTGAGCGGCAGTCCAGAAGCCTGCGACTGATCTGCCTCACCTGGGAAGAGCGCAATGATGGTGCCAACTTGGGCCAGTGAACCAACATCCTCCACAACTAGACTGAAGAACAAAACGACAGCAACTTGTCTGTTCCCCTTCCCCCAATTTGCCAATAAAAATCTTTAAAAAAAAAAACCAAAAAAAAACCAACCAAAAAACGTGACATTCTTGGTGTTGCCTGGATAATCCAGGTGGCGTTCTCTAGGAAAGGATTTCCTAAGACACATGAAAAATTAAGGGAATACATAAACCTTCAGTTACTCTATTATTACCTCTGGAACATATTCCCCTAGCTATCCTCAAGTGTCTCCTTTAGCATGTATAAACAATAAAATCATAGCAAAATTTGAAACAAAGAAAACGGCCACATGAGGCAGTAAAATGAGTGACAAAGTGGGCTCTAGTTCTGTTTTTGGAACTGAAGTGCTGCACAAGTTCAGAAGAAGACTTGTCTGGCTCTGTTTCTTTGTGTGAAGAATGAAGGATTCGGGCAAGATGATCTCTACAATCTTGTCCATCTCTAGGCTCCTAAATAGCAGTTGATTTGATTTCATAATTAAGCTTTGGTAGGTACTAATACTTTTCTAATGAATATAAAATATTTGTGACATTACTATTTAGCATCGAGGAAAGACATAACAGAACTGTCCCTTAAAGCACCTTGTCATCCCTTTTCTTCTCCTTGGTTAGCTAACAGTCATTCTAAACCTTTAATCCTTCCCTCCAATTGCACACTGTTCCACCCGCTTCCACTTTCTTTCCTTCCTGCAGGCTTCATAAGGAGAGGCCACTGGATTTATGAACTCCTTCAACTTTTCCCCTTCTTAATTAATTAAATGTTTATTGAGAACCTACTATGTAAAGACAGAGATGAAGACAGTTCCTCTTCTGAAGGAGTCTGATGACTGAGACACAGAGGTAAAAGAAGATTCTAATTTGACCTGGTAAGTAGTTTGTAAAGGGATGTTTAGGGCACTGAGAAAAGTCTCAAAGCGCAGAAGAGATTATACACAAAGTGGAGACAAGTGGGTTCCAGGGAGAGGGAACAGGAGATGCAAAGGAAGACCTTGGTGAGACAGGAGAACAGCATGAAGTTCAGGATGGCTGGAAGAGATGATGATAATCATGGAAAAGCCCTATTAGTTAGGGCCTTGAATACCAGGCTATGTACTGTGGGCTCTCATTCTGAATTGTAGTGAGGTGCCACCAAATGATTTTAAGCAGGGGAGTGACAGGATCCTATTTGCTTTTAGGAACAATCACTTGAGCAGCAGTATGGAGGCTGGTTTTGAGAGGAACAAGACTGAAGTTAGGAGGCACTTTCAATAATCCTGGTGACAAGTCCTGAGGGCCTCGATGACTACATGGTTCAGAAACAAGTAGATGGATTCAAGACATACTCAGGAGATAGAACTAATAGAACTTGGTGACAAAGAACAAATGTGATGGTGAAGAGGAGGGGAAAACTGAAGGTGATTCCTAGTTTCCAGATTGAATGGCTCAGTAGAGCTACTCAGCGAGACTGGAAATACATGAGGAGGATCAGTTAGGAAAGAATTAATTTAGTTCTGGACATGATATGTTTGAATTTCTAGTACGCAAGCTACCTGTGGAGAGAGATTACTTTAGAAGTGGATTTGACAGTGATGAAAGTAAAGGTGTCCGTGGGTGTGAATGAATGTGTAAAGGTAAAAGAGGACTGAAGTTAGAACCCTGAGAAACACAGCATATAAGAGACTGGCGAAGAGGAGAGAGCCCCAGAAGGATACCAAGTTCTATGTGTCTATATCCACACCCCGAATTTCCGCAAGAGATAAAGGGCATTCCTGAATCCAAGGCTCACATCCCTACTGCCACACTGGATTCCATCCCTTTGTGCTACTACATTTCTTTTTCTTTTTAAGTTTTATTGGGGAACAGCCATAGTCATTGATTACACATAGCTTTTATGCTACAATGGCATAGCTGACTCCTTCAAGGAGGGCGCAGCTCATAGTGGCCCATGTGGGGATCGAACCACCCATAATGATGTTATCAGCACAGTGTTCTAACCAACTGAGCTAACCAGTCACCCCATATGCTACTTCATTTCTTGCTCCACCAACAGACCCCTCCTTTCTGATATCTCCAACCTCTTCTCCCTCCTATTAGCATACATACGTGCAAAAGCTTTCCCTGTATTAAAAAATGAGGCCCTTTCCTGGACCATGCTTCCTCTAGCTTTTACCATAGCTCATTCCCTAAGTTCTTGAAAGAACAGTCTAGTTTCATTCTCCCTACTTCCTCATCTCTCATTCACCTGGCCTAAAGCAACCTGGCTTCAGCCTCTACCACCTATTCCAAACTGCTGAAGGTCACCAGTCATCTGTTAACTGCTGAGTCCAATGAACATCTTTTAGATCTGTTCAACTTCTTTGGGACGTAAAGCATTCTTGTAACTTCCTTCTTTTGGCTTTCAGGACACCACTGCTCTTAGTTGGTGAGCTGCTTCTCTATTCTGTTCTTAAACAGAGTTTTACTTTTGGGTCCTCTTCTCACTCTCTATACTTTTTTGGGGCATTCTTACTCACTTTTACTATCTTCAACTGTTAGCCCTGACCCTCTGAGTGCTACCTATTGGGAATTTTTACCACTTAAAGCTTTTGGAGTGGCTGGCCAAGTGGCGCATTGGTTAAGAGTTGGCTTGGGAGCGCAAGCTCTGAGCAGCAGGGCCCTGGTTCGGATCCCACATGAGGGCCAGTGACGCTGTGCCCTCTACAGCTAATATGGTGAACAACAACTCAACCTGGAGCTGGGCTGCCGTGAGTTACCGGTGACAGCGTAGGTTGCAGTGGGGCTGCAGTGGGCTGCTGTAAGCTACCGTGAGTGGCCGGCAACCGGCATGAGCTGCTGTGAGCGACCATGAGCGGCCGTCCAATGGCCTGCGAGTGACTGCCTCACCCGGGAAGAGCACAATGATAATACCAACATAGGCCAGTGAAGCGACGTCCTCCACAGCTAGACTGAAGAACAAAAGGACAGCAACTTGTCTGTTCCCCTCCCCCAACTCCCCCAATAAAAATCTTAAGAAAAAAAAAAAAGCTTTTGGAACTAGCTAGAGGAATAAATACACAAATGATTGGCCAATTCCAACAGGCAACAAAATTCAACCTGTCTCAAATTATACTCTCCTCTCCTGCATTCCCTCCGACTCCCTCCAAAACAATCCTGCTCTTCCACATAGCTTCTATCTTGTTTAATGCCACCTAATAAAAAAATTGACAAATCACGTTGTACACTTTAAACTTACAAAATGTTATGTCAATTATATCTCAATAACGCTGCGGGAAGAAAAAGAAAAAAATTAAGAGTCATAGTAGGCATGACCCTGTCCCTTATCCCACATATTCAGCAAGTCACTAACTCCTGAGGATTAGTTTTACAAAGTCTCTTTTAGGATCTGCACCCTTTCAATGTGCACTGTCATTACCTTAGCTCAGGTCCTTTGATCTTCTACATAAACTATAACAGTATCATCCTAACGGGTTCTCTCCCCTCCAATCTACCTTCTAGACTGTAACTAGACCAGATTTGCTGAAGATGAATCAGATCATGCTGTTCCTCTATGCATATTTAATTGCTTCAGTGTTTCTCTAGGATAAGAAAACAGGCTGAACACAGGACACTCCACTGTATCCTCTGCCCACTTCTCTGACCTCATCTTTAGCCTCTACATGCTATGACATTGTGACTGAGGGTCTTGAGGGTCCCCAAATACACTGTGCTGTTTCCTCTGCATGGAGTCCCCTATTCCCCTTTCTGCGCCTGGCTAAGACTAACTCTTATAAGGCTTCTAAGCCAAGCACCCTAACATCACCTCCTCTGTGGTCAGCAGGCAGCCACTCATCCTGAATGCCACAGGACCGACCTTCATTAAAATACTTTTTACTGTGTAGGATACTGTCTATAGCCCTTGGACATAAAGGGACAATGAGCTCATCAAGCTATAACTCAAGGTGCCGTTTTCCCGTCATTGCTGCGTCCTCCACACCTTTACCCGGAGATTGTGCAACTAATACATATTCAATAAATGTGCGTCGAACGATCAGTCATTTCTTCGCAGGGGAGAGAAAAATCTTTAAGGAGCCTCAGGAATTGGACATGGCTGCTAACCACCACCAAACGGGGCGCGTGCAGCACCAACCCTAACCCCTAGGTGGCGCACGTGCCCACGCTCCGTTATTCCTTGGAGCTGGAGTGGCTCCGGCCTGGGATTCACCGCCTCACAGGCACCACCGCGCCTGGGGGCGTGCCCTCTGGCGGGGGCGGAGCCTCTGGTTCCCAGTCTGCCTGTTCCCCACTGCCCTGCAGTGCGGTGTCCCGAGGGGCGGGCCGGCAGGCACCCCCTTGAAGAGCAGAACGCGCGAAGGAGAATGTGCCGACTCGGGCGTACCTGATAGGAGCCACCGGTCAAGGCCAGATCCGCTAAGACCTCTCGGCCATTAGCAATGCAGCTGTAGGTGATCGTCATAGTAGGCTGGCCAGTGAAGGAAAGGTTCCCGCCCGACCTAACCGCCTGCAACAGCCTTGGGGCGGGGGGCGGTGACTGGGGCGGGGCTCCAGGAGAGGGCGGTGCCTGCGCAGGCGCGAGGAGCGATTGATTGGCAGGGAGGGAGGCGGGGTCATACCTTGCGTGGGCTGAGCCTGTGGTGAGGCGAGTGGTGAGTTCTCTGTAAAAACTGACTTAGGTGAGTGAAGCCTTTCTTTGTAGTTATCGCTAAAATTATATGAGTCAGTTTACTTCACAGTGCTTATTTATACACAATTCACAATATAACACATGTAAAATATAGACTTTGATTTAAAATAAAACTCATTAATTAACTCAACAAGCATTTGTCGAACTCCCACAATGCGACAGACAGTAAGTGCCTTAGATTAACAGGCATGCAAACTTGTAGGCTCCAGACCCTCACTCTGAGGAGATCATATTTTAGTATGTAGTGATTAAAGAGGCACATGCAGATAAATGCCAAGTGTGTGCTGAGATGGAAAGATGAACTAAGTTGCAGAACCTTAAATGGAAGCAGCTAATCCTTTTGGAGAGGGAGCAAAGCTTTCAAAGTCACTGTCTGACTTAGAAGATGGGCAGGAATTCTCTAAATGGGAAGGAATGATAGGACAGTCTAAACAAAGGGAAGTGCCCTTAAAAGCGTGAAGGAAGGCAGGTGGGTTTAGGGAATGGATGTAAGTGATTGTGGCAGAGGAAAGGTATGTGGTTGAGTGGGCAGGAGATGAGAGTGGTAGGAGTGGCAGAATGGCTTTTGTTATCCTAGACCTTGAGTTCCTTGACAAGAATTTTTAAAAGTATAAGTTTAAGATAAGCTTATGTATTTTCATTAGCAAGGCGTTGTGGAAGAGTGGAAAGAAGTCAGACAAACTATTCAGATGTAGACATTGCTGTTTACTCTGTGCCTTTAATGTAACTTAACCTTTCTGAGACTCAGTTTCTGAATCTATAAAATGGGGATAGTTGTCAAATTTAAATTAAGTAATTGTGCAAAATACTTAGCATACAGTAGATATATAATTGTAATCCTTATTGTGATAAACACATTAATGAAAATTACTGTCTTAATCCCAATGGTATAACTTTAAAGGTAAAACAATCATTGTCTTTCTGGGGTGCCTGGCAGGAGATGAAGACAGGTAGTCAATTGAGTTTATAGTAACCCAGTGTAATCAAATTGGATTTGACAAGCAAGCAGCAAATCTGGTCTGGACTGTAGCTCTTGAGAAAAATGCCTTCTTGAGTCATATATCCTTCTATATAAAGGAAATCTTGAATCAATGTGTCTAATCTGCTTAGAGATAATGCTTTGTGTTACAGGTGGGGTAACTGAATTAAAAGCTCTGGTTACATTACTTATATGTGGGAAAATGAAATATGTCACTTCTGAGGTAATGTGTTGGTGTATTCTTGCTTACAGTAAAAATAAGTTGAGTAAACTTGGCCACATTGCAGTGCCCCTTCTGTTTAGTAAACAGTGGAGGTGAAAGTGACTAGGCAATGATATCATGAGCTGTAGAAATGACAACAAGCATCTGATAGTTGGAGAAGTCTATATGGGACCTCTTTGTCTCAGTTTCACCTTGTCATTAAAACAGTCCTGTGTAGTGGGTTTACTTTGCACAGTCCACAAATTCAGGTCTACAGCAATGTAAAACATAACTTATAACACAACTCTATCTTTCTTTAAGCCCCCTTTTACCTGATATCTGAGGATTAATCTAGTCAGTGTCAGGTTTTCTCAGTTAATTCAGGGACTCTCCTCCCCCCCACCCCTCTTTCTACATGGAGTGGCATCTGTGTGTGGGGGGAACTTGGTGGAGGGGGGATCTTCTGATTAGTGATCTTCATCTCTTTCTAAGGTGGCATCTGCTGTTAGAGTTTGTTTTTCATCTGCCTCTGGTCGTTAGTTCACATACTCTCTACTTGGAACCTCAAGCCTCCTTCAGGCGCTCTGGTTCTCTCTCAGCCACATTTGTGGCCCTCCTGGGGGTGAGGAAAACTTTCTGCTGCTCTTCATGCCATTTTGAGGTGTTGGGAGCCTTGAGATGACATGCTGCCATCCTCCCTGTTCTGCTGTCACTGTGTTGTCACGTAGGGAGCAGCTCTTACCTGGATCCCTAGTTTACGGATAGTCTTCTTGTCACCATAGTCCATCACTCCTCACCTCCCAGCGGGGACTCTGTGACTAATTGGATTGCTTCCTTTGGACTCTCTTCCTTCCTCCAGTTTGTGGAAACTTCAGCAAATCTAGTTGGGAACCTCTTGTCACCCCAGGCATATTTCTCAATTGATGGCATCCATGTTGGTTTCTGCTGTCCCAAATCTTTTCTTTCCATATACTCTCTCTTCAGGGAGTTTCCAAAATCTATTCTGAAACATTAAGAGATGAGAATTTTTTTCCCTTCTTTCCCTGGTCTTCCTGCTCTCTCCCTCCTCTTCATCCTCCATTTTTTTTGTTCTCTATATTTATGCAAAAGGAATAACTGAGAATAAAAACCACATCAAGTAATAGAAAATATCACCGATATTGCCATCTTTCCGTTGATGTTGGATCGTTAGGAAAGTCATGATGCATTTTTGCATTGAGAAACTTAGAAAAATACGTCATGACTTTCCTGACCACCTAATAGTTTGACAAAACCTTGAGGACGGAGCAGAAAGAGTGGTGAAAAGCTAGATCTCTGGGGAGGAGAAATAGGACATTTCATCATTGTACATTTCTTTTAAAATAAGCTTTGTGAGCTCATGACTACTTTTATTGACTAGCAAATCTGTCATTGCTTTTTAGAGATCAGCTTCTCAGAAGGAAAAGTCACTAATTTTTGAATCATCCAATTTCTGAAGTTACTAGAGAGTTTGTAAATATTCCACAAGCTGGAGACTTTCAAGCACTCACTAATTCAAGATGCTTTCTGTTAAGCATTGACATTCTCCTGTAAATAAGTAAAACCTCTCTTGCTTATTGTTGTTCTTCAAAATGGAAACATGTTTAGTTTTTTTCTTGTAGTGTGTAATCTCTATAGAAATTCAA
The DNA here is from genome assembly GCF_001890085.2 of Hipposideros armiger. Lineage (NCBI taxonomy): Eukaryota > Metazoa > Chordata > Mammalia > Chiroptera > Hipposideridae > Hipposideros > Hipposideros armiger. The sequence goes on along the minus strand of NW_017731525.1, from coordinate 1,162,609 downwards.
ACAATATACCAGTAAAAACCTCTTTATTTTTACCACCCCACAGACGTCACCATGGCAATAATCTAATTTATAGTTGCCTTTTCTTTTTAATGTATTTTTATATTTAACATTCATGAATACATGCCTACACATTTTTCTGAAATTTGTTTTTTAAATTAATAATATGTTTTGTTTGACTAATGATATATCTTTAAATATTTCCTCTGAAGCTTACCATATTCTTTTTCTTTTTGGTGTCTGTCTGTTCTTTTGCAGATGTATTTACTTTATACCTAGCCAAACATGTGAGTATTTTTTATTATGATGTTGGACCTTAGTGTCATGTTAGGTAAGGCTTCCTTTCCTAGCCTCATATAAAAATAGTTCCTTATTTTTCTCCTGTCACTTTTGTTTGTTTAATGTTTAAATCTTTAATCCACCTGGAATTTGTTTTTGTGTCTCTTGTGAGGTAGGAATTTGTGTTTCCCCAAGTGTACAGCCAGCCATTTCATACAATTTATTGACTATCCTTTCCTCACTAATTTGAAATTTCACTTTTACCATAGACTGAAATACCCCCATACATTGTAAATTGAAGTTTAGAGTTGATTTTTATGCCTGTTTCTGTGCTGTATCAGAATGATTCAATAACTGTAGTTCAAATTACTTTAAGAAATGGGAGAGAATTAATATATTTAGGATCTTGAGTCTTTCCATCGAGGGATGTAGGTTGTTTTTCTAGTCATTCTTTATTATGTCTTCCTATAAAAGTTTTGTAAGTTTCTACCTAAAGGCTAGACAAATTTTTAAATGCTTTCTTTTCACCCTGGGGTATTTTGGATGCTCTTGTTAATGGAATTTGTTCTGCATTATGTTTTCAAGCTGGCTGTTTGGGGCATGTAGAAAATCTATTAGCTATATTAATTTATTTCGTATAGAGTCCCTGCTCCATTATACTGTGCACTCCTTCAGGCCAGGAGCTTCATAGTGTACACAGTGCTTTACTCAGTGTGAACATGATGTAGGATACTATTGTTGAATGTCATATGAGACTTTTCCATTATACTCAGCAACCAAGGGGAGGGCAACCTCAGGTAGCCATAATATTTGTGGAAACTGGATAATGTCCGAGGGTGGTGTAGTGGGAAGCCAAGCAGACCTGCACTTGAATGCTGACTTTGCCACTTTCTAGTTGAGTAATCTTGTAATCGCTGAACCTCAGCTTCTTCCTTAGGCTCACTTCTGGACCTGATTTACAAAATGAGCTAACGTACGTAAAGCACATTGTGCCTGGCTCCCCGTAGGTGTTCCGTAATGGATGGCTGTTAAGGTCATTACAAGTGCATAGGGTCATGTAACCAAATCTCTCCAATAAGATGCATGTTTAAAAGCACAGTCTGGCCTATGTGAGGTGCCTCATTATAGATTCAGTGAACATGTTTGAATCATCATTCAAGGCACATGTTACAGTAATTTTCTAAAATCCTTCCTTTTTGAGAAGTACATTATATATTGGTCTCTTCTCTCAAGTTGTAAGATTCCTGAGAACAGAGGCCAAGTATTAATAATATTTTTATCCCCAGCACCTCACACAGTGGTGGACACAATTTAGTTGGCTGCATTTCATAGTATGATGTCCTATGAAGTACAATTTATGTAACCATTCCCTTCCTACCTTCCTTTTATTTTGTTGTTGCTAATTCTCATCTTTGTCAGGAAGTTTACCCAAGTGTAAGAGAGGATATGTAGAGGGCAAACACCACTGCAGGCCACTCAAATGTAACCACTGTACTATAGTTGGTTTTAAAATCTAATTGCTATTTAGGGCCAGCAGAGGGAGCACAGAGCACAGCTTTGAAGGAGAAAGTTGACTGCATCTGTGCTGAAGAATTTAAAAAGGCCACTCAGCTTTTACAGAGGAAGGAAATGAAAGCTAGGAGGAAGGTCATTTCTCATTTTCATTCCCATCTGCCTTTTTCTCTTTTGTAACTCAATCAGGCCCAGACAGGCCAGCGCTCATCTTGTCTTTTGTCCTTTGCTGAACAGTTTTTCACAACCCTTCCCTTTCCTCTAGTTAATTACACAGAAAGCCCAACAAGTGCCATCACGTTCTCCAGGCTGGTTTCTTTTTTAGCCAGCTTAATTACTTATCTCTGATTCAAGGGATCGACATTTGTGAGGGTCCCAGAAAAACACTTAAGAAACTAGGAGTTTTGAGTCACCATCCCCACTGAAAAAAAGCCATCTGGGGGGACGTAAAAGGTGGAAGAGAGAGCGGGGGTCAGGTTCTTCTCTGCATGAGGAACTTGGAAGCAAAGGATAGCTAATCAGGAAGGGTTGTAGGGAGTGGGGTTTCTAGAGAGTGGGGCAGTGCCACTTCCTGCTTTATTGTCTTATGTAAGAAGATCTGTGGTGGGTACAGAACCACATATGACGTGTCCGCAACCACATAGGAGCTAGTATAGGCCAGTGTTTCTCAGTCTTTTCGTGGAATAAACTAGGATATTAACAGGTATTACGTGAGAGTAAGATCTGTGGTCAAATAAGTGTGTGGAAACTCTGGTTTCTCTTCAATCTTTTAGTAGGCTAATTAATATGGTTTGTGAATCTCTGCTAGAAGGGGATATGATTTGTGGGATTTCCCAAACTTATGTGGACTGAACCTTTTTTTCCCCACTAGTTTCAGGTATACAAAACAATGCAATAGTTATACATTTCACCCCTCACAAAGTGACCACCCCACACTCCCAACCCACCGCCCCTGCCCCCGGACATCATACATATCTATTACAATTTCATTGACTCCACTCCCACACTATAACCCATATCCCCTGTGGACTGAACCTTTTCCAAAGGTGGCATCTATGGAATGATTATTCTATGAATTGCATTTTGGAAAGTACAGAAATACACTTGTCTAATGTTTAGGAAATTAGGCAATTACACCATGAAATATAGCAGTTTCAAAAAGGCAGTGTTTTCTTCAAAAGTTTCCTGTGGCTTTTCATTTCCATTGAGGGAGGTATGGAGGCATGAATGGGGTGGTGAAGGAAGGAATATCAGAATCTCAAGTGGGGTTTTTTGAAATCTCTCCTGCCCCTTATTTTCCCCCCACCCCCACCCCCTGCCCACTGAGATTCTTATACCATTCTTATTACCTCATCCCCATATATTTGAGGATCTCTTGAGTTGTGAGCCTTTGCTGTTACTGGGAGTGATTGCATCTCTCAAGTATATTAGAGGAGAGCAAATGGTTGTGAACCATTGTTTTAGAAGTCAAATCCAAAATTCTCTGCCTGTTTTAAAATTTTCTATTGTCTTCTGCGTCCTCAGTATCTCCCTAATCTTAACCTTCTTCTCCTTCCCACATGACTTACTACTGTAGCCAGTTAGTCTGCTCACTAATCTGAGGTCGTATGTTGATTCCAGACTGGAGGCTTGGCCATGTAATCTTATAGTCTCCTAATTCGTCTTCTATCCTTCAAAATCCAGTTGAAGTGTTACTTTCTTTAGAGGTCTCCAATAATCCACGAGCTTACACCATTTATTTTGTACAATATTGGTTTCAGCCATTAATTGCATACAGCCAATTCTTTGTTAGCAAATCTGTTGGGTTTAAAAAGTTTGTAAGGTGATTGGAATATAGAGCACATTTCTCTGTAGAAATGTAACCGAGTCAAGGTGTATCTGAAATAGAAATAGTAGAAAATAATCTCTAATAATTAAACAAAACAGTAACTCTACTGATTACACAAAACCGGTAATCAATAAGATTGAATTAGCTTACTCTCATTTATCTTGATGCTGGTGTCTAAGGAAGAGCAGGTTTAATTAAAGGAGGACAAAGAGGTGTTGGAAATTAGTGGATATTCCGAATGGGTCTTGTGGGGCAATTTCACAGACAACACCAGCCTTTTGTTATGTCTTCATTACTTCACAACTCCTAACTCTCCATTTCCATGATGCTGGTATCTGGCTACTAATGCTTTTGTGCTTAGCCATGGTTTTGATTATTTTTGGTTTAAAAATGGTTATGGGCGAATTTCAGCAAAAATGGCACAGAAAAATACCTTCCCAAATTTTCCTCTCCCTAAGAGCAATGAAAAACTAGCAAAATTTTTCAGAATTAACTTTTTCAGAGCTCTAGAAATTAATGAAAGGCTTGCAGTAACTTGGGGATTGTTTATTCAAGAAAAATGGCTGAATCTTAGTAAGAACAGTGAGCTCTGTGGCATTTTAACTTGCCCTAGTTCCCCCACCCCCACTCACTTTCCAGCTATACAATAACCTTAAAAATAGCCCACATTCCTGCAGCAACTTGGCAGCCACAGAGAGCAGAATGTATTTGGAATTCTTTCAAAGCCTCATTCTCATAGAAATGTCATTATCTGACCTGTCTGGTGGTTACGTAGAAGACTTCACTTACAAAGCTGACTCTGAGTTCACCCAGTACTGAAAAACTCCCCCTACAGGGAGCATTGTCAAAAACAATTATAGGCAAGGTTTTAGCTTTGAATATCCTTAGGTGATTAATAATGGGGCATAAAAAGGAATAGCTGGTAAAATGCACAGTCTGAAGAGATTTTGAAAAGCTTCAACATAGACTTGGCAATCTACAAGGACATGCACATGACAAGCTGTGAGCATGCTGAGGAAAAACCTGAGAAAGCCCTAAGCTCTAACTTCTGGTTGACCTTGAGATTCTATGCAAGCAGGAAGTGAAGGCTAAGGTGGAATTATAAACTGAGTTTCAAAGGCTTGCCCCAATACCCACACAGAGCCATTCACAGCAAAGTCTGGGATATATATTGGTTCCAGGCAGTTAAGGAAATTTCTGTCTAATCATTACTGACCAATAAGCTAACCAAGTAGAGATACTAAAATAGCAAAAATGTAGACTTCACAGAATTAGTTCAGAAAAGTTACTAAATAAGCAAACAACAACTATAAGAAGTGGCAACAACAATAAACTCTATAGGTGAGGGTGGGTGGATCTTATTGTCAGAGTCGTCACATTATATTATTTTAAATATCTGGTTATTAACAAAAAATTATGACACATACACAGAAACAAGAAAATACGCTCCATACAATGGAAAAAAGGAATCAATAGAAATTTTTCCTAAGGAAACTCAGATGTTGTACGTATAAGACAAAGACTTTTACATCAGTTGCTTTAAATATTCCAAAGAGCTAAAGCAAACCATATCCAAAGAATTAATGTGTGATAATGACCTCTCATCAATAGAATATTAATAAAGAGATAGAAATTATGAAAAGGAAACAAACAGAAAATTTGGAATTTAAAAGTATAAAAACTGAAAAAAAAATCACTACAGAAGCTCCACAGCATATTGAACAGACAGAAAAAAGAATCAGGGAACATTAAGATGATACATTGATATTACCCAGTCTGGGGAACAGAAAGAAAAAAGAATGAAGAAAAATGAACAGAGCCTCATAAACTAGTAGGACACCAGCAAATGTGCAAACATAAACATAATGAAAGTTCTAGAGGAAAGCAGAGTGAGAAAAGGGCTGAAAAAATACACAAAGAAATAATGCCTAAAATCTTCACAAATTTGGTGGAAAACATTTATCTACATATAAAAGAAGTTAAAAAAACTCCACATAGGATAAACTTAAAGAGAGCCACACCTAGACATATCACAGTCAAATTGTTGAAAGACAAAAGTAAAGATAGAACCTTGAAAATAGCCCCTAGGACAACATTAAGCATACCAACATTTGCATCATAGGGATATCAGAAGGAAAAGAGAGACAGCAAGGAATTGAAAACTTATTTAAAGAAAAAATAATGGAAAACTTCCTAACTTGGTGGAGGAACTAGACATAGAAACCAAGGGAGCACAGAGAGTCTCAAACAAGATGAATCCAAAGAGGCCCACACCAAGACACATCATAATGAAAATGCCAAAGTTTAAAGACAAAGACTTTTAAAAGCAGCAAGAGAAAAACAGTGATTACTACAAGGGAACTCCAATAAGGCTGTCAGCTGACTTCTCAACAAAAGCTTTGCAGGCCAGAAGGGATTAGCATGAAATATCAAAGTGATGAAAAGCAAGGACCTACAACCAAGATTACCCAGCAAAGCTATGATTTAGAATTGAAGGACACATAAAGAGCTTCCCAGATTAAAAAAAAAACTTAAAAGAGTTAATCGCCACCAAAACTAATATTACCGGAATTGCTAAAGGGTCTTCTTTAAGAAGAAAAAAAAGATAAAAAATACAAATAATAAAATGGTAATAACTACATATCTATCAACAAGGACTTTAAATATAAATATATTAAGTATTCCAGTCAAAAGACAGGGTTGCTGAATGGAAACAAAACCCTTACATATGATGCTGTCTTATAAGAGACTCACTTCAGATTGAAAGACACACACAGACTGAAAGTAAAGGGATGGAAAAGGTATTTCATGAAAAAGGAAACAAACAAAAATCTAGAGTAGCAATACGTATACCAGACAAAATAGATTTCAAAACAAAGGCTATAACAAGAGACCGAGAAGGACCCAGTGATTTTACCTCTGGATATTTATCTGAAGAAACCTAAAATTATTTAGAAGGTACATGTGCATCCATATGTTCATCGCAGCATTATTTATAATTACCAAGGTAAGGAGGCAACCTGGGTGTCCATCAATACATAAATGGATAAAGAACAGGTGGTACACATATACAATGGAATATTATGCAGCTTAAAAAAATAATGAAATTTTGCCATCTGAAACAACATGAATGAACCTGGAGGGTGTAGTGCTGAATGGAGTAAGTCAGACAGAAAGACAAATGTCATATGATTTCACTTGTATGTGGAATCTAGAGAACAGGATAAATAAACAAAATAGAATGAAACTCACAGAGAGCATTTTGATGGTTGCTGGATTGGGGGGCTTACAGGGATTGGGTGAAGGGGAGAGGGGATTAAGAGATACAAATTGGTAGTTACAAAATATTCATGGGGATGTAGTGTATAGCATGGCGAACATAGTCAGTAGTATTATAATAGCTGTATGATGTCAGATGGGTTGGGTTTATTGGAGTGATCACTTCATAAGTTATATAAATGTCTAATCATTGTACTGTACATCTGAAACTAATATAATATTGTATGTCAAATGTAATTGAAAAATAAAATATATTTAAAAATATACTATTGAAATTAAGTTGGTATTATTTGGGACCACATTGTTACTATAAATTAAGATGTTAATGGTATTCACCAGTTAGAAAATAATGAAAAGATATATAATAATTGACAAGGGAATTAAAATGGTACACCAGAACATATCTATTCAACACAAAAATAGGCAGTATTGAAGGAATTGATGAACAACAACAACAAAATATGTAGAAAACAAATAGCACAATGGCAGACATAAATCCTATCTTATGAGTAATTAAATTAAATACATTGGATTATACACTCCAATTAAAAGGCAGGGAGTGTAGGATGAATTAAAAAATATGATCCAACTGCATGCTCTCTGCAAGAGATTCACTTTAGTTTAAAAGACACAAGTAGTTTGAAAGTGAAAGGATAAGAAAAGATACACTGTACAAATGGCAACAAAAGAGGTGGTGTAGCTATAAAAATATGAGACAAATAGACTTTAAGACAACAAAAAATGTCACTAGAGACAAAGAGGACATTTTATTATATAATGATTAAAGGGTCAATTAATCAGGAAGACATAAACATCTATGCTCCTAACAATTGAGCCACCCTTACATAAACTAAAAACTCACAGAATTGAAGGAAAAATATTAAAAATCTTAAAAAGGAGGGACTTCAATACCCCACTTTCATTAATAGAACAACTAGGTGGAAAAATCAACAAGGAATTAGAATTGTATAATACTATACATCAACTAGAGCAACGGATAACTATAGAACACTCCACCCCAAAGTAACAGAATACCATTCTTTTTTTTTTTTTAAGATTTTTATTGGGGAGTTGGGGGGATGGGAACAGCACTGGGGAATTGGGGGAAGGGGAACAGACAAGTTGCTGTCCTTTTGTTCTTCAGTCTAGTTGTGGAGGACTTTNGTGGTATCTCATTGTGGTTTTTATTTGCATTTCTCTAATGATTAGTGAGGTTGAACATTTTTTCATATGCCTGTTGGCCATCTGTATGTCCTCTTGAGAGAAATGTCTCTTCATATCCTCTGCCCATTTTTTAATTGGGTTGTTTGTTTTTTTGGTGTTGAGTTGCATGAATGTTTTATAAATTTTGGACATTAACCCCTTATCAGATATATCATTGACAAATATCTTCTCCCATTCAGTAGGCTTCTTTTTGTTTTATTGATGATTTCCTTTGCTGTGAAAAAACTTTTAAGTTTGATGTAATCCCATATGTTCATTTTTTCTTTTACTTCTTTTGTCCATGGGGATATATCAGTAAAAATATTGCTCAGGGTTATGTCTGCAAATTTACTTCCTATATTTTCTTCTAGGAGTTTTATGGTTTCAGGTCTTACATTTAAGTCTTTAATCCATTTTGATTTTGTTCTTGTATATGGCGTAAGGAGGTGGTCCAGTTTCATTTTTTTGCATGTGTCAGTCCAATTTTCTCAGCACCATTTATTAAATAGACAATCTTTACCCCAATGTAAATTCTTGCTTCTATTGTCATTGATTAACTGATCGTACATGAATGGATTTATTTCTGGGCTCTCTATTCTGTTCCACTGATCTATGTGTCTGTTTTTATGCCAGTACCATACTATTTTGATTACTGTAGCCTTGTAGTATGACTTGATGTCAGGTAGCGTGATACCCCTGACTTTTTTCTTATTTCTCAGGATAGCCGTGGCTATTTAGGGTCTTTCATGGTCCATATAAATTTTAGGATTTATTTTCTACTTTTGTGAAAAATGCCTTTGGTAGTTTGATAGGGATTGCATTGAATCTATATATTGCTTTAGGCATTATGGACATTTTAACTATATTAATTCTTTCTATCCATGAACATGGTAGGTGTTTCTATTTGTTTGTAACTTTTTAAATTTCTCTCTTCAGTGTCTTATAATTTTTTGAGTACAGGTCTTTCACTTCTTTGGCTTTTTATTTTCATTTTGTTTATGTGATGTATCAAGTTAATTGATTTGCGGATATTGAAACAACCTTGCATACCAGGAATGAATCTCACTTGATCATGGTGTATGATCTTTTTAATGTATAGCTGAATTTGGTTTACTAATATTTTGTTGAAAATTTTGCATCTATGTTCATTAGAGATATCGGCCTATAGTTTTTCTTTTTTTGTAATGTCTTTGTCTGGTTTTAGAATCAGGGTAATCATGGCCTTGTCAAATGAGCTTGGGAGTCTTTTCGCTTCTTGAATTTTTTGGAATAGTTTGAGAAGAATAGGTGTTAATTCAATTTTTTGAATGTTTGGTAAAATTCTCTTGTAAAGCCATCTGGTCCAGGATTGTTGTTTGTTGGGAGCTTGTTAATTACTGATTTGATTTTGTTTGTAGTAATCAGTTGGTTCAGATTTTCTGTTTTTTTTTGTTGTTGTTGTATTTCTGTGGTGTCTGTTGTCCCTTCTCCTCCTTTATTTCTGATTTTATTCAGTTTGGTTCTCTCTCTTTTTTCTCTATGAGTCTGGTTAAAGGTTTGTTTATTTTTTCAAAAAACCAGCTCTTGGTTTTATTGATCTTTTGTATTCTTTTTTTAGCCTCTATTTCATTTATTTCTGCTCGAATCTCTATTATTCCCTTCCTTGTACTCACTTTGGGCTTCATTTGCTGTTCTGTTTTTCAGTTCCCTAAGGTGTAAAGTTAGACTGTTTCTTTGAGATTTTTCTTGTTACTTGAGGTAAGCCTGTATTGCTATGAATTTCCCTCTTAGTACTGCTTTTACTGTGTCCCATAGATTTTGGGTCATTGGGTTTTCATTTTCATTTGTCTCAAGATATCTTTGAACTTCTTCCTTGATTTCATTGTGACCCATTCATTGTTTAGTAGCGTGTTATTTAGTCTCCATGTGTTTGTTGGTTTTTTTTCAGTTTTTTCTTGTAATTGGTTTCTAGTTTCATACCACTGTGGTCAGAGAAGACACTTGATATGATTTCAGCCTCCTTAAGTTTACTGAGACTTGTTTTGTGGTCTAACATGTGGTCTACCTTGGAAAATGTCCCATGTGCATTTGAAAATAATGCATATTTTGCTATTTTGGGGTGAAATTCTCTAAGAATATCAATTAAATCTATCTGGTCTAGTGTGTCATTTAAGGCCACTGTTTTCATGTTGATTTTTCTGTCTGGAAGATCTGCCCATTGGTGTCATGGGGTGTTAAAGTTTTCTACTATGATTGTGTTACTGTTAATCTCTGCCTTTATGTTTATCAATATTTGCTTTATATATTTAGGTGCTCCTATGTTAGGCACACAACTGTTTGTTAGGGTGATGTCCTCTTGTTGGATTGATCCCTTTATTATTATATAGTGTCCTTCTTTGTCTCTTATTATAGTCTTCATTTGAAAGTCTGTTTTGCTACCTCAGCTTTTTTCTAGTTACGTTTTGCATGGGATATTTTTTCTCTCTTTTTACTTTTAGTTTACATGTGTCTTTCAGTCTGAGGTGTGTCTTTTGTAGACAGCATATGCATAGCTCTTGTTTTCGTATCTATTCAACTACCCTGTGTCTTTTGAGTGGAGCATTTAAGCCATTTACATTTAAAGTGGTAATTGATAGATATGTAGTTTTTGCCATTTTGTTATTCATCATATATATATATATATATATATATATATATATATATATATATATATATATATATATATATNGGGGAACAGACAAGTTGCTGTCCTTTTGTTCTTCAGTCTAGTTGTGGAGGACATTGCTTCACTGGCCCATGTTGGTATTATCATTGTGCTCTTCCGGGTGAGGTAGATCGGTCGCTGGCCTCTGGACGGCTGCTCACGGCAGCTCTTGGCAGCTCACACCGGCTGCCGGCCACTCATGCTGGCTGCTGGCCACACATGGTAGCTTATGGCAGCCCACTACAGCAGGGGCTGCAGCCTACGCCGTCGCCAGCGACACACAGCAGCCCAGCTCCAGGTCGAGCTGTTGTTCACCATCTTAGCTGTAGAGGGCAGTGTCACTGGCTCTCATGCGGGATCCGAACTGGGGTCCTGCTGCTTAGAGCTGGCGTCCCAAGCCAGCTCTTATCCAATGCGCCACTCAACTGGCCCAGAGCTTGTACTCTTGAGCAAGCTCTTAACCAATTGAGTAACTCGGCCAGCCCGAGATAGAATTCTTAACTTTTAAAGAAGAGTTTATTTATTAATATGTAAGAATGGCTGTCAAATTACTATGGTATTCAGATTCAATTGTATACATTTAAAAATATCAATATTTATAGCATGCCCAAAATTTTATCCTTTGGAAGGATATTTATGGTGAAAAATTTGGATGTTTAACTGAAAACTATGCAAGAAAATAAACAGTATTCAATGTTCTTATAGAGGTAATACAATTAAAGGAGGCTGAAGTCTTGCTTTAGGCTGGACATCATTATCTCTAGAATGTCCTTTGAAACTAAGGCTTTGACTATGCTTTCTGGCTTCAGTTTAAAAAAATTTACTAATTTAACAAATCATTTTTGTTTGATTCCTTAAGCGACAAAGCAAAATGTATTTATTATTTAAAACTTTCAAACAATACAGATGTAATGGTACCACCTTTAACCACACTTCTAGAGGTAACCATCATTAACAGATATTTGTCTTTTGAGACCTTTCTCTGACAAAAGAGCTGAAAGAGAAACTTACTGGCTATATTAGATGACCACTTGAGGTGCCTTCTAGCATCTAAGATTTAAATACAAATTCAGTGCATTTTCACTGGGCTCTTTTTGAATACCTAGCACAGTGCTCTACCTCTCTGGTACTTAATGAACCTTTGTTGATACTGACCTCTAATTTAAATGATTCAAATCCTTGACCAAGAGCTGAAAAGTAGATTATCTAAGATGTGACTCTGAAGTGCACATCTTTATTTGTAGCAAAGATCCTCTGCAAAGCCAGTGCTTTTTTTTTTTGTAATTAAAGATTATATTCATGTTTTTAAAAAGTGGATACTTATCACACCGAAATAACAAATGTCTTTTTAGTCAAGTATTACCTTCTTCATCTTGACAAAATGAAGTGATTCCTCATGCTATATCATTCCAGTAACTGTAATACTGATAATATCTGACATTTGTCATTGCTTTATATTTTACAAAGTACTGTGAGATCATCGTATTTGATCGTAGTGAAGTAGACTTAGTAAGGGTTATGAGACAGATGAGTAAATGGAGGCTAAGAGGGGTTCATTGACTTACTCAAGGTCACAGTTAGTGGTAGAGCTTGAACTAAAACAATTTGACAAGTGTTCTTTTCCCTACCCACACAGAAAACATTGCCTAGAAATTGCCTTTATTAAATGATAATTTGGATAAGATGCCTTTGGGGGGCAATTATGGAATGGCTGGCATATGCTTGTACAATTTTCATTATTGTTACACAACTTTCTCATTGTGGAAGCTAAGTGACAGTTTAACACTGTTAATGTAACTCAATAAATTAGTTGTGGCCTGATGAGGGTGCTCTTATTCAATTCATGGTTTGAATCCTGATGTCAAAAGTAGATTGTAGCTTCACATATTGCTTAAATAAATGAGTGTGGGTGTGATTATATTTATCTTGGACCAAATAAAGTATTTCAGTTCAGTTTCACCTACTTTTTTTCTTGATTCTGGAGTGGGAGTGTGGAGGGGGAAATGAGGCTGGATTTGTCCCACACTGAGAAGATGGTCAGCAACTGGTGAAACTCTAGGGTTGTCAGAAAAGTATGAAGTATTTTGTCTATGTTTTTCAAAGGTCATTTATTTATATAAAGAACAAAGATCAATCAATGATATATTGCCTGTTTTGTTTGATAACCTTTTGCCATCTTTCAGTGAGCTTCATAATTCCTCGTTTATAGAAGGACCTGTTTTTATTTGTGAAAAACTGAACAAGGTGCTGATTTACAGCCTCATCTGAATTGAATGTTAGGCCACACAAGGAGTTTTGAAGAGAGCAAAACAAGTGGAAGTCTGACGGCACAAGGTCAGGCGAGTATGGTTGGATGAATTCCATCCAAGTTCCAATAATTTTTGATTGATGATCAGACTTGTGTGTGGTCTCGCGTTGTCACGATGGAACACAACTCCTTTACGACTAATGAGCTCTGGATGTTTCTGAATGATGGATTTATTTAAACTGTCCAATTGCTGACAGTACACATTCGAATTGATTGTTTAGTTCCTTGGTAGGAGCTCAAAAAACACACCTTTAAAATCCCACCACACTGAGAGCATTACCTTCCTCTGATGAATGTCTGCTTTCGATATCCTTTGAGGCAAATCATCACGTTGGGACCAGGACCGTTTGCACACCACATTGTTGTAAACAATCCACTTCTCATCACCAGTTATCAGTCGCTTCAAAAAAGGATCGTTTTCCTCACGTTTAATGAGCATATTGCAGATGTTTATA